>NC_057863.1:515617902-515940017 GCF_019393635.1 Dromiciops gliroides
TGGCATAGTAGATTAGCCTCTGTACTAATATTACTAGGACCCGTGGACTATGGCAGTTGGGTAATGACTCAGTTAAATAGCTGTTAGGAGAGATGCCTGGTTGATACTTAAAAAAAAACCTGGGGCTTAGAGGCCTCTATAAATAGACATACTCATATATATATATGTGTGTGTATGTATATATGTATATATAAATGTGTATATATGCATATGTGTGTGTATATAAATAAATGTATGTATCATATTATAATTATACATATATCACATACATGTTTTATATACAAATGCATGCATGCATACAAATATATATATTACAGCCCAAAATACCCTTGTAACATATTATAAAAACCATTTTACTTCTCCTCTCCTTGGCCCCATTTCACATAAACACTGCTAAGACAAATGACCAATTTCTAACTTTAGTTCTAGGTATCTGGTTATAACAGAATTGATCTAGAACTGTAAGATAACTTAGTGGTTTTCTAGTCTAAAACTCTCATTTTATGAGTGAGGAAACTGAGACTCAGAGAAGTTAAGCAACTTAACTAAGATCACACATGAAGTAAGTAGCATAGCTGAGATTAGAAATCATGTCCTAAAATTCCAATTTTAGAATTCAATTTAATCTGATTTCATTTGAAAGATTTTTTTTTTTGGTAGGAGAACATAAGAGTAGCTCAAATTGTATGAATATGGATAGAGGTTGCCTTAGTATTTTTTTAATTATAGAAGTATTTAATTATTTTCCAGTTACATGTAGAGATAGTTTTCAACATTTGTTTTTATAAGATTTCTAGTTTCAAATTTTTCTCCCTCCCCCCTCCCTAGGACAGCAAGTAATTTGATATAGGTTATATGTGTACAATCACATTAAACATATTAGTAGCATTAGTCATGCTGTGAGAGAAGAATCAGAGCAAAAAGGACAAACCTCAGAAAAGAAAAACAACAGCACCAAAAGCAAAAGAAATAGTATGGTTCAATCTGCATTCATATCACAAAGTTCTTTTTTTTTTCCCTTGATTTGGAAAGCCTTTTCCATCACGAGTCATTTGGAACTATCTTGTACCATTGGATTATTGAGAAGTATCAAGTCTATTACAGTTGATCAACATGTAATGTTTTTTTTTTGTTTTTGTTTTTGTTTTTTGCCTTTCCTTTTTTTAAAATTTAATAAAGTATTTTATTTTTTTCCTGTTACATGTAAAGATAGTTCTTAACTTTTGTTTATACAAGCTTTCTAATTTCAGATTTTTCTCCTTCCCTCCCCTCGTTCTCCCCTCCCCTAGACAGCAGGTAATCTGATATAGGTTATATATATACATACATACATACATATATATATATATATATAATTATAATTATAATAACATTATATAATAACATAATAACATTAAACATATTTCTGTATTAGTCATGTTATAAGTGAAAAATGAGAGCAATGATGAAAAACTTCAAAATAGTAAAACAATAGCACCAAAAACAAAAGAAATAGTATGGTTCATTCAACATCTATACTCCACAGTTCTTTTTTTTTTTTTCCTGGATTTGGAGATCCTCTTCTATCATGAGTTCCCTGGAACTCTTCTGTATCATTGCATTGGTGAGAAGAATATAGTCCATCACAGTAGATCAACACACAATGTTGATGATACTGTATACATTGTTCTTTTCGATCTACTCATCTTACTCATCATCAGCCCACGCAAGATCCTCCAGGTTTCTCTGAACTCCTGTTCATCGTTTCTTACAGCACAATAGTATTCAATTACATTCATATACCACAACTTGTCCAGCAATTCCCCAATTGATGGGCATCCCCTCAACTTCCAATTCCTTGCCACCATTTAAAGACCAGCTATAAATATTTTTGTACATGTGGGTCCCTTTTCCCTTTCCATGATTTCTTTGGAAAAAAGACCCAAAAGTGGTATTGCTGGGTCAAAGGGTATGCACAGCTTTATAGACCTTTGGGCATAATTCTAAATTGCTCCCCAGAATGGTTGGATCAGTTCACAGTTCCACAAACAATGAATTAGTGTTCCAATTTTCCCACAGCTTCTCCAACATTTATTATTTACCTTTTTTTGTCATTTTAACCAATCTGATAGGTGTCAGGTGGTACCTCAGAGTGTTTTTAATTTGCATCTCTCTAATCATTAGAGATTGAGAGCATTTTTTCATATGGGAACAGATAGCTTTGGTTTCTTCATCAGAAAACTGCCTGTTCATATCTTTTGACCATTTCTCAATTGGGGAATGACTTGGGTTCTTATAAATTTGATTTAGTTCCCTATATATTTTAGAAATGAGCCCTTTACCAGAAGTACTGGCCACAAAAATTGTTTCCCAGCTCTCTGCCTCCCTTCTAATGTTAGATTCATTGCTTCTGTTTGTACATTTTTTTTAATTTAATGTAATCAAAATCATCCATTTTGGATTTTATAATATTCTCTATCTCTTGTTTGGTCATAAACTGTTTTCCTTTCCAAAGATCTGAAAGGAAGACTATTCCTTTCTCTCCTAATTTACCTATGGTATCACCTCTTATGTCTAAATCATGTATCCATTTTGACCTTATTTTAGTATAAGGTGTCAGATGTTGGTCTATGCCTAATTTCTGTCATACTATCTTCCAGTTTTCCCAGCAGTTTTTGTCAAATACTGAGTTCCTATCCCAGAAGCTGGAGTCTTTGGGTTTATCAAACACTACATTACTAGTGTCATTTAATACTGTGTTTCCTGTGCCTAGCCTATTCCATTTATCCTCTACTCTATTTCTTAGCCAGTACCAGATAGTTTTGATGACTGCCACTTTATAGTAAAGCTCCAGGTCTGGTACCGCTAGCCCACCTTCCTGTGATTTTTTTTTTCATTATTTCCCTGGATATTATTGATTTTTTGTTTTTCCAGATGAATTTTGTTATTATTTTTTCTAGCTCTATAAAATAATTTTCAAGTAATCTGACTGGTATGGCACTGAATAAGTAAATTAATTTAGGTAGTATTGTCATTTTTACTATATTAGCTCTGCCTATCCATGAGCAATTGATATCTTTCCAATTATTTAGATCTGATTTGATTTGTGTGAAAAGTCTTTGGTAGTTGTGTTCATAGGGTTCCTGGGTTTGTCTTGGCAAGTAGGCTCCCAAGTATTTTATATTATCTACCATTACTTTAAATGGAATTTCTCTTTCTATCTCTTGCTGCTGGGCTTTGTGGGTCATGTATAGAAATGCTGATGATTTATGTGGATTTATTTTATATCCTGCTACTTTGCTAAAGTTGTTAATTGTTTCAAGTAATTTTTGAATTGATTCTCTAGGATTCTCTAAGTATACCATCATATCATCTGCAAAGAGTGATAGTTTTGTTTCCTCCTTGCCATAATCCAATTCCTTTAATTCCTTTCTCTTCTCTGATTGCTCAAGCTAGCATTTCTAGTACAATATTAAATAATAGGGGTGATAATGGACATCCCTGTTTCACCCCTGATCTTATTGGGAAGGCCTCTAATTTATCTCCATTGCATATAATGCTTGCTGATGGTTTTAGGTAGATACTGTTTATTATTTTAAGGAAAGCTCCACCTATTCCTAAACTCTCTAGTGTTTTTATTAGGAATGAGTGCTGTTCTTTGTCAAAAGTTTTCTCTGTGTCTATTGAGATAATCATATGATTTTGGTTAGTTTTCTTATTGATGTGGTTGATTATATTAATAGTTTTCCTAATGTTGAAGCAGTCATGCATTCTTGGTATAAATCCCACCTGGTCATAGTGTATTATCCTGGTGATCACTTGCTGTAATCTCCTTGCTAATATCTTATTTAATATTTAGGGAAATTTTGTCTATAATTTTCTTTCTCTGTTTTTCTTTGCCTGGTTTTGGTATCACCACCATATTTGTGTCATAAAACAAATTTGGTAGAACTCCTTCTTCACCTATTTTTCCAAATAATTTGTATTATATTGGAATTAATTGTTCTTTAAATGTTTGGTAAAATTCACCTGTAAACCCATCTGGCCCTGGGGATTTTTTCTTAGGAAGTTCAAACACGTAATGTTGATGATACTGTGTACAATGTTCTCCTGGTTTTGTTCATCACACTTATCATCAGTTCATGAAAGTCCTTCCAGGTTTCTGTGAAATCCACCTGCTCATTTCTTACAGCACAATAGTATTACATTACATTCATATACCACAACTTGTCCAGCTATTCCCCAATTGATGGGAGGTTGACTTAATATTATATGAATAATTCCAATCCAGGTGGAAGTCTTTTTTTGTTCAGATGAGGAGAAAGCAGAGGGCCTGGGCACTCAGGCATGTGATAGAATAGAAAGAAGGTATCATGTGGAGTGGGGGTGTATTTAGACTTATCCATAGACAGAATGTGCAAATTCCTTTGTCATACGATTTCATACACTCAGAGAATCTCAGGATTGGAAGCCATTTAGTTCAAAGCACAGGCTTTTCCTTGTATAGCACATTCCATCTCATCTCTAACTTTCAAAAAACTTGTCCCTGAAGCCCGGGACTTTCTCACTTCTCATATCTACCTTCTAGAATCCCTAATTCTCTTCAAAACCCAGTGAAGGGGGCAGCTAGGTGGCACAGTGGATAAAGCACTGGCCTTGGATTCAGGAGGACTTGAGTTCAAATCCAGCCTCAGACACTTGACACTTACTAGCTGTGTGACCCTGGGCAAGTCACTTAACCCCAACTGCCCTGCAAAAAAAAAAAAAAAAAAAAAACCCAGTGAAGATACAGCCTCCTACAAGGAGACATCCCTGATCATTCCAGGTGCTTTGCATTTACTTTGATCATATATTTACATAGTAGCCCCAACCCAACACTGCCCCTGAACTAGACTGATAGGTTGGCTACCCAGAGGGTAGCTGCTGTCCTTTAGCCTCTGGGTGCTATTGAGTAACCTTGAAAAAATGAATCTTCTAATACAGTCCCTCATGAGCAACCTCCATTATCCCTCCTACTAACAACTAACTGATTGACCTCATTTGGGAAAGTGATTAACTGAGAAGGCATGGGATGCATAGTTGCTACAAAACATTCCCCCCAAACTAAGGGTGCACACTCCCTTTACCTATATAAGGTCCCTAGTGCAAGTGAGGGTCAAACTTTCAATATGATGATGCATGGAGAGATCACATGTGGTAATGTTATAAATCACAACTCCTGTTTAGTAGAAATCTTTTTTCTTTATTCACAGAATCTTCATGAAGTTCCCCTTAAATGCAAATCTCTGATAGGTGGGCCAGGAGAGTACCATGCTATAGAGAATCCCCCACCTTTATACATGCATCTTTCATCCTTTCTACTTAAGTGTCATGGAAGAAGGAAAAGCCAGCTGTTACCCATGTGATGTGATAGCTCCTCACCAAATTCCTCTGTTGCCAAGCTAAGCTAGGCTACTCAACTACCACCTAGCTATCTTTCTGCATGTAGGAATGCACACACATTTACTTAAGTTTACTGCTCAATCACTCCAAGAATGCTTGAATCGACTACTACCTCTTCTGATGAACTCTTCTATCAATTCTGGTCATGTATGTAACACGCAATGGGATCTCTGGATTTATCAAACTCACCAGATTTCTTTGTCACTATAATTTTGGAATATACATTAGCCTAAGATTAGAAAAAAAATAAGTAAACACACATACACACTAAACAACCTCAACACAAAACAAAACAAGAAAACAAAAAAAATGGATGTACAATATAGTCACAAACACATGGTAGTTGGGTATAGAAATTTGTTTGGTCGTACCTCTCTCACCTGGCAATTCAAAGCAATCCTCCAAATTTGAAGCAGCCAACATAAGAAACTGAGACGTAGGAACCCACTCAATGATTATTTCTTGTCTGAATCAACAACTCTTAAATCATAAGTTCCTTTGCTTCATCAGCCAATTAGAAGACTTTTCATACTTACACAGTGCTATCATACTAGATTTCCAAAATTTGGATTTGAAGTAGGCAGAGAATATCTGCTCTAAAGAGTGAAACTGGGCAACGAATCTCTATGCATGCTTCAAAGGATCATCATCTTTGGTCATTTTACATTTCATTCCATTACATTTGTATTTACTTATGTGTATCTATCTATGTATGTATGAAATATGCATGTGTATGTACACACCATATATTTGTATATACATGGTATATACTTATATGCGGTATATATATGTATGTATGTATGTATGTGTTTGTGTATATATATATAGTGTATACATATATACATTCATGTATACACAAATATACATATATACACAGAGCATAATAAGTATATTACGTATGTGTACACACACTGTCTGTCTGTCTTTAGAAATGTATGGGGATGGGTACGTGGTGAAGGTTTGAGGTTCAGATAGAACCAGTACTAGGACAAGTCACTCACTTTTTTGCTATTTTTTATGGACTATTGAATAGGTAGATAAAAGTACTAATAAAATTTTAATGTTACAGCTCTATTAGAATGTCATCTCTTCCTTCTCTTCCTCCTTTTCCTCCTCCTTCTCCTTTTCCTCTTTCTCCTCCTCCTCCACCTCCTTTTTATTCTCTTCCTCTTCCTTTTCAGTCCACATTATTTCTATTTTGCCTTTATGGATACATTTATAAGGATAATTGTTATAATTTGTTAAATTCTTTGCTGACATTTGGGATAATTTTTCCAAGGTCTTGTTGAATTTAAGGCTTAAGATGTTGGCTCCATTCCCGTGATCTAACAGTAACCCTGGAATCATGTTAGTTAGATATAATATATTATTGATACTGGATCCTAGTGATCATCATTTCACTTTCATAGTAGACATGACCCATTCTTTTAATAATCATTTCTAGATATTCACAAGGCGTATAACTCACAGGCCTATAGTTTAATACATAAACCTTCTTTTTGGTTTTGAAAATCTCAACAGTATTTTCCAGGATCTCCTTCTACTGAATCTATTACATTTTTGATAGTTTTTTCAAAGAGCATCCATAGGAGCTCAGTAAACTCATTCTGAAGTTCATTTAATCATAAGAGCCTGGGTGGCTTGACTCATGAGATAACAAAGTAGTCTTTTACTATACTTTCCCTCATATAATTCAATTTTGCTTTGTACTTCCCCTTTTAAAGATCATTCTCATGAGTAGAGAAAGCAGTAAAAATATGAGAAAGAAAATGACAGTTACATTCTCTGTTATCTTTTTATCTATATTGCTATCTGCATTCTTTGGTAAGATCTCTTGCTAACAGCATAGCAAAACTAACAAACAAGCACACAAAAGAGATAGAAGTTTTATATGCCTATAAGGATATAACGAAGAGGATTGGGGTGAAATCAAGGAAAAAAATTTAATTTATAATAAAATTAGTAAAAAGAAATGACAGTAGTTTGAAATTTTTAAGGAAAGTTTTGCCCCAACAGCTTTCAGAAAGAAACTAGGTCTTTGAGTTAGGATTTAAGAATAAACCATTTACCATTTGCTGCAGGGTGAACAAGGTGACTTGTAAGACCTTTTCCATCCTTAATTTCTATGGCCTTTTAAAAAAAAAGTTCATCATAGTCCTCTCTCTGTTTTCTATTCTGTTCATAGTACACATTAACTTTGTGGGCTTGCTGTAATGAGTTGTAACCCAGAATGAAAAATCCCTTCCCTGTGCAGCAGAAAATATAAGGATGGTCCTGAGCAATCGTTGTTGCCTCAGATGATTTACTGTGATATTTAGCACTAAGACAACCTGTACGCCAGAATGCCCAGCAGTCAGACCAAAATGGATACTTTGCCTGTGCCACTAAATGGGTCTTTAAAAACTGTTCCTTAATCTCCTTAATTTCCTTTTCTCCTCAGAATCTCACTCTGTGTAGCTGCTATTTCTTTATTTTTTCTTCCCTTCAGGAAGATGAGACAGTGATAACTCCAGCATGAAGCTATGCTTCTTTGTTTGGGAAAATAAAAGGAGGGAGGGGAGACAAAAAAGAAAATGAGTTTAAAGAAACGGATGAAACTTTCTTCCCAAGATTCCCAGGCTTCAGGACTAACTAGATGATATTTTGAAGTATGCTGATCTCCTCAGGAGAAGAATGCCATGAGAATAGAATCCTGCTGTGTTTGTTTTGTGATGAGAAATAATGGAACCCCTGGTACTGGAATAATTTGAAACTTGACTTGAGAACACAAAACAAAACTCTTAGCTAATCAGGAGAAAACAGTTCTGCAAGAACTAATAGGAGGGTTCCTTCCTATTACTATCTCCTCCACCTTCTGTTAAACAAAGTAGTCATGGATCTGGAAGGAACTTTGGACATTATCTAATTTAATAAACTATATTATGTGTCTACCATGTGCCAGGGTCTATGCTGGTTATTATAAATACAGAGCTCAAAAGATATTCTCTGCCTAAAGAAGAGTATAAAATCTTGAGTCTGTGCCTCATGTCATGGTTGAGAAAACCGAGGCCCAGAGAAATGAAGATTTTTCTGATATCCATAATTCTTAGATCCTAGGGTGTCTCTCATTATACTTTGTAGTTTGTATTATATGTATTTGTATTTATTTATCTATGTACACATTATTTTCCCCCAGTAGAGAAGCAAGTCATTCAGCTGTGTTCAAATTTTGTTACCCCATGAATTTATCTATGGGGTTTTCTTGGCAAAGATACTGAAGCAGTTTGCCATTTCCTTCTCCAGTATGTCCCCTTTACATATGAGGAACTGAGGCAAATAAAAGGTAGGAACTATTTTTGTCTTCATATCTTTAGCACCCAGGATAGTGCGTGGTATAAGGTAAATATTTTAAATCTAAATTTTAAATCTAAATTCAATTTAGAATGAATTAATGTTCCAAATCCAAGAATCAATAAATAGATTTTATACTTGACCCTAGCTCTCAGTTCTTTATACTAGTATTACCTTACTGAATCATAGACTCATTACAACACATTATTTTAGGACCTTTTTTTTTTCTTTTGGTCTTAGTGATTAGCTTTTAATAAGAGCATGCATGGCCCTTTGGAATCCAACATCTTTAATTACGTCAGCAAATATGAAGTTTAGTTAAAGAGAGGTATAGAGAGCATTTTACACTGGGTAAAAGAGAAAAGGTAATATAAGCAAGTAGAGTATAGCACTAATGTCTGCACAAAACCCTTCTAAGTCACCTAAGGAGGTCCAAGCTCAATGGGACAAATAAGGTAGATTGAAAAACTGGCTTGCAACAGGAAGCAGATGGTAATCTCAAGTGGTGCTGATTCAAGTTGGGAAATTGATAGACTAGAAATAATGGATTTAATTTGGAGAAACATAAAAAATCAGTTTAAAAAGCAGCAGGGGGAGTTAAAAAAAAACTTTTAAGGAAGAGTTAGTTTAAAGAACCACTAGGGAATAGAACAACCTACCCAGAGAGCCAGTGCAGACAATAATTACTTTATCCCTTGATTAGATTCACAATAAATGATGATGATGATTCAACATTATTAGTGGGTACATACATATGTGCTAATGGGCTATAGAAATGTATACAAGCTTGACCTAGATTGGGTGGAATGGAACAGCTTCTTATATAATCTATTCTGTGTATATTTCCAAAACATATTGTTCTTAATAGGAACTCTGTATAAGAGATATTGAATTGGGCCTCCAATGCCTCCCTTGCAGCTCCATTAGTTATATTGTTCTGTGAGACTCATTGTTTATAGTAGGGAAAACAATTAAAGAAAGGGTCAGAGAAAATTTTGATATGCAGTAGATTTCTTCAAAGGAAATGGTAGTCTCTGAAGTTTTAGCTTTTGTTTATATATGTGGCAGCTAAGTAGTACAGTGGATAGCACACTAGACATGGAGTTAGGAAGACTCAGTTCAAATTCTGCCTCAGACATTAGCTATGCAAACCAACCAAGTCATTCAACCTGCCTATTTAATTTTTCACATCTATAAAATGCAGATGATAATAATAGCAATTACCCTTTTCCACAAGGTTGTTATAAAGATGAAATAATATTTGTGAAGTGCTTTGTAAATACTAAAGTTTATAAATATATGATATATGTATATGTTATATACATACACATATACATATATATGTAGTCATTTAACTTCTGTTTGCCTCAATTTCCTCAACTATAAATTGAGACCTGGAGAAGGAAATGAAAAACCCCTCCAAAATCTTGAAGAGACATTTGAGATAATTTTGTTTAATCTTCCCCCACCCCTTTATTGAGAAGGTAACTGAGATGTGGTGAGATTATGTAATTTGTCCAAGGTCACATAAGTAGTATATAAAGCAAGCTCAGCAACACCAAATCCAATATTTCCATTGTGATACCACTTTATGCATATATATTCTCTCCTTCATCCCACCTTCAACTTAAGCTAAGATGGATTTTGGCATTCTATTTTTCTACCTCGTGCTCTTCCCTCCCAGATTGATTGTTTTGGGAAGTCTAACTAGGCCATTTTTTTCTCTCCATTCTAACCTGGCCTTTAATCACTGAATAGGCATTGCCTTGGACAAAGTGAGACCTGGGAAAGATCTTTTAAAAAGTTTAAAAAGGTAAATGCCTCCCCCTGCATCCTGGGCCACTGCCAGTCATCTTGACTTATGTCTTGACACTGGATTCCAATTACTTTGGAGGAGAGAGCAACACTGAAAACTTGGCACAGCTCTACCTCACTTAAATCCAATTCACTTTCAAGTTAAGTCATCACCCTCCTCAAGTACTCTTTGAAAATGAAGGACCACCACCACCACCACCACCAACAACAACAACAAAGAACAATTACTACATTGCTTTCCTATTGTAAAAATAATTCTGACAGCTTCTAAGTTTCATTTGAATTCACTGTATTATTCATATTCTTTGGTCTCCCAAGATTCATCCTCCCCATTGTGCTTGATTTAAATTTACTATAGTCGAGATTCAAACTCAACACGGAAGCCAAATGAGAAAAAGGAACTCATCTATACTATCTGCTTAGCACTTAGTCATAAGCCACGTTGTTTGTTAGTCGGTCTTTATATTTGTTTTTTTCTCTCACTAAAAGTCTTATAAGCTTCTTGAATGTACAGATGAAGCAATATTTTTATTTTCATTTCTCACAATGCCTTTGCTTTTCCTACTCTAAGCATTTATTAAAGCAACAAGCATTTATTAAGTGCTTACAAATGCTATGCAATTTGCAACTTTCTGGGTATACAAATACAAGCAAAAAATAAAGATAGGCCCTGCCATCAAGGAGCTGACTGTCTATTAGGGAAAGACAACATACAACAGGTAGCTAGAAAGCAAGGAGAATTGAAGGAGGGAAAAACTTGAGTGGAGCCATGGTGTTGAAGTCTGGAAAATCAGAATCAGAAACAAGATGGCAAAGAAGATTGACCAGTCTGGACTCTGCCTCAAAATGTAAATCCTTGGAGAGACTCAGAAATGAGAGAAGGGAGATGGTATACTTTGGTGAGGGAGGGGAGAGAGATTTTCCAGGAATGGAAGAATACAGAGGGGGGGGATATATGTTTCTGGGTGAGGAGGCTCCAGGAAATGAAGGAAGGTCTTCTATAACATGGGAGCTAGATATTGTAACAAAGTCCAAAAAGGGGAATGAAGGTTGACTGGACTTCTTACTTAAATCTCAACCTAATAAATTAGCAAATCAAGTAGATTCCATATTCAGAAGACCTGTTTCATTCCACTTCCCCTTTCCCAACTTAGTTAAGACCTTCATTATTACCCATGCAGACAGATCTTGCCACCTCTACTCTCATCCACATCAGCTCCATTCTTCATAATGCTGCCAGACTTCCTCTTGTATAGATTTAATTATTTCACTCCTCTGGTGAAAATCTTAAGTGGTTCCTTTTGTTCTCAAGTAATATATGAACTTTATTGGCTTGACCAGCTCATAGGTGATACACTACTTTTTCCTCCCTTATATTATTCATCTTTATGCACTTGATGCACAAAATAAATTACAAATTACAAATTTTCTGTTCACCTTTCTCAAACATATTCTGTATATTCACATCTGTATACCTTTGCTCATGTTGTTCCTTACTCCTGGAAAGTTCATCTCATCTTCATTTGCTGAGTGATACATCCTTCAAAAATAAACTCAATTCCTGATTAATCCAGATAGACTTCCCATTTCCCCTGGTTAATAATGTATTTCCCTCTTCAGTTCTCATATAGAACTTTATTTTCTAACCAGGTAGAAAATTTACTATGTAATGTTTTCTATGTTTTTTTCTCATCTCTCCATTATGTGTCTTATCTAACTTTTCTATCTGCCCTAGCACCTAATATAGCGTTCTGCAAACAATAGGTATTGAACAAATTGAATGCTTAGCTGAATGAAGGAATGAGTGAATGGTAATTAAGCACAAGGAAGCCACTCATTCTCTGGAAAGAGATAATCCCAGGCAATAGATTATTGGTACAGCTGATTTAATAAACTACTCTTTTCCTTACCAATTTCCTGAAGGATTTGTTAATGTGTGCCCTAGGATGTAAGAGGACCTGGTAGTTTTTCTAGAAATCTCAATAAAGGGATATTGAGTAATATGACCATAATCCTAAAATAGAAACCTACTAAATCAGAGAATTCCAGTGGTAAAATATTTATTAGCCTACATAAAAGTATTAACTAATAAGTTTCAGTCAACACACATGTGTACATATACAGACATGTACAAGAACACTCATTAATCTCTACATACATGTTTATTTGATCCAGAGGTATTCTTATTTAATGAGCAGAATCCAAGTTTCTGATAACCCAGAGGGTATATAGATACTGTGGTTCCCCAGACTGTCCTCCAGTTTGGTCTGAACTAAATAGGATACATGAGATTAGTCTACTCGTTTAAGAGACATCTGATGGGGGGAAAGGATTAAGTACACAAAAGCAATTTCTACCTGCCTTAGCTGAAGAAAGGCAGAAGTAAGTATTTCCTTGTTTTTCTGAAATCTGCCTGCTCATAATTTCTTATAGCATGGTGATATTCCATTATCACCATATACCACAACTTATTCAACCATTCCACAATTTATGGGAATTCCCTCAATTCCCAATTCTTTTCCACCACTCAAAGAATTGCTATAGATATTTTTGCACAGATGGGTCCTTTCCCCATTTTTAAAACCTCTTTAAGGTACAGACCTATTAGTTGTATTTTGGGGACAAATGTTATGAACAGTTTTATAGTTCTTTGGGCATAGTTCAAAATTGTTTTTCATAATGGTTCAATCAATTTACAAGTCTACCAACAGTTCATCATGTTCCAATTTTTCTATATCTCCTTCAACATTTATTATTATGCTTTTCTGTCATATTAGCCAATCTTATAGGTGTGAGATAGTACCTCAGAATTATTTTCATTTGAATTTCTCTAATCAGTAGTGATTTAGAGCATTTTTTCTTATGATTAAATAGCTTTGATTTCTTCATCTTTAAAGTGTCCATTTGGGTGCAGCTAGCTGGTACAGTGGATAAAGCACTAGCTCTGGATTTGGGAAGACCTGAGTTCAAATCCAGCCTCAGACACTGGGCATGTCACTTAACCCTCATTGCCCCACCCCAAAAAAACACATAAAAAGTGCCCATTCTTAACGGAATGTATGATCAAATATAGGAGAAAACATGTGAACAAATATATACAAAGCAAGTTATACAGAAGATAAATAGGAAATTATTTGCAAAAGGAAAGTACTAAAGTTAAGAGGGGTTAGGGAAAGCTTCCTGCAGATGGATTCTATTTGGGACTGACTGGCTGGTGAACTCAGAAGTTGAAGCAGAGGCAGGAGAATGTTTCAGGAATGGGGAACATCCAGAGAAAATGCTTGGAGCCTAGAGATAGTCTTATTCATGGTCATGAGACCACTGTCACTGGATCAAAGAGTATGTGGTACAGAGTAAGGTTTATGAAGACTGGGAAAGTAGGAAGGGGCTAGGTTAAGAAGGGATTTGTGGGGAAGCTAGGTGGCTCAGTGGATAAAGCACCGGCCCTGGATTCAGGAGCACCTGAGTTCAAATCAGACTCAGACACTTGACATTTACTAGCTGTGTGACCCTTGGCAAGTTATTTAACCCTCAAGGATTTGAACGCAGAGAGAGAGAGAGAGAGAGAGAGAGAGAGAGAGAGAGAGAGAGAGAGAGAATGAAATGAGAATGAATGAGAATTGCCGTGTTTTAGGAAAAACATTTCAGTTGCTATACAGAGAATGGATTGAGGTGATAAGAGATTTTAGGCAGGCAGACAAACCAGGAGGCTATAGTAATAATCTTGGTGTGAAATAATGAGAGCCCATACCAGAGTGGTGGCAGTGTAAGAGGAGAGAAGGGGGCATTAAAGAGATGTTGCTGAGGTGAAATAAGTAGGCCTTGATAACAGCTTGGATATGGGGTGGGGGGTGGTGGTGAAAGATTGTGATGCATCCAGGATGACTCCTTAGTTGCAAGGCTGAGAAACTGAGAAGAAGAAATTCCCCTCTATGTTATAAGGAAGGTAGGAGGGGGCATTCAAAATGGTGAAAAAACTAAGAGTCATGAAATAGGAGTATCATTAAAAGGAAATGTGGCATTCACCCTGAAGAAGAGAGGATTTGTGTGTGACTTTTTGGTTGTGGTGTGTGTATGGGGGTAGTATTGATGAAAGGCTACCATGGGCAAGAGGCAACAAATTTAGTTTACTCGGTTCCATTGGACAGAACTGGATGATTGGAAGTTGAGAAATACAAATTTCATCTTGAGGTAAAGATAAATGTCCTAATAATTAGAATTATTCAAAAGCAGAGTGGGAAGTAGTGGTTCCCCCATTTGAGTTCTTCAAATGAATATAACATAACCATGTGTCTAATATGTTATAGAGGCATATTCAAGTACAAAGTGGAGCAGATATCTTCTGAGATTTCTTCCAACTTTGACACACTGTGATTTCTGGTATATACACATACACTCTCTGACTTCTTTCCTGTGAGGTTGGTGTACCCTCCTGGAAAAGAGTCACATAAAAGCTCGCAGTTTCTTGGGAAATCTAGACAATACTATGGGCCTAGGCCTTATTATCTTAAGAACTAAACCTGGCAAAAGCATACAACTTAGTCACTGGGTTCCAAACCACTGGCAAGTAGTAAGGAACAGCCCTTTCTTTTCCTGGTGTCCTGGATAAGGTTATCCTATGTGACGCTGAGATGGCAATTGCATGTAACCCAGCTGTGCTGTTTTGATCACGTTCCTCACCCGCAGTGCCAACTAATGTAGCTGTTACCCCCAGTTGTGATGCTGCAACATTTCTAATAACACCAATAACATATGGATACAAAGAATTGTAATGGAGTTTAGCTATTGTATACTTGGGACATGAATGCCATTTAGAGATTCTTCCTTTCAAACTCTTTGACCAGACTGTAGGCTAGCCTTTTCCTGACCCAGATATAATTCTGATGGATTCCTCAAGAAATCCTCCTTCTTTTTATATAAACACACTAAGTTAGAGCCTTTCTTTAATTGTCTAGGTCACAGGAGAGCAACAGCCAAAACAATACCATTTCTGTAGAGCTTTAAGGATTACAAAGCACTTAAAAACTGCCTAGTCAGGTAGGTAATGAAACATACCCAGAGGCTGTGGGATCCTAAATACAGGATTCTTTCTACTGTCACATCTTTTCTTCTCATTATCAAGATGCTAATACAAGGTTCAGCAAGAAAAGCATCCTAGGTCTGATTCTTCTGAAACTATGGATTATAGGTCTATACAGGAAACCAAGAATTTTTACTGCCATTTATTCAAATAATTTTAGAAAACAGAATGCTGAAATGCCCTGCCCCTCTCATCTCACAACCTTGGGTTCTTAAGGAGCTAGGAAAACCTGAGGGCAGGAAAGCCAACTGCTGCCTTTTTTGCCACAAGATGGCAATATTGCACCTCTGGTATTGAAAAATGCTGACTGGGTTAAATTGGACCAGTTGGATATTGAAGGAGTAGGTGATTCTGGCAGGCAGCTACAAATAAGCAAAGTTCTGAAAGGAGAAAAACAAATAAGAGAAAATGTTGTCACTTTCTATTTCTTACAGAAGGCTCCTTAGCTGACCTTTTACTTCCTCTCTGGATTCACTCATTCCTGTCCCTTTCTGACCATATTTAATCTGTTTTCCTATTTTCCAGGTACCTAGTTGTTAGCATGCTTCTTACTTTTCATCCAGTCAAATAAGTCCAGCTTAAATGTTCCCAATTTTTGCTTCTCTCGTATCCTTCAGTTCTTCAACATTTCTATTTAAGCACACTCAAAATCATAGATATAAAATTTAATTTAATTCAATAAGAATTGATTAAATGATTATTATATGCAAGACACTGTTATAGGCAAGAAGGGACAGCCATGTAGTGGTATTTTAGCGCTGACCACACTTTCATGCATCCTACTTGACTGGTCACCCTTCAACTTGTTACTTGACTGGTTACCATATTAATTTTCATCATCCTGAACTCTAAGGAAATATGGGGTATGTTTGAATATTTCTTTATTAATTACTAATATTGGAAGCTCCTCTTTCCCATCAGTCAGTTAACACTAAGCTGCCACTGAAGTTTATGAAATATGAATTCTTTAAAACTTAAGAAACATTTCTCCATATATTAGCAATTTTCCATTTTTATATGTAATATTAGACAAACTCATATAACCTATAGTAATATATGCAATAGGTATGTATGTATATATAGAGAAATGTTATACATACACACACGTAAACCTAATCTCCTAGGTTTAAATAAACATAATTGACTACATAATTTATTGGCAGATAATTAACAATCACAAAACCTATGAATTATTACTTATAATATTTTAGTGTGAAGAAGATATTAGTGCATAATAGCCAGAGACACCACTATTTCTTCTGCTCTTCTCTTTGCTTCTGAAAAATATTTCCATCATTCAGCATCTCAAGAATTCTCTCCTTTATTTGAAATACAGGGATTAAACTGTACTCATATAAATGTTGTGTTTTCTTTTTCCTTTTCTGGTTCTTGTAAACCTTGAGAGGTAACTCTACAGAATGATATCTATAGCTTTTAAGTCTCCTCATAGACTTTTCAAGGAATTTTTCATGTTTCTTTAATGAGAAAAAATTAAACCGAATGTTATCAATAAATAAATTCTCTCGAAATCTTTTTTTCTTACTAATTCACTTAGTTTCTTTTCATCCCATTGTCTTTAACAATCTCACTAGAATGTTAGTCAAAAAGTGCAATTATCCTATCATGTCCTCATATAATGATATTTAAACTGTAATTAGAGTAAATATCTATAGTGTCTGCCTATGTATAAAGGTACTATATATGGTTATACACAAATATAAAAATCTCATCTTCAAGAAGTTTACATGGTTTTTTTTGCTCCCATACATCAGAGTTAGAATATACCACCAAGGTCCTTGGTCCAACCCACAGCTGAAAAAGAATCTTCTCTACAATATCCCTAATAAGCGATCATGAAGATTACAATTGAAGTCATCCAGTGATCAGAAACCCACTACTTCCTGAGTTACCTCATTTTATTTTTACCCACTCTTGTTCTTCCTACTTCTTTGAAAATTCCAACTATTTAATGCTCCAGGGACAAGCTACAATTGTTTTTCACCCTGGGATCTTCTTCTAGCTGCATATACCAGATACTTCCAACCATACATAAGCTTAATAACTACTTGTTGATTATGGATTTGGTTCCACAATATTATTTTGTAATGATGTCAATCAGATTCTATTGAACAAATTTCAATTTGTCAATATCATGCCTGTGGCACTAAAATTGAATTCAACATGTCTAACCAAACCAGAATATAGCAGGATATCACCCTGCCCCCTTTCCCATTCAGACAATATGTTTTTATTTTATTTATTTTTACTTTTTAAAAAAACATATTTAATTTTCCCCTGAATTACATCCTAAAATAATATTTAACATGTTCTTAAAGTTTTTTTTGTTTCAAATTATATTCCTCTTTCTCTCTCTCTCCTCACCCTTTCCTAATATAGTAAGCAATTAATCATAGGTTATACATGTATGATTATATAAAACATTTCCACATTAGTCATTTTGTAAACAAAGACTTGAATAAAAGAAAAAGAATGAAAGAAAGTGAAAAATTGCATTCTTCAGTCTATAGGCAATCAATATCAGTGGATAGTATGCTTCATTATTAGTCCTTTGGCATTGTCTTGGATCATTAGATCATTCGTAGTTCCTCATCAAACAATATTGTTGTTACTGGGTACAACATTGTCCTGGTTGTGTTCATTTCACTATGCATCAGTTCATGTAAGTCTTTCCAGGTTTTTCTGAAATCATCCTGCTTGTCATTTCTAATTTTTTTAATTAAAAAAAATTTTGTGGGGCAATGAGGGTTAAATGATTTGCCCAGGGTCACACAGCCAGTAAATGTCAAGTGCCTGAGGCCAGATTTGAACTCAGGTCCTCCTGAATCCAGGGCCGGTGCTTTATCCACTGTGCCACCTAGCTGTCCCCCTGCTTGTCATTTCTTATAGAATGTTAATATTCCATTCCAATCATAGATCACAGCTTGATTAGCCATTCCTCAATTGATGGGCATCCCTTCATTTTCTAATTTTTTGCCACCACAAACAGAAGTGCTATAAATATTTTTGTACAAATATGTCCTTTTCTCTTTTTTGGATGTCTTTGGAATATAGATGTAGCAGACACTATACTTTTTTTTTTTTTTTTTAGTGAGGCAATTGGGGTTAAGTGACTTGCCTAGGGTCACACAGCTAGTAAGTATTAAGTGTCTGAGGCCGGATTTGAACTCAGGTACTCCTGACTCCAGTGCCGGTGCTCTATCCACTGCGCCATCTAGCTGCCCCAACACTATACTTTTAAAAAATAAATATTAATTAAATGTAGGGACACATTAATTCTCTTAGGTCCAGTGTTCTATTTTGTTCCAAAAGTGATAACTACTATTAGCATGTGAACATTCCAAGGAGACATAATTCTGCTCAGTATAAAAACAATTTGACCTTCTTTGTTTGGCCCCTGCAGACAGAATGAGAATTAATGAAAGCATATTAGAGAGAAGCAGATTTCAAATTGTAAGGGGGGAAAAAACCTTCCAAATAATTAGAGCTGATAAAAAATGGAGACTTTCTAGGAAATGAATGACAATATTAGAATTTATGTAGGACATTAAGGTTTGCAAAGGACTTCACAAATATTGTCATTTGATCCTCACAACAACTCTGTGAGGTAGGTACTATTGGTATCCCTACTTTACAAATCAAGAAACTGCATCTAGGAGAGATTTGGACTTGGCCAGAGAGATGGTAGACATCTATATCAGATTTTGAACACAGGTCTTCCCAACTTTATCCATAGAATTCTGCCTATTACATGGATTCCCCCTCACTAAAGGTCTTTAATAAAAGTTTGGGAGACCCTTCATTGGCCATTTAACACAAAAATATTCTCAGTAAATTATAAAATGGATAATATGGCCTCTGAGGCCTCTTTCAATTCTGAGGTCAAGTGATTCTAGTGGCATTTGATCATGATAGATTCTCATTTTGGATATTTAAACTCCTATGCTCACATATGGTTGTTCTTAGGGCATATTGATTCTTGCCTGTACTTTTTACTCATTGATACAAATAATTATACCATAAAGTAGTATTAAATTGTCAAGATGTTTAAATGAGATTTATTAAAATGTTTGTGTACATTATTTGCCATGTAGGTAAATTCACATTAAACAACTAGCTATTTGACACATTGGAAACCAGGATACCTCCTGAGTCCTCTGTGATAGTCATACTAAGTATTGCCACTAAGATCTTAATGCAAAATTGAAGAGTAAGGGATTATCCATTGCCTTCTCACACTTCATTGTTCCTCCTTTCCCTTATAGAGATCCCTCTCACCATATTTGCTCAGTGATCTCTTGTTGTTTATTTGCTGTCCACTTTTTTTTGTTTGGTTGGTTTTACTTTGGAATCCTGCATAGACCTGTCTAGGCCTAATGTGTGTATGTGTGTGTGTTTTTTCTCCAAAGTTACTATATAAGGAAGAAATCAAAGTGCTTTTTTTGCTGAATTATAGATTAGAAGGAAAATATGTTTTTTTTTATTTAATTGATTCATCTTTATATAGCGCTTTAGGCTTTACAGATCACTTTTCTCACAAGAACCTGCGAAGTAGATATTTCAAACTATTATACTTATTTTACTGATGAGGAAACAGGGCCAGAGAGGTTTAAAGATTGGTCTACTGTAACTTCCTGGAAAGTAATTCACATTGTCACTGACCCACAGGCTAAATTTTAGTGATGTTGGCATTTTTAAAAAGGCACTCATTTGACATTAATACACAAATGAGTTTCTGATTGACAAAATTATGATAGATTTCTGATTAGGATTTCATTTATTGACCTTTATTGGAATGGTTGGTTCCAAAGGTTTGTCATGCCAGGGTGGGAGTGGGGATAAGCTCCCACTCTCTATAAAATGCTCCAATAGTGTGCGTCTCAAATTGCCTCTGACAACCAAAGCCCAACTCCTGGCCTTCTCATGGCAGAACTGTTTCCACTAACAGGAGAAGGGGCGAAGGCGAGTCACTGGCACCTTAAAACCAGTCGCTTTGGGCAGGTGGGGCTTGTTAGCCTTGGCAGGCAACCTGCCTAGGGGAAGGAAACCCTGATTTTAAACCTCCACTGCCTTGTGGCTATACCCATATATGGGACAGGCTTCGGGAGTTAACCCCGAGAAAAAATCAGGAGCCGGCGTCCCTTAGGCAGTTGGATGTTGGACATCACATCCCTCTGGCAACTCCTGAGGCTGCACTGGTGCCAAACTGTATTGGCTCTGCCTCTCCTTTGGATGCACCAATGTTGCAGAGAGGGAAAACCTGCTGCATGGGCAACAGCTTGTTGTCCATATTGATCCGCCCAGGCCAGCACCCTGGAGAGGACACTCCAGCTACTCCTCATGGGGTAGATACAACATGGGATGCGGTTATAAGTCACTCAGGAGCTGCGGCTCCTGTATAGGACTGCACAGCCACACTGTGGCCTGTGGCTCTTCAAGGTGCTGATCCATGGTCATCCATCCACGACTGGTGGAGGCCTACTACTACTACCACTATTGGAATGGTCCACTGGTTACTCAGGCCTTAAACCATTCATTATTGAGCAAACTAAAACAAAGTGGGGGAAATTTATACAGTTAAACAAGACTGGCTAATTTCTTTTTCATAATTAAACAACTCTTAAAAGACAGGAGAGTCAGCTTAAGGGGCATCACAGGCCAGCTAAGTGGTTGGAAAGGATCTTTTGTTTAATGGAAGACTGTGTCACCTACGCTTGGCTCAGCCACAATTGCTATTCACAGGAAGAAATTAGATCCTGGGGGGAAAAAGTTTTACTGAAATCCTGCCCTATCCTCCTGTCCACTTGAGACTTGCAGCCCCATTCATGAATGGGCTGCAATTTAGTGTGCCAAAGAGGTTCTCCTAAATTAGATAGCCTCTATTTTGTTATCTGGAAGCAAGGGGGTAAAGAAAGGAGGGTGATCATTAATCTCAGAATTCTGCTAGAAGTCACGTCTTTAGGAGGTAGGATTCCAGGCAGGAAGTAGAAAACATGGAAAACTTCAAAACTCCTAAATTTGCTACTTAATGCCAAGTCTGAGGGGAAGGAAGCATTCCAGGGAAAGTGGCAATGAAGAAAACAATAGCACTTGAGTCAGAGAAGAGAAGTTCAAATCCTACTTCTGATTCTTAATATCTATATGACCCTGAGTATGTCATCTAATGTCCCTACATACCTCACATTCGTCATCTGCAAAATGAAGGTTCAGGTAGGGGTGTGTGAGAATCAGAGAGCTACTAGCCTGTTGAGAAAGATATTGCAGGGAAGTTCTGCCATGAAAAGAAAGCATGGGAGTTAGCATATAGAAGTGACCTTTTCTGGGGTTTCAAAGTCAGATCAGCATCAGGAAGTGATGTCTGCCACCTGTGGGTCCTGTTACCAGTGTTACCAGCCAATCAGCTTGGAGCTGTGTGTGTGGACGGCCCTGTTTCTGGTTTCACAGGAGGCTTCTGGGAGAAGCCCCAGGGGTGCGAGGTCATTTTGTTTCCAAACTTTGGTGTGGTGGGGGACTTCACATGGGCTACTAGGAAAGGAAGTTGTTTTTGTTTTGTTTTGTTTTGTTTTGTTTTTCTCTCTGGCTATACCGAAGAGATCTAAACTAGGATTTCCCGTGCTATAAGGAATCTGTTCTCAATCTGTCTCTCTCTTCACTAACCTGTAATGCATTTTAATAAATACTTGAAAGGCTAAACTCTTGCTAAAGCTTTTAATTTAAGGCAAACACTCATTAGATTTTAGACATCACAGCTAGAATTTTAGGCCCTTACAAGTGTGCTGGTAATTGTTTAACAACAGACCCTCCAAAAAGCTAGGAATATTTTTAGATTTATGTTGAATTATTATGAATATTGACTTCATCAACTTTTTTTCTATATAATCAACATAATAATAAATTGAGCCCTGATTTGTATAATTTGCTTATTTATGTGGTGTAAGAGCTCACTCTGAGTATTTTTAACAATTGGCTTTCATAGTCTGTATGAACTGGTTCCAATAAACATCCCTGAGTACAGGAAAAGATAGTCCCATAGTCTGTGGTGAGTCATGCTCTTCAATGAGTAGTTATATGAACAGTTTGTTCACATATATGCATATATACATATTTCATATCTATGAGAAATATACCGCAGATATGGAATATGCATTTAAATATGTATAATTTAAATGTGTATCACATATATTGAATAATTATATATAGTATGTACACATGTATGTGAATGTGTGTATATGTATACATGTATATATGAATATGTTTATATGTATATGTGTATATTTCATATATGTGTGTATACATACATAGATACACATACACACATATGCATACATAAGTATGTACACAGACACTCACATATATATGTATATTTATATATATATATATATTTGAAAATTAACACTGTTCTCTAACTCCAGATCCAGGCTCTTTAAATGATACCATGCTTTACTCTCTTAGAGTCATGAGATATTATAGGCAAAATGGAAGCTTTGGAGAACATACTATAAAAGTAATCAACTACCTCCCCACCATTTGAGGTTTTATTCACACATATGTATGTATGTATATATGTATGTACATATGTGTGTATATCCAAACTGTATCTATATTTATA
Source organism: Dromiciops gliroides (assembly GCF_019393635.1). Lineage (NCBI taxonomy): Eukaryota > Metazoa > Chordata > Mammalia > Microbiotheria > Microbiotheriidae > Dromiciops > Dromiciops gliroides. The sequence goes on from NC_057863.1 coordinate 515,641,176, forward strand.
CCTATATCTATATATAGTATATAAAGCTTTTCTATTATATATATATTATATATATAAGAAAACCTTACTTCATAAGACCTGTTTCCTCTTCTATACTCAAAAAATATGTTTCTTCTCTTTTTTCTTCTCTACATGAAATATTTCATTAATTATTGCAGCTTCTATTTGTCCTTCGTAATCTTAAACACAGTCATAGCCATGCCAGATAAATGTAAAATCAGGGCATCATTTAAAAATATATTTATGACTTTGCTTTTACATGTTTCCAGGTTGAGAAAGATAAGTTGGCATCCCAAAAATTCAACAAAAGGCAAAGTCCCTAGGCTTTATTCAAATAGCCTTTTAAACAGCTGTTATTTAATTTTCTTGCTTTAGCAGTCATATAGAAGTTACATACCATCTACTCTGTATTCATTTTGTAGGAATACAGTTCTTTGCATTATTTCTCCCTGATTACAATGTAAGCTCACTGAGATCAAGGACTGGTTTTGCCTTTCTTTGTTTTCTCAGCCCTTAGCTTCAATGCATGGAAAATAAGTGTTTAATTAATGCTTATTAATTGACTGATCAATAATCCAAAAGAAAGGACAAAGATAAAAGGTAAAGAGGGAAGGGAGGGGAAACTGAAGACTGTTATAAAACTATAAATTTTAGGGTTGGAAAAGAATAACCAGTTAATATTTATTTCAAGCCCTTCATGATTACACATTTGAGCATTAAAAGAATCAAAACATCAGAAATTTCAGACTATATTTACCATGCCCAGGTAGCTCCTTTAATTCTTATGTTAATGAGTAACATAAATCCATGACTTTGCCTTAATTGAACCAGGAGTAGATATCTTCTCCAAACTGAATCGGGACATGGCTGCTAATCTTCATTACTTTATTAAATAAATAAATAATCAAACAAAGAAGTAAATAGATAAATAAATAAATGAATAAATAAATAAATAAATAAATAAGCAAGCAAATAAATACATAAATGGACAAACAAATAATGAATGTATAAATTAATGATGATGATAATGATAATATCAAGGAGAATGAAGCACTGATTCTTTCCTTTTTTATTTCAAATTACATGTTACTCTTTGGCACAGTCTTTGGATTCTGTCTTGATCTACTCCATAAGCCTTGCACCTATTTGTCTCCTCCTTGAAGAGACAAAATTATGAGAGGCTTCAATCAGAGGTTTGAGACTCTACTTTCACTAAACTGTTTATTCTCAAGGAAATAGGAACCAGGCCCCAAAACGTCAAACTGAATATAAAGGGAGACAAGACTCAGAGACCTGAGTCCTATGTGAACTATATATAGCTCCTTTGGGACATTTCATGTCACTATGCTAATTAGAAGCCTTTTTTTTTTTGTGGTGAGGCAATGAGGTTTAAGAGATTTGCCCAGGGTCACTATAGCCTCTCCCCACTCCTCCCCTCAGCAAAGTAGAATGGAAACTTTTTGAGAACAGAGTCTAGTTCTTTCCAATTCTTTGGGTTTGTAGCAATGTCCCATGTATTAGGTACAACCTACAGTAGATATTTAATAAATTTTTGTCAAGTTAATTTTATAAAAGCCAAATTAGCCAAATGGAAAAGGGGTACAAAAGCTCTCTGAAGAAAATAACTCCTTAAAAATTAGTATCGAGCAAATGGAAGCTAATGACTTTAAGATAAATCAAGACACATTAAAGCAAAAGCAAAAGAATTAAAAAATAGAAGGCAATGTGAAATATCTCCTTGGAAAAACAATTTACCTGGAAAATCAATTCAGGGGAGAAATTTTTTAAATCATTGGGCTACCTGAAAGCCATGATCAAAAAAAGGGCTTAGACATCATCCTCCAAGAAATTGCTGGGAAAATTTCCCTGATATTCTAGGAGCTGAAGGTAAAATTTAGTTTGAAAGAATCCACCAATCACTTCATGAAAGAGATCCCAAAAGGAAAATTTCCAGGAATATTATGGCCAAATTACAGAGCTCCCAAGTCAAGGAGAAAATATTGCAGGTAGCCAGAAAGAATCAATTGTGGAGCCACAGTTAGGAAAAAACAAGATCTAGCAGTTTCCACATTAAAGGATCAGAAGGCTTGGAATATGATATTCTGGAGAACAAATTAACTGGGATTGCGACCAAGAATCACCTACCCAGCAAAACTGATTATAATTCTTCAAGGGAAAAAGTAGGAATTCAAAGAAAGAAAGTACTTTCAGGAATTCTTGATAAAAATACAAGAGCTGAATAGAAAATTTGACTTTTAAATATAAGCCTCTAGAAGCATAAAAAAAAATTAGAAAAATAAACCATATGGGATATTAAAAGCTTAACCTATTTATATTGCTTCATGGGAAGATGATACTTGTGATTCATAAAAACATTTTTATTATTAGGTCAGCTAAATGAAGTATATTTAGACAGAGGGCACAGATGTGAGTGGAATATAAAGGGATGATATCTTTAAAAAATAAAATTAAGGGGTGAGAGGAATGACTTGTGAGAAAGGAAAAGGGTAGGTGGAATGGGGTAAAGTATCTCACACAAAACAAGCAAGAAAAAGCTTATGGAGTGGAGGGGAAGAAGGGGGAGGTGTGGGGTAGTGAATGAGCCTTATTCTCATCAGAATTGGCTCAAAGTGGGAATAACATACACACTCAATTGTGTATAGTAATCTAGCTTACCCTGAAAGAAAGTAGAAGGGGAAGGGCATAAGGGGTGGTGGTGAAAGAATAGAGAGCAGATTGGGGGAGGGGAGAATCAGAAGCAAACATCTTTGGAAGAGGGATAGGGTGAAAGAAGATAGAAAATAGAGTAAATATCAAGGGGAGTAAATAGGATGGATGGAAATAACAGTTAACAATAGTAACTGTGAAAAATATTTGAAGCAAGTTTGTCTGATAGCCCTCAATTCTCAAACACATAGAGAACTAAGTCAAATGTGTTAAAATGAGTCATCCTGCAATTGATTGATGATCAAAAGACATGATGTTTTCAGATGAAAGAATGAAAGCTACCTACCTATAGTTATATGAAATAAAAATGCTCTATCTCACTATTGATTGGAGATATTCAAGTCAAAACAATTCTGGGTACTACCTCATACCTATTGGATTGGATAATAGGACAGCAGAGGAAAATGTCAAATGTAGGGGATATGGAGGAAAAGAGACATTAATACACTCTTGGTAAAGTTGTAAACTGATTCAAACATTCTGTAGAGCAATTTTGAACTATGGCCAAAGGGATATAAAACCATGCATACTCTTTGACCTGGTTGTACCACTACTAGGTTGGTATCCAAAAAACATTAAAAATCTGAAATTGGGGAGATGCCCATAAATTGAGGAATGTCTGAAAAAATCATAGGATGAGATTATGATGGAACACTATTGTTCTATAAGAAATGATGAGCAGGATCCTATCAGAAAATTCTAGAAGGACTTACATGATCTGATGCAAAATGAAATGTACTGTATACAAAGTAACAGCAATATTTTTCTTGTCCAGTATTTTATTATTTTTGAGTTATATATTAGGATAGTTTTCAACAGTTGTTTTCATAGGATTTTCAGTTCCAATTTTTCTCCCACCCTCCCTTCCATCCCTCCTCCCCAGTACAGAAAGCAATCTAATACAGGTTGTATATGTGCAATAACATTAAACATATTTCTGCATTAGACATATTGTGACAGAAGAATGAGAGCACAAGGAAAATACCTCAAAAAAGAATAAAAAAGAAAAACAGCCCTAAAGAAGAAACAGTATGGTTTAATCTGTATTCGTAATCCCCCATCCTTTTTTTTTCTGGATGTTGAGAACATTTTCTATTATGAATTTCTTTGAAATTGTTTTGGACCATTGCATTGCTAAAAAGATACCATCCCATCTTGATTGTGTAAATTACTCCCTCTTTGAGCCAATTCTGATTAGAGTTAGGCTCACTCACTCCCCTGCTCTTTCCCTAACTTCCCCTCTACTCCCTCACCTTTTTCTTATATCTTTTATGTGAACTACTTTTCCCCAATCTCCCTCTCCCTTTCCCTTTCTTCCAGTGCATCCCTCTTACCCCTTAACTTTATTTTGAATATGTCATAATGGGTCAGCTTGATGACAAAGTGGAGAAAGCACCATCCCTGGACCCAGGAGGCCCTGAGCACACATCTGTCCACAGACATAAGACACCACACCCTGTCTGCTCCACAAAAAAACAAGGATAAACAAAAAATAATTGCTTTACAGATATCATCCCTTCATATTCAATTCACACCTGTGCCCTTTAAGTAAATTCCTTTCAGCTGCCTTAATATTGAGAAAGATCTTATGAGTTAGGAGCATTATCTTCCCATGTAGGAATGTAAACAGTTTAATCTTTTATTATCCCTTATGATTTCTTTTTCCTATTGACCTCTTTATGCATCTCTAGGGTCTTATATTTGAAAGTCAAATTTTCTATTGAATTCAGGTCTTTTCATCACAAATGCCTGAATGTCTTCTTTTTCATTGAAGTCCTATTTTTTCCCCTGAAAGATTATATTCAGTTTTGCTGGATATGTGATTCTTGGCTGTAGTCCCAGTTGCTTAGCCCTCTGGAAGATCATATTTCATGCCTTCTGCTCCTTTAATGTAGATGCTGCTAGATCTTGTGTTATCTTTACTGTAGCTCCACAGTATTTGAATTCATTTTTTCTAGCTGCTTGCAATATTTTCTCCTTGACCTGAGATCTCTGGAATTTGGCTATAATATTCCTGGAGGTTTTCCTTTTGTGGATCTCTTTCAAGAGGTGATTGGTATATTCTTTCAACTTCTATTTTACCTTCTGCTTCTAGAATATAGGGGCAATTTGACAATCTCTTGGAGAATGGTGTCTAAGCTCTTATTTTGGTCATGGTTTTCAGGTAGTCCAGTGATTTTCAAATTATCTCTCTTGGATCTGTTTTCCAAGTCAGTTGTTTTTCCAAGGAGATATTTCATATTGCCCTCTTTTTTATTCATTTGGATTTGCTTTACTGTGTCTTGGTTTCTCATAAAGTCACTAGCTTCCATTTGTTCAATCCTAATTCTTACACAATTATTTTCTTGAGAGAGCTTTTCTATTTCCTTTTCCATTTGGCTTTTCAAACTGCTGACTTTTTTCATGACTTTTCTGCATTGCTCTCATTTCTCTTTCCATTCTTTCCTTCTTCTCTCTAAATATTCCTTCTATCTCTCTTTCTTTCCCTTCAAAATCCCTTTGGAGTGATTCCATGGCATGAGATGAATTCATATTTTTCTTGGAAGCTTTGGATTTTGGAGCTTTGACTTTATTATTATCTTCTTCTTCTGAGGGTATATTCTGTCCTATCTTTCCCCAAAAGAAGTTTTTGATGGTCTGTTGCTTTCTCTACCTGCTCATCTTGGCAGCCTATTTCATGGCTTTTAACTTCTTCTTAAAGTTTAGTGCTGCTTCCAAGACACACTGTTCTGAGTTACAGTGTGGCCCAGGGGGTGATTGGGCTTATTCTCTGCCTGCCTGGCCTCTGAGTAACCACAGCTGCTTTCTCTTAGACATAGAAACAAAAGTTTTATTGAATTCTGATTCTCTATTGTTGGAAGTCTGGCATGCCTGTGCCCTTCCCCAACTTGGTCACCACCACTCAGTTCAGCCCACTGGTTCAGAACCAGGGCACTTTGCCCCAACTCCAGCAGAGACTGCTTCCACTTCACTCTGGCCTACCATCGAACCCCCTCCCTGGTCTGTGATCTCAGCCTCAGAAGAAGCTGCTGGAACTGAAGCCTCTGAGGTGCTCTGGAAGCACTATCTGTTCCTGGCTGGGTCCAGATTGCATGCTGAATTGTTCAGCCTGATCATCAGGTGATCGCAATTTCCCTCTTTTGATGAAAAATACTCTCATTCTATTCTTATATGCATTAGGCTGCTCTGTTGATGTTGTTGTTGTTGTTGTTTTGCTGTTTTTTTGTTGTTGTTGTTTGTTGTTTGTTGTTTGTTATTTGTTTTACAGAATTATTTGGGAGTGAGTGGATGGGTTTATCTGGAACTTGTAGGAATCACAGCCTTTCCTCTGCCATCTTGGCTCTATTGTAACAGCAATATTTTGAGATGATCTGCTGTGAATGCCTCAGCTATTTTCAGTAATACAATGATTCATGACAATTCTGAAGGACTTATGAAAAATGTAATCCATACACAGAGAAAGAACTGATGGTATCTGAATATAGATAGAAGCAATTTTTTTACTTCCTTTTCTAAGGTATTTTTGTCTGTTTTCTTTCACAACCTGACTAATGTGGAAATGTTTTGCATGACTACACATATATATCTTATATTGAATTACTTGTGTTTTTATGGGAGGTGTGGGGAGAGAGGGAGGAAGAGAGTTTGGAACACGAAGTTTTAGAAATCAATGTTAAAAATTTTTACATGTAATTTGGGAAAAAGTAAAATTCTAAATATCAAGTTTAATTCATCCAAATCCAATCAAAATGAGTCATTAGGACATCAGCAGTCTTATTGGCACAATAAATAGACAGTTCAAAATATTATCAACATTGTTTCTGAACTTTATAGAGATTATATTTTGATTAAATAGAGAAGCTAAGTCCTTATTAGATTTTTAATTATAAATTATAACTATACACACTAGAATGTACCAGTATGAAATAGTTAATATTACAGTGGTCTTCTCATGGGAATGGAGTCAGGAAGACCTGAGTTCAGTTATGACTTCACACTCTTATGTGCTATGAGACACTGCAAAAATCACTTCAATTTTCTTATCTGTGAAATGGAAATGATAATAGCATGTACCTCCCATGGTTTTTGTGAGGACAAAATATGATAATATTTATGAAGCACTTCGCATACCCTCAAGTGCTATATAAGTGAAATATATTATTATTATTAGTAGTAGTAGTAATTATACATACACAAAATAATAATTTGGGACTATGAGATTTAGTTCTGGATGAAATCTTCAAGTGCCTTTGAAATAATTTATCCCAAGTTCCTCATTTTACAGATGAATAAACCAAGGCCCAGAGAATCTGGTGCCTGCTTAAGGTCACGTATCTTCTAAGCCAACAGAGCTAAGATTCAACCCGTTCTCTAACTCCTGATCCAGGCTCTTTGATGACTTTATGCTTTCCTCTCAGAGACATGAGACATTATAAGCAAATTGGAAGTTTCAGAGAATATGCCATAAAAGTAATCTGAACTACCGCCTCACCATTTGAGGTCAGATGAAATTTTGTCACTCGAACATCTGCACATACTGCTTGTCTTCCTCATGACATAAAATGAAATATGAGTTGATAACATGGAGAATTTACAACATTAATATGAAGTACAGAGATTAACATTTCCATGCTGAATTACATTTTCAGTTGGTTCTCAATGAGGATGTTATGATTAATTTCTTTACAATGAATTTAAAACTATCAGTTCAAGGGGAAAAATAGGTGGGAATTACATCATCCATAATCCACTTAGCAACAGGTTTATTTTCCGCAGTAATTTATAGATGCTGTTCTGAGAATTAGTCACTTTATTGGGTTTAGCTCTGATGTATCTTTGGAGTGGTAAACTCTGTCTGAAATTTATTATACATCAGTTCCAGAAGCTATATGCATCTTATCCCAGTAGCATACCTCTTTGGCTCCAAACTAACAATGATAGAGCAAATGGAGGGAAAAAAATGTTATTTCATATAAAAAGCCTCAGGCTCTAACTATCTGGCCAACTATCTGATTTTCCAGAATCAGCCAGTGATAATTATCTTTTTTTTCCCCAGGCAGTGAGGGTTAAGTGACTTGCCCAAGGTCACACAGCTAGGAAGTGTCAAGTGTCTGAAGCCGGATTTTACCTCAGGTCCTCCTTAATCTAGGGATGGTGCTTTATCAATTATGCCACCTAGCTGCCTGATAATTATATTTTAAATAGTATATTGGGTGTTAGTCAACTAAGACCAACATTATAAAATGCTTTTCTCCCAATTGCTAAGGCTAAAGAAGCTTATCTCCTTATGATGTGACTGGGTAGTGGGCAGAATGAAGAGAAGGTTGAATTGGAATAGTTTCTTTGGGACTCTAAGGGCTAGGAGGGTAGTATACAAGCTTCTATCTCCAATCAGTTCTTTAGATTTGGACATAACTAAAGTCTCAGTACTACAGAAGATATTATCAAGCACATACCCATATTTTGGAACAAACATGATGGTCATCAGTTAGGCAATTGTCTAGCAGAGATAACTCTAAGGAGGTACCTTTTTCTGTGATTGAACCCTGGCCAAGATTCTTTCAACCCCACACCATATGTGGTTTTATCAAATTTAAATCTGTCCTGATTCTTTTTTTTTGTCCTGATTCTTTAAGGGCTCTTAATGGTGCATGAGAATGAGGCAGGATGTTGTGAAAGCTATGTTGTCCCCAGAGTTGGAAGACCTGGGTTCAAGTTCCTGTTCTGCCATTTATTAGTTGTATAACTTCTGGCAAGTCTCTTACCCTCAGTTTCCATTCTTGCAAAAAGTACTGATATTTTAAAATTCAATATAAAGAAATTAGTCATAATATTCTCATCTTGATATGTGTCACTTATTTAAAATGTAATTCAGTAGTATGATAGTTGCACCATAATGTACATGGTGTTATGAAAATATGTATTGCTTCTATTTTGTTTCATTATCATTTCCATCAAAATCATTCTCATCATTCCAACTGTTATTGAGTTTTCTTGGGAATGCTTTCAGTGAATCTAGAGAAGATGAGCTTACATAGCAATTTCATTCAGTTACAAAAAGTAATAATTTTATCCACCAGTGGAACAGTCCATGAACATTAAATTTAAGATAATAGTGGGATATTGAATTGTTTCCAGACAATTTCTGTCTGGACTCTATAAAAAGGATCAGAATGATTAATAGTAACAACAATAATTACAATAGTAATATATCAAAATATCACTATCTTTCCTAGACTTATAAACAACAAATGTTTATGAAACATGTATAGATTTCAAGATACATTAGAGAACTTAATAAATTTATTTTAAGTGAACCATTATCACTTTTGCCTATAATCACCCAGCCATAATATTGATTGCTAAAAATAATTAGATATGTCCATACCAAATACTCTTAATCTCAGATACATGAAATGAAACGTTTTTAAAATTAGACATACAGTAGAGATCAAAATCATGTAGAGACAGGAGAAGGGTACTTTTTTCACTATTGCCCTCTCTACTAATGGAGATATACTGACTAGATTTTCCCATGAGCCTATAGAAGGTGAGCTTTTATCCTAACACTTTTATTAAAATACACAAAGCAGGTTTTTTTTTTTTGTTTTGTTTTTTAGTGAGGCAATTGGGGTTAAGTGACTTGCCCAGGGACACACAGCTAGTAAGTGTTAAGTGTCTGAGGCCAGATTTGAACTCAGGTACTCCTGACTCCAGGGCCTGTTCTCTATCCACCGCGCCACCTAGCTGCCCCCAAAGCAGTTTTTTTTTAATCTAGTTGTGCATTACTTATCAAAGAAAGGACAGCTAGGTGGCACAGTGGATAGAGTACAGGAGTCAAGCAAACCTGAGTTCAAATCCAGCCTCAGATACTTGACATTACCACCTGTGTGACACTGGGAAAGTCACCTAACCCTGATTGCCTTCAACATCTTGGGCCATCTTCAGTCACCCTGATGGATATCTTTGTGACTGAACCAAGATGGTTTGGGAGGAGAAAGTGAGACTGTTGACTTTGTATAGCACTTCTTCACATAGAATCAATTCACTGCATGTCGTGACATCACCTCCTGATGTCACAGTCCTCTTCAAGAATAAAGGACAGACAACAGTTTATCAAAGAATAATAGCAGGATAGCAACTTTTCCCAGGGCCATTTCTATCCCCACCCCCACAGTAACATACACAAAGATGAGAAAGAAATGTGGTCACAGTGATGGTAGTAATGGACGTTATAATAGCAGTGGTGGTTGTAATGATGACAGCCAGGAGTATAGATAGTAGATAAAGAGCTGGCCTTAGAATCAGTAAAACAGTGGGTTAAATCCATCCTCTGAAACTTTCTAGCTGTGAGATTTTGGCAAAAGTTGCTTATATTTCAGTGCCATAGGTAACTTTCTAAGAGTAAAACTAAAGACTAGCTTATAATTTGCAATGGTAGAGATAGTTGCTGAATCAGAAGTGATGAAATCATTGGTTTGAATATATAAAAACTGGCTATTGTTATTAATTTAATCCTGTATTCTTACTGCTTGGTATAGAAACATTTCTAGCAAGTGACACTCCTACCTGTATTATAGTGTACAAATCACTATGCTCCCCCTTGGCCTCAGTTTCTACATTGTGAAATGAGGGAGTTGGGCTGGATGAGTTCGAGTCCCTTCCAACATCATATCCCACAATATTTTTACTTCTTGAGCATTGCCCATAAACACATGGCCAAGAACCCTGTCTTTCTTGATTCCTCAGAGTCCAATTTTGTGAGGTTTCCTTTTCTTTCCTTTTTATCTTCTGTAGTATGCCATTGTGGATGATTCTTTTATTCATTCTTTCCTTTTAAAGAGCAACTTGGCTTCTGAGTCTCATTCATTCAATTTCCTTATTAGTGGGCATTAGAGGAAATAGGCCCTGTAGAAGAAATCAAAGAAATATCATTATATTTTTCTATATTAGACCACTTCTGAGAAGGATGCAGTAAAATCACAAGCTGGCACCACATCTAACCCCTATGCTTGTCCTGGATGCCTGGAGAGTAATTGAATACCTAAGAAATTCAGAGTGAAATCTAGATAAAAGCCGGCACTTTCCACAGTCCACAGCTTGGCTCTCCCTGCTTGCCCCCATGTGTGCTTAGAGGTGAAAAAGTTATCTGGTGTCACTAATGTTCTCTCAATGCAAGGATGATTCCTTTGGTCATTTGAATTCTCTTGAAGTGTGGAGAACAAGTATGATTGAATTTTCTTGCCCCCTGGCAATGGGTTTTAGCTACAGCCTTGCATAGAAATATGTATTAAGCATATTACAGCCTGATACAAGTCTATCCTGGTCAATCTGCAGAGAACACTCATCTATCATCCTTGTGGCTGCCTCGACTCCTTCTTAAGTGCTCATAAGATGAGGACAGAGGATTTATTACAGTGTGGGGTAATGATCTGTTGTGGATCACAGTTGATCATTATAATTCTGATGTGAAAAATGAACTGCAATTCCAATGATTTGTTTTCCCTTAGACCTCATTTGTAACTCACCTATTCGTTATATAGAATTTCAATATCCAGTTATGATATAGTGGGCTAGGGATATGGTTCAATAGTGAAATAGTGGTCTCCAGATATGGTGGATTTTTTTCACCCTTTAATGAAAGTTTACAAAGAATTTTTGAGGCATATTCATAGTCAGCCTTTCTGCATTAATAGGGTTAGGGGTGTGGTGCCCCCCCGTGATCTATTAAATCCATGTAAAACTTTTTGTACCTCCCTTTGTACTATAGAAAAAGTATGGGTTATTATGGTATTAAATGGTAAAATTTGTTACTATTATTCAATACTATACATATATTTCATGCATTTCTGAGTTTCTAAACTTTTTTCTGTGTCATCTGCTGGCCTTCACTTGTCATCTGTGGCTTCTGCAAAACTCTCAAAAAATTCCCATTTAATTTCTTATGCATACCTGTGATATATCAAAGCTGCAATGGGGAAAGTTGTGGTGTGGAAGGAATAACTGATATATTATTATAAGGGCAAACTACAGGTTCTTCACACAGCAAGTCCCTAGGAATAAGACTTTTGTCAAGTTTCAAATCTTGCACCATAAGTGTTATAATCAAAGAAGATTTTTTTAATTTTAATTTTTTTTCGAGAGTGAGGGGTGAGAGGAGGATATGTACTGAGTTATATCTGTGACTTTGGATGATAAACATATCACATGGTGATATAAAACTTAAAAAGGCAAATGTTATTATATTGGTAGGTATAAAATAAAAGGAATGTATAACTTTTATGCCATATTTTCACATGCAGTATTTCATTTGATCCTCACAACACTAATGTAAGATCAGAACAGATAGATGTTGTGCCTATTACATAGATGGGAAAATTGAGATCTAGGGTGGTTAATCTCCATCTTCAGGACTGTGTTCTTTACAACCATCCCATTATATCATTAGTGCTATTAGGCACATTTTCTAGTGGAGGAAACTGATTTTTAGGCAAGTTCAGTGATATGTCACGTGGCTGGGAATATGCAGAGGTAGCACTAGAAACCAAGCTTCTGATATGGTATCCAGAGTGTCTACTACATTCTATCTTCCATTTCCAATCTCCATGCCTTTGCACAGTATGTTGTTCCTCTTTCCTGGTATCTCCCCAATATCTCTTTTAATCCCCAGCTTCCTTCATAGCTTTTTTTTTTTTTGGAGGGGGTAATGAGGGTTAATTGACTTGCCCAAAGTCACGCAGCCAGTAAGTGTGAAGTGACTGAGGCCAAATTTGAACTCAGTTCCTCCTGAATCCAGGGCCAGTGCTTTATCTACTGGGCCACCTAGATGCCCCCCTCCATTCATCCTTTAAAGTAATTGTCTTAAAATACATTTCTGACCATGTCACTCCCTACTCAACAAACTCTAATGATTTCCTATTGCCTCCAGGAATGAATATGAAATGTTCTCTTCGGCATTCAAAGTCCTTCATATACACATGCAATACATATGTGTATATTCTTTCTGTGCATATATGTGCATACATTGTATTTAATATAAGTTTCTCTTGGAGGCAGCTAAGTAGCTCAATACATAGTTTTAGGCCTGGAATCAGAAAGACCTGAGTTCAAATTTGGCCTCAGACACTCACTAGCTGTGTTACCCTGAGCAAGTCACTAAATCTGTTTATCTAATCCACTGGAGAAGGAAATGGCAAAACATTCCAGTATCTTTGTCAAGAAAACCACATATGGGATCACAAAAAAATCATACTTTTGACTTAATGAGTGAACAAAATGTACCTATAATATAATTTCATAATTACTAATATTAATATTCTTTCCCTTAAATTGTAATAATTTTAAAAATTAAAACCCGCTTTCCAATAGGTATTTCCTACCAAAGATGCTCATATAGATATTGTAACTCACAGCTTTGTAGTCAGTGAGGGCTACTCTTTTCCATTGGGAGCAGCATGAATACAGTGGTCCATAATATTAATTCTCTCCATGTCCACTGTTAGTATCACTCTTAATTCTGTCTTTATTTGCATTTCCTGCCTGTCATCTCTATTTTACCTATGCTTTACTAACACAAGATGGATTTCCACCTTGTCTCTCTCTGAGTTCATGGCAATATCCAATCTATATTTGTGTTTAGTGGACTGTCTCTTTCTTACTCATTGAATGGTTTCTAAACCCAGAATCAGGATCCTCTCTTGTCCAGTTTTTTCCATGGAGCCATTTCCTCAGATGAGATGTGATTAACTAATTTCCTTTTTGCATGTCTAATAAAATAAAGATATCAAGATTATTTCAAATTTTACAATTTCTTGCATATTTTGTTTTTCTCACTCTCACTTACCAACATATCATTACCCCCATCTTATCCAGAGAATCATCCCTTATACACATAATTTTAAAATTGAGGAAAAAAAATTGCAGCAAATATTAAACTATATATTTATCATACCTGACAAAACATGTTCTGTTCTCAATAGTTCCTCAACCTTTGAAAAGATGGAGGAAAAATGGAATATTTTCATATCTCTTATTTGGGTTCAAGTTTAATTGTTTTAATTACACAGTGTTCAGTTTTGATTTTGTTTCTGTTGTTTCTATTTTCTTTGTTTTAGTTATTGCGAATACTGTTTTTCTTGTTTGGCTTAGTTCACTTTCTATCAGTTGTTAGATATCTTCCATGTTTTCCTAATATGTTTCATGTACATAATTTCTTATAGCACAGTAATATCTTATTATATTAATGAATCACTACTTGTTTAAACATTTCTCATTTGACGTCCATGTTTGTTTCCAGTACTTTGCTACTAGAAAAACTGATAATATAACTAATTTGTTGTATATGAGACCTTATTGAATTTCTTTGACCTCCTTTGGTTGTAAGTCTACTAAAATCATTTCTGGATAAAGGATCTGGATAGGTAACATTCATAGCATCATTCTGAACAGCCTTGCAGAACAATTAGACTATGTCACAGTGTATCAGTATGCCTGCTTTTCTATATAGTCTCTCAAAAATTGACCATTCTCAGTTTTTATAATCTTTGCCAATTTGCCAGGTGTGAAATGAATACTCAAAACTGTTTTGATTTGCATATATTTTATTATTGTTATTTGGAAGGAACTTTCTGGGTTGTTAATAGTTTGCTAAGTTAAATGACTTCTCAATGATCACAGAGCTGGTATCAGTCTGAGTAGTGAGTCAAGCCCATTGCCCCCTAATGCTCTGTCCACTCTGCTTGTGCTATCTCTGAAAGGAAATTGGATATTTGAAGACCAGACTGATTGAGTGGCATATACGAGAGCAATGACCAAACAGTGGAGGAGTAACCCTCCTGCTTGTGATGAAAGAACATTGGGGATGGAAATGAAAAGCAGCATGAATTTGAAAAGCTGCATGAATTTGAGAAGCACATTTTTTGTTGCAGTAGAAAATGAGCATAACACATGAGTTTATTCTAAACTACAACTCCAAGTTTGGTCCTGCTATGGTAATAAAGTGACTAATTATTCTGTAACATTCTGATTTCATCCTATCCTTTCCTCTCCTAGCATCCAAGTAAAAAGTGCAAAGATTCCTTATGTGGTATTGCTCGTGTTCCAAACTTTGCAATTTGTTTTTAAAAGCATCAACAATGTCCCTATTCAGCATAGTTACTATCTGTCTATGAAGAACTGGAAGTAATTGGGTAGATATTTCTGGCTTTGGCTCTCCCTGTCTCTATCTCTCTGTGTCTCTGTCTACATATCTGTGCCTCTGTCTCTCTGTGTCTATTTCCTCTGTGTCTGTGTCTTTCTCTGTTTCTGTCTGTCTGTCTCTGTCTGTCTCTGTCTCTCTCTCAATCTCTCTCTCTGTCTCGCTCTCTCTGTCTCTGTCTCTCTTGAGCTCCATTAGGAAGGACTGATGAGGAAAGCAAGTATACTATCTCAGTAGATGTGTAAATGAAGTGTCAGAGGGAGGGGGTTTTGAACATATATTTCCACATGGCCTCCCATGCAGTTGAGAAGATGGAAGTTTTTCATAATTTTCTCAGTTCTGACTTATTCAACTACTGTGGGAAAGGGAAGTATAGTGAGGGTCATTACTGAGTACCCCATTCAAATTAATTCAATTCAATAAACATTTACTAGGTACCTACCTAGCTAGCACAAAATACTGTGCTAGATGCTGGGAATACAAAGACAAAAAAGAAAACTGTTCCTGCCATTGAGGAGCTTATGTTATTCCTGAGGTACAGTATATATGCAGAAAAAGGAAATACAAAGTCTATACAAAATAATACAACACAATTTCAGATGGAGTAGGTAATAACAAAAGTGATTTGGAAAGGATTTATGAAAAAAGGTAGTACCTGAGTTATAGGGAGCATGAAGCAGAGAATTCTAAGAAAAGAAAATGAGAAGGGAGTGGACTTCAGTAATGGGGTGTCATATACCGAGATACAGAGGCAGAAGACAGAATATTTCTCAGGCAAGGGGCTAATAGACCAGTATTACTAGAATGCAAAGTGTGTAAAGTAGGGTAGTATGGAAAGATTACAGAGATAGAATGATAGGTGGGAGATACATTCTTGTGGGTTTTTAATTCCCTTAAGTTCTAGATGTTGGTGACCCAAAGTTCATAGGATCAGTGTTTTTCAGTGAGAGAGAGGGGGAGAGGAAGGAAAAGGGGGAGGGGGAGAGGGAGAAAGAGGGAGGGGAAGAAAGTGGGAGGGAGGGAGGGAGAGAGACAGAGACAGGCAGACAGATGGAGCCAGATTTATTTTGAGAGAGACAGATGGAGTAAGAGATAGAACAGAAATAGAGACACACACACAGAGACAGATACATGGAGAGAGACAGAGACAGAAAGAAAAAGAAACAGAGAAACAGAAATAGAAAGAAATAGAGACAGAGACAGGAATAGAAATAGAAAGAGACATTTAGGAAAGAGGAAGGGAAAGGGAGCAGGAAAGAGTGAGAGCGAGAGCGAGAGCGCAAGTCTGAGACTGAGTCTGAAATGAAGGGGGAGAAATATGGGAATTTAATAGAAAAAAAAGTTTAAAAGTTCACATTGATCCTGCTCATAGCTCTAGAGAACTAAAACATTAAAGCTATAAAAATTTAATGTGACTGAAAAACTAATACTAATTACTATAAGTTGCATGGACTGTTTACCATCCATGTGTATTTCAGATGAACTTTTTTAGTTCTAATGCAAACTTTACATTTTCAGTTTGCATAATTGTTCATGCATTGTGGTCTTCTGATGATATTTATATAGTATCTGCTCACATTTTTAAATAGAAGAAATATAATTCAAAAATCTTGCTTTTCTCCTTTGGTAGAAATCAATGCTTAGACTCACAATTTTTCACTCTTTCAGTAATGCTAAGATCACAACAATCTGTGTTACACAAGTGAATTTAAGGTCTATATTTCAATATTCAAGTGATCATATCAGTCTCCCACTTTGGAGTGGGCTTTTGAAATGGGAATACTTAATAACATGCTTGTGAGGTTCTAAAAGATACCATACATAGTTTTTCAATGCTGTGTTCTTTCTATATGCAGTGACATGTATTAAGTTCTCTATACTTATATATCCTAATACTAGTTTGTGATACTAATCTTAGTGGGGTTTTATTGACTCCTCCTCCTGCTAGCACTACTTCTAGGAACAGGGCCAGTATTATTACAAATACTGAATTTACAATCTCATTAACTTTTTGGTAAAGTCTGTGTCAAGTGCCACATAATAATATAATAACGTAATGCAGGGCTGAGATGACTTGGCACAAGTAGAAAGTAAGATGGTGGGTAATTGAGAAATAGAAACACTGTGCTTTCATTAGTGCCCCAAAATGTCAACAACCTTGAAATAGTTACAAGAACTCAGAAATCCATCACACACTCTCTCTATGTACCCAAGAAACACCAAGGTCAAGATGATATGGAAGCATTGCCTTAAAGAAACCACCATAGTTGATGGATGACTTAATTATCCAAGTCCCCTGATGAATGAAAATTTTACCAATTCCCAGGAGATATTTTGGAGGATATAGGATGACAATGGCTTAGCTGACCGTGATATACCAAACACATGCTGATAAGATCAGAGCATTCAAAAAAACGACAAAGTGTCTATAGTTTGCCCTCTGCTAGTGATCTCATGGGTTTGACAGGGAACTGGTAACTTAATAAGATAGACACTTCATGAATGGTCAATATTTGTATCTGTTGAATATGAACTTACAAAGAAGAAAAATGGATTCAGTATGACTGCAACAGATGTTTTATCAGACAAGTTCAGCAGAAAGGACTGACTAATTAAGTTCCTCCCTCAAGGGGAAGAAAAAACAGAAAACAAAAAAACTAAAAAAGAAATCCAACATCCTGTCACAGGATTTCAGTTCATGGACAAAGGGAAGTGATAGAATAATCATGTCAGATTGGACAATTGAGAAGACATGCATGAGAAAAATGTCCATCTACTGTCAGTACTGAAGTCAATGCTGTGTCCAAGAATAGAATTATGCTTACCCAATGGGTCACAGAAGGCCACAGGTGGCCTTGTAAATCCAATAGAATTACTAAAATTCTAAAAAAAAAAAGAATTACTAAAATCCTCTATGTTCAATTTTAATCAAAATATATAAAGTACTATCTTAGTTGCTATTTCTCAGTCCCAAAAATATATTGGGAGGAGAAGAACCTAGGGGAATGAATGCTTTAAACTTCCAAAGTCCATCCCTTTTGCTATAAATAATCCTTTGAATGAAAATCTGTTATAGACCTGCCTGAGTTAATGTGGATATCATAAAAACTACAAAATGAACAAGTTGATGTAAAGACCTATACATAAAACAGATCCAGAACATGCCCACCATCTTGATTCCAAATGGAGAAATTCATGATCCTTTACTATATAGAAATACCCTAATATGTTTTACATTCATCTGCATTGACTTTCAAATGCTTACGGAATTCACCAGGCTCCTGTTATACTAACTCATGGCCAGCAGTAAAAATTCCTCTGGGATGGCTCTCAGCTCACTCATTTTACAGATTGGGAAATGTACCCTATGTCATTCTGTTAATAAGTTCTTTTTTTATTTTGAGGTGGGTTTGGGCCCTTGGTCTCTCAATTCTAAATCAAACATTCTTTTCACTATATTATCCTTTCTTAGCTGTTTTTCCTCTGTTCTAGATCACACAACAGTGCTATGCAGCTCAATAAGGAATAATTTTGTCAATATTTCTTTAAAAATGTGCAAAACAAAAAAGGGAACCAGAATACCAAGGACAAAAACAGAGGTCATGTTAGAACATATTTACAAAGCAAGCAAGCTCCATTGTTTTTCATTATTTCTAAAACACCAAAGTGCCTACAATGAAAATTCCCCCACTTTCTTCTTTTCCTTGTTGCAAATGCCCATGCCTACCTAGGGTGAGGCTGGATGAAGAATCTAAGGAAGTGTGGTCTAGACACCTCTCCTCTTTTTATCTGCTACCACTGGATGCTCAAATTTCTTGCTTTTTGGCTTCCCATCAAGGACTCATGTTCTGGAACATCATCAAAAACTTGCTTTTGTGTTTCTGCTTAATCCTCCTACCAAACAAAGAGACCAAAAAACTTTCACTCTCCTGTGTTTCATTCTCTTAGGTTTGTGCTCTTTGCTGGATAATAATGGATGAAAAGTCAATTCGATGAACAAATTCCTGCTGAGATGGATAGGTCATATAGGAGAAGAGCATTTGAGGTGGGGGCAGGGATGGTTTCAGCAAATGCATGGATAAAGAAATGTGTGTATGAGTAGGACAGTCAAGCTTCCCCCCCCCCCAGAAAAGCCTCACTATTAGGGTAGTAGAGCTACAGTCCAGATTTAGCTCTGATGCTAGTTAGCTAATATATTTTCCCTTTAAATAAGAAAACATCAATCTTATTTTTAAACCACTGACCATTTTAGGCCTCCAGTGAGTAATTCTGGTAGGAATTTTATCCACTATAGAAAGTCAGGAAAATAGCATAGTTCTGCTTAGGCAGGCCATTTTGTGGCTCCTGAAGTATATATGAAGTAGAAGGTTTTGCACTATACTCAGTTCTGGTAGTTTCAGCTAACAGCTGATCCAAGAGTCTCCTCACATCCCAAGCTCCACCTCATTCTAGTACGTTCTGGGAAAAGCTGGAGGAAAAGAACACAAGACAATTTTTACGTCATATGCATGGCTCTTTGAACTCATGTTTGTCATTTTAATTACTGTCACACTTTATTCATCTCAAAGACATGAAAGACTCACATATTTTTTTTCTGAAGCAGTTGTAGCAGGCAATAGATTTTCCTCCATGTATTCAAGTCTATATGATTTTATGTGTTAGTGAAATAGTTGTTTCAAATGTATGTCAATATTGTATGTATATAAAATATGAAGGCAGTAGACACAAAATAAAAATGCATTACACATTGGGAAAATTGAAAAGAGAAAGGGAAGATGGAGAAAAGGAAAGGGAAGGTAGAGTATTGGAGTAGGGGAAGAGGGAGGTGGACAGGGAGAGAGAAAGAGTTATGTATTTTTAAGCTGGAAGAGATCTTGGAGATCACATACTTCAGTGCCTTCTGAAGAAAGTAAGCATTGTTTTTCAATTATTATTATTAAGTAAGCATTTTCCAGAGAGGAAAGAAGGTGGCACAGGTAGGTTAAGTGAATATTCTAAAGTCAATTGAATTCAATTTAATCAATCAGTAAACATTTATTATGCACCCAACACTTTGAAAAGAAGCTAAGGATACAAAAAAGGCAAGACAATCTTTGCCCTCAAGGTATTTACAATCTTATGTTAGAAAAAGGTAAACAAATATGTAAAAAAATGTCAAAAAGCTATATACTGGAGAAGTAGGAAATTATTAAAAGAGTGAAGGCAATAGAATTAAGAGGGGTTGAGACAATCTTCTTGAAGAAGATGGGATCTTGATTCTCATGTGAAGGAAGCCAAGGAACACGATAGAAAGAAATGAAAGGCAAGAACAATTCAGGCATGGGGGATAGCCAGAGAAAATTTGCAGACCTGAAAATTGAAGTGTCTGCTTAGTAGAATAGCCAAAAAGCCAGTGTCACTGGATCAAAGATTATGTTCTGGGGACTAAGAAATAAGAAGACTAGAAATGTAAGAGAAGACTACATTATGGAAGACTTTGAACACCAAACAGAGAATTTTGTTGTGGAGGTAATAGGAAGTCACTAAAATTTATTGAGTAAGGGGGTGGCATATTTATATTTGTGCTTTACAAAAGTCTCTGTGGTGGCTAAATGGAGGATAGATTGGAGTGAAGACATTTAAGATAGACAGACTCACCAGCAGGCAATTACAGCAGTCAAAGTAGAAGGACGTAAGTACCTACATCAAAGGGGTGAGAGTATCAGAAGAGAGAAGGGAATATGGGAGAGATATGGGAAAGGTGAAATCTATAATCCTTCATAATAGATTGTTTCTGGATGATGATTGATAATGACGAATAGATGACACATAGAATTCTTGCCTAAGGACCAGGAGGATTATGTTGCTTACTACAGTATTAGTAAAGATAGTAGGTTGGAAAGTTTTGGGGAAAGATAATGAGTTCAGTTTTGGACATGTTGAGGTCAATATGTCTACTGAATATCCAGGCTGATATGCCCAAAGACAGTTAGAGATGTAAGAATGAAGATCAGTAGAGAGATTAGGGCAGAACTGGTAAATTTGAGAATCATCAGTGTAGAGATGGTTATTAAACCCTTGTGAGTTGATGAAATCAGTAATTGAGGTAGTAAAGGAGATGAAAAGAGGTAGAAAACACTGTGGGATACCTACTTTTTTGGGGGGGTATGAGGATACAGAAAGGCAGAAAGATACCTGGGAAAGGATTATCTGAAAACCTAGAGAAAAGAGAATATGAAGGAGCAGTGTACAATTGACATGGTCAAAGGAGGCACAGAGACCCAGGAGAATGAAAAATCTTAGGAGGAATGAGGAATGGAGATTGTGTGGCATTTCCATTATTTTCTTACAATTGGCAATTTAGAGATCATTAAGAGAGTTAAGATAAGTCAAAACTCTCCCAATATTCCCCTCCAAACAACTTTAAAATAGCATGTCAAATAGAAATTTGGAGGAGCAGAACCCACAAAAAGTCAGGATGAGAGTTTTTCTAGACAAATTAGGAGATTAACAGGAGTGGTCTATGACACCAGGGTAGGGGCCAAGCTGGAGTCCATTTAGCAGCAACATCAATGATGGGCCATGGAGGTGACAAGGACGGCAGCAATCTGTGTAGCTCTCAGCCAAGAGATGGTGAGGGGGTCAGGCAACTGGTTAGAAAGAGATATACAAAAGACCCTTTGTTAACACGGAGTGCAGGACCTGGCACTTTTGGGGAACTCTCTTGTTTATATGCAATTTGGGGTCACAGTTCCAAGGGAGAAAAGAATGTTTGTGGTTAAGCACAAGGAATTAGGGGCCCTCATTACAGTTCCAAGGAGCATTAGAATTTGCAACCTCAGGGGATCAGGGGTCCTGGTCAGTTCTAGGGCCATGAGGAATGCTAATAGTTGTGGTTGCAGAGGAACAACTGTCTTTCTTAGGTAAAAACCAGAGCACAGACCAGGAGAGCAGTGATCACGTATCTCCCTGGATCATGTCACTTTGGAAGCACTGAAAACTTCCAGATACCCTGAACTAGTTCTGAAAAAAAAATCAGAATGACAAAAGCCTGAAGCAAGGGACAGTGCCTCCCCACACTAGGTGAACATAGTCCAATTTTAACATGAAGTTCAAAGTCAAGAAATAAACCAGAAAAAAAATGAACAAACAACAACCAAAAGAACAGTTACTGTTAATGTCAGGGAAGATCATGACACAAGCTCAGAAGAAGGCAACTCTGACAAACAAACAAACCCTATAAGCAAAGCATCAAAGAAAAATACTGAACATATGCCAAATAAGAATTCCTAGAAAAGTTAAAGAGATAAGAGTGGTATGGGAAGATTGGGGAAAAATTTGAAGTGATCCAAAAAAATTATGAAAATTGAATTAACCACATGATAAAAGAAGCACCAAAAATAGCAAAGAAAATAACACCTCAAAAACAGAAGTGCTCTAATGATAAAAAGATGCAAAAAAAACACTTAAGAAAAGAACTCTTTAAAAAGCAGAATAGGCCAAATGGAAAAAGAGATACAACATCTCATTGAAGAAAATATTTTGGTAAAAATTTAGGATTGGACAAGTGGAAGCTAATGACTTCATGAAAAATGAAGAAATAATAAAACAAAGAAAAATAAATGAAAAATAGAAGAAAATATGAAATAGCTCATCAGAAAAACTATTCACCAGGATAATAGATTAAGGAGAGATAATTTAAGAATTATTAGACTATCTGAATGCCATGATAAAAGAAAAGAGTCTAGATATTATATATCAATAAATTGTAAAGGAAAACCACCCCAATATCTTAGATCTGTGGGGTAAAATAAAAATAGAAAGAATCTACTTATCCTGAAAGAGATAGCCAAATGAAAACTCTCAGGAATACCATAACCAAATTCTAAAGCTCCCAATTCAAGGAGAAAATATTTCAAGCAGCCAGAAGCAATTCAAATATCATTGAACTGCAGTTGGGAAGACATAAGATTTAGAAATTTCCATGATAAAGGAGTGGAAGGCTTGGAATATGCTATTCTTGAAGGTGAAGGAGCTAGGATTAAAACCAAGATTAAAATCTACCCAACAGGGGCAGCTAGATGGTGCAGTGGATAGAGCACCGGCCCTGGAGTCAGGTGTACCTGAGTTCAAATCCGGCCTCAGACACTTAACACTTACTAGCTGTGTGACCCTGGGCAAGTCACTTAACCCCAATTGCCTCACTAAAAAAAAAAAAATCTACCCAACAAAAACAGCATAATTCTCGAGGGGGAAAATATATATTCAATGGAATGAAGAGCTTTTGAGAATTCCTGATGAAAAGAACACTGCGTAATAGAAAATTTGACATTCAAACACAAGATTCAAGTGATGCATAAAAAGGTAAACATGAAAAAGACATTAAAATGCAGTTGGTAAGGTTAAAGTGTTTTCATTCCTATATGGGAAGATAATACATGTAACTCTGCAGAACATTATCATTATTAGAGCAGTTAGAAGGAGTCTACATAGACAGAGGACATGGATAGAAATTGATTATTTTGGGATGATCTAAAAAAAATGAAGTGGTGAAAAAGAGGGATAGTCTGGGAGAAGGGGAAAGGGTGAGGAAGAATGGGGAAAATTTTTCTCACATAAAGTAGGCATACAAGGAAGAAGATTTATGGTAGAGGGGAAAATGGGGTTTGCAGTGGGCACTATTTGAACCTCATTCATCAGAAGTGGTTCAATGAGGGGTGACCATACATTCAGTTGGGCATATAAATCTATCTTACCCAATAGTAACAGTAGGGTGTTTAGAGAGGACTGGTATGATGGCTTGCTGAGTTCTTTTCAGGACTCTTCATCCAGCTTTGATTTCCACCTATAACCTAACTCTCATCTATGGCTCCTGAAAGCTTTAGTATGCCCAGTAACCACACCTACATAAAACTATCTCAGCAGGTGGGCTAAACGAGGTTGAGGATAATCAATAGGACTCAAACCTGTTAATGAGATAAGGGGATATCTACCCCAAGCATGTGAAGACTTCCCCTGGCATAATGGGCTTATAAGAATAATTTGTTTCAATGGTATTGAAGGCAGCTAAAACAGGTGCAGTGGAGCACTTGGAGCTTGGTCAGATATCAAATACTCCAAGGTCACCTATCACATCTCAGGCCATCACCAGTTGTCCTGACTTTTGTCTTGCTACTGAACTTTGATATCTCTGGAAGAGACAGTGAGGCTGATGACTTTGTGCAATTCTAACTCAAAAATTCAATTCACATGCAAGTCAAAACAACACCCATGATGTCATTGGCTCTCTTTGAAAATGAAGGACAAATAACAACTTAACAGGGAAGTATGAGGTAAAGGGCATAAGAAAAAAGAAGGTGGTAAAAGGAAGGGCATATTGAGGGAGACAAAGGTCAAAAGAAAAACAGACTCTTGAAGAGGGATGGTGGGGGAAAGAGAGAGAGAGAAGGGGGTAGGGAGTGAGGAAAGAAGGAGGAGGAAGAAGAGAAAAGAAGAAGGCGATGATGATGATAGAGGGAAATAAATACCTGCTCATCATAACTGTGTATGTGATTAGAATGAACACCCATAAAATGGAAGTGGGTAGCAGAATGGGATAGAAAGCAGAATCCAGCAATATATTGTTTACAAGAGCCATACTTGAAACAGAAATACACACATAGAATTAAAATAAGAGACTAGCACAGAATCTATTCGGTTTTAGCTAAATTTAAAAAAAAAGAGGCAGGTGTAGCAATCATGATCCCAGACAAAGCATAAGCAAAATAGACAATTAAGAAATAATCAAGGAAACCACATTTTGGTAAATGTGTCTTTGATATACATAGACAATGAAGTTGTACCAAAATGTTTACAGGAAAAGATTTTCAGATAAAGATCCCATTTTTCAAATATATAGAGAAATGAGTCAAATTTATTAAAATATATCTATTCCCCAACTGCTAAATGGTCAAAGGATATGAACAGGCAGTTTTCAGAAGAAATCAAACTTATTTATAGTCATAGTAAAGATGTATTCAAATGCTATTCATTAAAATGCAAATTAAAACAATTCTGGGGGCAGCTAGATGGCACAGTGGATAAAGTACTGGCCCTGGATTCAGGAGGACCTGAGTTCAAATTTGGCCTCCTACACTTGACACTTATTAGCAGCAGGACCCTGGGCAAGTCACTTAACCCTCATTGCCACACAAAAAATGAAAAGAACAAAACAAAACAATTCTGAGGTACTGCCTGCACCTATTAGAAATAACAATTTCAGGAAGGGATATGGAAATGAAGTGTTGCTGGCACTATGAACTGGTCCAACTATTCTGAAGAACAATCTGGAAGCATGCCCAAAGAGCTACAGAAGTATGCATATCCTTTGACCCAGCATTACTACTACTAGGTCTTTATCTCAAAGAAATTTAAGAAAAAGGTAAAGTACCTAAATGTACAAATGTATTTATAGCAGCTATTTTTTGTGGCAGCAAAAATTGAAAATTGAAGGGATGTCCATAAGATGGAGAATTTCTGAACAAACTGTGGTCCATCATCATGACAGAGTACTAGTGTGCTATTAAAAACTGTGGGAACCAATTTTTAATTGGGGAGTGCTAGCTAAGCGGCTCGCCGCAATATTGGGGCAAGGAAGGAGACCGGCAGCCTCCCTCAAAACAGAACAAGATTTATTTTAACAAGAACGAACTTAAAAAAAAAATACAAACGGGATCAGTAGGATCAAGGGAAAGGGAATAAAATGGGGAAAGGGAAATTATAATACCTAAAAAAATACCACTGCCCAGGAATCAGCTGAAAATATGCAGCAGAACACCTGTCGCTTTCCAGCTTCCACCTAGCAAGCCCAATTCTCTTCCCCCAAACCTAGAAACACCCCACACAGCCCCAGCCAATGGGATGGCTGCTCTGAAAGTCACATGTCTGCCCTCACTAGATTTCCAATCATCATAATTTTGCCAGGCCCATGTAGTTGTCAGCGAGTGGTGATGATGTGAGGTGCCATAGCCCTGGCAATGGCTACAACCAGTGGGTGAAGCACCGAGAGGTTTGTGGAGCCCCATGCCAGTGCACGCCAAGGCATAAAAGCCTCAAATAACAATTAATTCTTTACAAAATGATGAGAAGAATGATTTCAAAAAAACCTAGGAATACCCATATGAGCCAATGCATACTTAAATGAATAAAACCAGTAGATTATTATACACAGTAACAACAATATTGTAATGGGTATCAACTCTGAAAGACAGCTCATCTGATCAATAGAGTGATCTAATACAATTCTGAAGCATTCATAATGAAAAATTATGTTCAACTTCAGAGAGAAAGCTGATGAAGTAAGTGCAAATTGAAATATAATTCACACTACATTTTGTTGCTTTTTGTTTACAACATGCCTACTATGAAAATAGTTTTGCTTAATTTCACATGTATAGTTGATAATTTTTGCGAACCTTCTCAGTGGGTGGGGGAAGAGTTGGAGGGATGAAGAGAATCTGGAACTCAAAATTTAAAAAAAAAGAATCTTAAAATAAATAAGTAAAATGTTTTAAAAAGGGATTATTGGCAACTTTGGAGAGCGACGTTTTGGTAGAATAATGAGGTCAGAAGGCAGACTGTAAGGGTTTAAAAGTGAAAGAGGAAAAAAAAACTGGAGGAACTTATTGTAGTATTGTGTTAGATGGTGGGAAGAATCCAAGTATGAGGCTTGACAGGGTGAATTTAGAGATATTATAAGAGGGATAAAAACTCAAGAGAAGAGGGGGAAAGAGTAGAGAGAGGCTAATGGCCTGGGAGAGAATTGAGGGGTCAAAGGATTAGAGGCTAGTGTGGAGGAAGAGAAGCATCTGCTAAGGGAAGGCAGAGAGAAGGGGGGAAAGCCAATAGGTGATGGTCAAATAAGGGGATTTTAGAATTCTTGAACATGGAGGTGGTGCATTTGTGAGTGATGGCATATCAAGGGTATAGCTGAGATGTGTGACTGAGATGTGCTGGAAGAATAAATGTTGGGAAGGAAATAGTTTGAGAAACTGAGCAGTTAGGGTGTTTGAGGGAGAGTCATTATGTATATTGAAATCCCTCAGTATGACGGAAGGAGCTCAAGAGGAGAAAGACATTATGAACGTTCATTATGCCTCTACCAGGTTCTCCTGGGATCTACTTTATAAATGAAATAATCCCTGTCGTGAGAGGGGCTTACTTTCTCTTGAGGAGAAGTGATACTCAGTCATTGAACAAATATTTATTGAGCATCTGCCATGTGCCAACCACTTCAGTGGGCACTGGGGATAGGAAGACAAAAATGAACTATTCCTTGCCCTCAATGAAATTAATTTATCTTGGGTGAAAGTGCAAACTCATGTATTATTAATTAAATAATTAATTAATTAAAAAATAAACCACAATAAATTCAAAGAAAAAATGGAAGGGGTAGAAACCAGAGGGATCAAAAAAAAGGCTTTCTATAGAAAATGGCACTTTAACTGAGCTAGGAATAGCAAGAAACAAAAGTGAGGATGGAGTATATTCCAAATATCACAGTACTCTCTCCCCACTATCTGAAATCCAGGTGTGCTACATCTCATCCCTTCTCTTGGGGTTCTATGGTACCTTAAAAGGGGTTTGGTAGTATCTAGTCTCTCTGCTATTGGTTCAAACCCTCAGTGACTATGTTCTCTCAATTTTAGGGGGACCCAAAACCCCAGGTCCACCTAACCACTCAACAATCATATTTACTTTTGCAAAGGACTATTTGCTTCAAAGTTATAGGAAACATTTTGATAAACATTTAAACATCAACTCCATCACCTGAAAGGCATAATTCCCCTCACCTTAAACTCTGTGATATTTCACAATAGGAATCCAATTGCTATATGATATGGTGCCACCAAGCTTCAAATCCAAAGGCTTCCTGGGCTTGTATCTAGGCACAAGGTTGTACTTTGTCTTCTCAGAGCTTCTCTTCTGGGATGGAAGTTACATTTGCACTGGGATCTTGGCTCAATGGTTGCCTTGGCAGCATCTCCTGAATCCCCCGGACTGCACTGCCAGTGTATAGGACTCCATTTCCTGTGTCTAGAACTAAAAGGTATCAATGAAATTGATGAAGACCCCTAACCTGATTCTTGGAGCCACAAGGACTAAAAGGGAAAGGAGAAGATGTTTCTAATCTCACATCCAGATCATATCATGGTTCTCATGCTGCAGGTGAGTAAGATCTTCATACTCCTTGATTTTGCCAAAAAAAAGAGATAAGTTGTCCCACTCTGGTAGTTTTAAAGATACAGACTGTTACAGCTACACAGCCAGTGAAAAGACCTTGCTCCCACCCATGTGGCTGGGGAGCACAAGATGTCTTTTTCCAAAAAGGAACTCCCTCCTATCTCCCAACTAGGTACCTCTATCTGAGGTGGTCTGGGCATACACAAAACTCTATTACATAGGCTAAATGTGTGTATTGAATGCCATGTATAAGCAATAATAAGTAGCACACTTTACAGAAATATACAGTTTGGGAGGAGGATCAACGTGCAAAGTCAGCAAAAATATGTAGAAGGTATATTGTGAAGGGGTTAATTGTGAAATAAAGCCGTTTTCATTATCTTAGCAACAATAAGAAGATGCTAGACAATTTTGAGAAAGGATGTATTATTGTAAGGCCTATGCTTTAAGAATATCAGTTTGGCAGCTCTGTGGAGGATAAAGTGACTAAGAGAGAGACTTGAAGCAGAGACAATAAATAGGAGGCCTTTTTAATTGTTCAGATTATAGATAATAAGAGCCTGAACTAGGATGATAGGATGATGGGGAGAAGAGGACAAATATATCCTCACAAGAAGACAAATGTGAGATATTGTAGAGATGGAATCTATAAAACATAGCAATTGATAGGCTTGTGGAAGGAGGAGAAAATAGGGTAATGGTGAGACAGAGTAAGAAGATAGAGATTAATCCAAGGCTAAGAACTAGGGATGCTGGAAGGATGCTCTCAACAGGAATAGAGAAATTTGGGATATGGGCATTTCAGGATACATAAAATGAGTTCTTTGTGAGGCATGTTGAATTTGAAGTGCCTAAGGAGGATGAAGATTGAACTGTCCTATAGGAAATTAGTAATATAGAAGTGGTTCTGGGGGTAGGACCTAGATATGGCTAGATATGTTGCCCTATGTATAAATGCATAGGAGGTGATGAAGATTACCAGGGGAGTGTTCATAGAGAGAGAATGGAAGGGTCTCAGGACAGAACCTTGGGGAATAACTACAGTCTGGGAGTGGCATATGGATGGAGATAAAGCAATGAAAACTGAGGAAAAGTAGCCAGAATGGTAGCAGGAGAACCAGGAGATACAAATGTTACAAAAACCCAGAAAGAGAGAGGACCAATAAGAAACATATTCAACAGTACCAAATGCTGCAGAGAGATTCAAAAAACAGCAATTGAAAAAAAGGTCATCAGATTTACTAATTATGAGATCACTGGGAACTTTGGAGGGAGCAGTTTCAGTGGAGTGATCTGAATAGGAACCAATATACAAAGGGTTGAGCAGTGAATGAGAGGGAAGAAAGCAAAAGCACTGAGTAGAGGGAACTTTTTATTGGAGTTTGATTGTCAAAGAGAGAAGAGAGTTCAGTTATCAAATACCATCAATTAATAGTGGAAACAGTAAGCAAAGCACTATGACTTCCCTGGATAAAGTGTCTTTTAAGGAGATCCATATCTCTATGAATGCCAGAAGATGGAAAAGGCATGAGAGGAAAAAGATAACAAATGAAAGAAAATTCGATGTTTTGATGTATACATACACACATGTGTAGTTATATATACATATATATGTATACATACAAACATACACATATATACAAAGTTTCTGAGAATGCAAAACTAGATAGAAATTGGAGAACTAGCAGAGGGGTGAGGTGACTCTTACTTGACTATTACTCATCACTGGGACTAGGAGAAGAAGAGGTAAGCATTTGGGAACCATTGTGTTTTCACCTGGGGATCTCATATGTGAGGGTCCTGTTAAGTGGAACCAATATCATTATAGTGATAGTGGCCCTGGTGTTCAATTATAGACAAAGTCCAATCTTGTAGATAATATATGAGGTCCTGATAGTAGAGTATTTGAAAACTGAGTCTGGAACCAAGACCCTAATGTGATAGGATCTGATCCTATAGGTGATTGGCTAAGTGCCAATTAGTCTGGAGGTGAGAAGTTTGGTGTTTGATCTGGTCAAAATCAGTACTGTATCAAAACCAGCAATAGAGGCTTAGCCTATCCTTTGATTATTGGTTATTGAAAGAGGTGTAGTATTGATTCATTGTCAGAACAAAGCAATAGTACATTGTGAGGCAATAGGATATGGGGCTAGGAAAAAATAAAGGGAGAAGGTAAGATCCTGCTTTAAGTAAAGAAAAATATTCTCCAGTGGATGGCTCATTCAAACTCTAGTTGTCCTTCAACAGATTAATATATTTGCTTTCATTGACTCAGATGTTTGCTTTCTGGGTCTGGAATGTTGTTTACTCTCCCAGGAAACACCCTTTTGTGTTTTGTATGTGGATAAATAAATATAGTCACTTGAAGAGATAAATTATAATAACAAATGAGCTTTATTTGTTCAGTTATTTTTACTCATGTCTGATTCTGTGATACCCTTTGAAGGTTTTCTATGCAAAGTTATTGGAGTAGTTTGCCATTTCTTTCTCCAGCTCATTTTACAGATGAAGAAACTGAGGCAAACAGAATTAAGTGACTTGCTGAGGGTCACATGGTTAATAAATGCCTGAAGCCAGATTTGAATTCATCTTCCTGACTCTGAGCCAAGCATTCTATCCACTGTGCCACCTAGCTGACCTGAGCTACACTTAAGAAATAATATTTGAGCTATGACTTAAAGGAAGCCAGGCATTCTAGTAGAGGTTTTTAACAAGAAAGCAGCCGATGCAAATTTCAAAAGACAGAAAATTCAGTTTTGAATTTCTGGGTGAGTCATTTTAGGTGGAGTGTAGAATGAATGAATTCAAGGAAGTATATAACATTGAAAAAAGTTAGGTGGAAACCTGAATATGCAGGGCTGTAAATACTAGACTAAGGAATTTTTATTCTACCTTAAAAATAAAAGGGAGTCACTGAAGATTCTTGAGATGAAGAGAAACATGGTCAGATCTTTGTTTAAGGAAAAATAAATCAGAGAGGGATTGGGATTCCAGAGACTTACCAGGATACTATTGTAATACTCTAGGTGAGAGGACCAGACTAAAGTATTGGATATGAATATAGGGAGAAGGAGATGGGTGTCACATCTATAGCTGTTATCGTGGTCCCATGACCTCTACTTCTGACTTCCTGCTGTCCTGAGACCCCTGGAATGGGCTCACCTGAAACAATAGGAAAGGGATACAGATTTCTTTTTGTTTGGTTTGGGTTTTGGACATGGCTAGTGCTGATTTTATAGGTCAGCCCTTTGGTGAATATTGTGTCTTAAGACTTCCATCAGCTTACATTTTAGCTCTCTTCATTTTCCTTGGGACACATGCAACACCCAGCAAACAAAAGCATCTATGTATGGAAAGTCATTTTGGTTCTTAGCCTCTACCCCTGCTTCCTGCTCAATTGCCACAAAGAGTTGAGTTCTTATCTCTCTTTCCTTTTTGCTAGCTCAATCAGCTGTGCAATATAAAAGCCAGTTTAGGGTATGAGGACCCCTAACCCTAGGCTACCTTTACTTTTATGAGCTGTTTATGGGTAGTCTTAGAATTGGAGAGGCTGGTGGAAATAATCAATGGCTTTACTGTCCCACAGATCGATGGCACTGGTTTGCTGGTGGTAGTCACTATGCCCCTACTCATATCATGAGATTCTTCTTTTTTTCTTTTTGAACAGGGTGGAAACAGAGAAGAAAACAGAAATTTAAAAGTAGAGAACTGGGTGATTCTAGTCTCACACTTGACATTGACTAGCTTTGTTTGAAAAACCACTCCCTTCTCTATAGGAATTGATGTTCTTTTCTAGGTCTATAAATATTAGTTATAAAACCAGCTTTCTTTTTCGATCTCTTTCCCTATTCTTCCCCTTTCCTTTCTCCCAGTTTCTTCTATCTGCCTCCAGTCTTTCTATCTTCATTCTCTTCTTCTAGCTCTCCCTCTCTATCCCTGCTGCACTCTCTTTTCTTCTCTCTCTGTCTTTCTGTGTCTTATCTCTATTTCTTGGTTTTTGTCTCTTTGTCTCTGTGTCTGTCTGGCTGTCTGTCTCTTTCTCTCTGTCTCCCTGTCCCTGTCTCTGTCTCTGTCTGATTCTGAATCTCTGTCTTTCTTCTCCACCCCCTCCCTCCCATTCTCTTTCTCTCTCTCTTGCTCAGATAAGTCCCTTTCTCTGTATAGGAGATTTATCATCTACAAAATCAGGAAATTAGAGTAGATGATCTCTAAGGCCTCTTCTTGTTGCATATCCCTGAATCAACAATGCCTAATGTTTCTAGTCCATGGTCATTATAATAAGTAATATATCATAGTAGCACAAGGCTTGGCAGTATTTCCTCATACATTGCAAGTTCGGTAAAATCAAATGGTGTTTTTGATCTTTTTGCTCAATAAATGTTATAAAGCAAAATTTGGTGCTAAGGTTCTCATCTGGAGACAAACATAACATCTGCATTATATCTATGGTCCCTCTAAAGAGGACATTAATACAAATTCTGATGTTGACATAGCTAAAGGTAGAATCAGGATTTAAGCAAATACTAAACACAAAAGGACACTTTTTAACATTACAATTTATAAATGCATATATTTTAATGCCAAAAGTTTTACTCTCCATGGCCTATAGGTATTTATTTTGCAATGTCAAGTTGCATATATTATGAGGAGGGCTTAGTCTCTGGTGAGTAGTGATACACAGCAGGTATAGTTTTCAAATCTTTCCTAGTGCTTTTAAATAACATGTTCTAGCTCTGATTAAAAGGAACTATAGAACTGAAAGTAGACAATGTGCAAATCTATATAGCATGATAATAATAATAATACATTATATTTGCTTAACATTTTATAGTATTTTAAACCAATTTACATATATTACCTCACTGGACTCCTATAATAGTCAAACAACTTAAGTAGGTTACACTTTATGTAAAGTCTATGTAGAAGTATGGGATAACTGACATAGAGGGAAATCCCTGCTAAAATTTATGAGTTCTCCTAATTGACTGAGTGAGGCATAGAGGAATTTGAGGACTACCTTCCTATGGAATTTTAACATACCAACTGGTATTTTGCTGACAGGGTACAGATATCTCCTAAAATGTAGATGACTGAGGCTCAGGGAGACAAACTCTTCTGAGAGCAAGCACCATAATCTGTGTAACAGTTAGCTCTGAAACTAGTTTGGTCTGTCTGGATATTTACTGAATAAAGACTGAAGCATGATATTTTTCACTTTCTTTTTTTCCATTCTTTTCCCTTTATTTTAATCTTTTTTGTACAAAATGACTAATATGGAAATGTTTTACATAATGGCACATGTATAACCTTTATCTGATTGTTTACCACCTCAGGAAGGGGGTGGGGTAGGAGGAAGAGATAAAATTTGGAACTCAAAACTTTAGAAAAAATGTTTAAATAAAAATATACTGTCAATAGTTGCCACTGATTTATGTAAGATATTGGTTTATTATGACCAATTAGTTCATTACAATACATCATTTACTGACTTCCCCATCAAATTTTTAATTGCTTAATGTTAGATATATGTAATTGAAGAAATCTGTTTGAATAATAGGAACTAGCATGTTGTCAGGCATGCAAAAATGGTTCCACATAAAGAAAACATAATTAATCCTATCAAAAATATTAAAAACTACATAATTATCTCAACAGATTTAGAAAAAAGCCTTTTATAAAATTAAACACTCAATTATACTAAAATCTAGTAAAATATAGCTGTAGAGGTACCTTTATTTAATATCATAAAAAACATCTTTTTAAAACAAATGTGAACAGCATATGCAGTGAGAATACGCTAAAATCTTTTCTAGTAAATACTGGCGTACAGCAAAGATGCCCTCCCTCCTCACTTTTATTTTGAAATCCCAGCAATAGCAAAAAGAAAATTCAAAGAAATAATAGCTATAAAGATAGGTAAGGAATTAAAATAATTTACATTTGATGTTTATGTGATGGTTTACTTGGAAAATCTAAGGGAATTGGGGGCAGCTTGCTGGCACAGTGGATAAAGCACTAGCCTTGGATTCAGGAGGACCTGAGTTCAAATCCCACCTCAGACCCTTGACACTTACTAGCTGTGTGACCCTGGGCAAGTCACTTAACCCTCATTTCCCCACCACAAAACAACACAAAACAAAACACAGAAAAACAAACAAAAAGACAAAATTGAAGGGAATTAGTCAACATGCTAACACGGAGAATAACTCTAGTAAATTTGCAAGCTACAAAATAATGGCTTTAATAGCGTTAAATCTTAAACATAAAACTTTCAAATATCTGGGATTAGCCACTGAGAGGGACAATGGGACTCTGCCTATCCAGTTGCTGGCAATCCAGAACATAGTTGCATAATCAAAAAAATGGGGATGATGGAAGCTTTGCATTAAGGGCTAGAACAAAAGCACTTACTCATAGATATACATCATTTCTTTTCCTTCACCATACTGCTCCAGAATTGCTTCATACTGTGCTATCCTTCAGTTACCTCACTCTGTCTCACATGTTCTCCTTCACAAGTTAAAGTTTATCCACTAATAACTACTTCTCTCTACATGACAATCCTGAACCTCAATGGTCAAAGTTGTTATTTGCCCTCTGCTCTCATATCTCTTTGCTCCCAAAGTGGTTTCTCTACGCCATCCTCCAACTCACTCTCCTCCAAGCCACTGAAAACCAGAGCCAAATGCAGGTCAAAGTCTCCATGTTTGTTCATCTGTAACCTCCAAATACTTATTACACATCTTTTATGGCATTCCTCCATCAGATTTTTAATGTCTTGATGTCAGAGTCATAAAATTTTAAAGACCTATTTGAAAAAAAAAATAGGCTACAGAGGGGGCAGATAGGTGGCGCCATGGATAAAGCACCTGCCCTGGATTCAGGAGGACCTGAGTTCAAATCTGGCCTCAGACACTTGACACTTACTAGCTGTGTGACCCTGGGCAAGTCACTTAAGCCTCATTGCCTTACAAAAAAAAAGAAAGAAAGAAAGAAAGAAAAAGAAAAAAAGAAAAAATAGGGACTAGCTTGTGGTCATACATATCCAAGAAGTTTAATTTGTGCAGTTGCATATGCTAAGGGAGATATAATACCTGGGTATTTCAGAGAATATTTAGCATGATGAGACATACAGGTAGAAAGGTTTCGTTTAAGAGATTTCAAAGATAGTCAGAAGAGACAAGATTCTCCCAGAGTTATAGACAGATATGATCATTACATGGATATGTATGGCCACATGTTAGTCCGTATTTTTCTCATAACATGAGAATACATGCATGTGTACATATATGTGATACATTTATTGGATTTTGTTTCTCTCTGGGAAGAGTGCACATTTGAATTTTATCTCCCATTTTATTTTTATGATAAATTGTCTTTTTAATGGCTTTGCTACTTTGAGTTATGGCTAGCATCTCCAACCTCCATTTCTATCCCCCCAAGTTATTTCCCTCATCCTTTCCCCTAAAGACATAAGCACATATGAATGCACCCAACTTTCTTCACTTCACATCCAACATCTTTCCTACATTATGAGAGTTGCCGCATTAGCAATTTTCATTCATAATAGTTTTCCATCACATTGGCATTTGTTTTCATTAATATGACAAAAACCTCATTAGTAGGGTTTCTTATTAGCATTCTGTCAGAGAAGATAGTTTCTTCATATTATATTCAAACAATAATATGAGATAAAATTGACACCTTTAAATTTTTCAACCCTTTCACTTGAGCACAGGAACATATCCAAGTCAGAGAATGGGAGTGTGTTAGAGAAGCTCTTTTCAGCCTTGACACAAGGAGATATGATGGGTGGAATCCACTTATATTTTTGTGCTTTATTTTGTCCTTGCCTTTTCAGACATTTTATTTTTTGTATGAAAACTCCTTGATATCTTTAATGAATAATTAAAGAACAAATCAAAGTTTTAATGTGATACAAGGAATCAAATTAACACAAAGTATAAGCAATTGCACTAAATTCAATCAATAAAAATCATAACAAAGTATTCTTTTTGTTGTTTTTTAGTTTTGCTTTCATAGCAGTTTTAGTTCCAAATTTTTCTCCCACACTCCCTTCCCTCCCCCCTTGCCAAGATTGAAAGCAGTCTGATATAAATTATATCTGTACAATTACATTAAACATATTTCTGCATTTGTTATCTTGTGAAAGATGAAACAGAGCACAAGGGAAAAACCTCAAAAAAGAAGGGGAAAAACATCCCCAAAGTAGAAACAATATGTTTCAATCTGCATTCAAAATCCACAGTTCTTTTTTTCTGGATGTTGATAATATTTTCTATCATGAGTTCTTTGAAATTGTCTTGGATAATTGTGTTGCTGAGAGGAGCCAAATCTATCACCATTGTTCATTGAACAATTTTGCTGTTACTGTGTACAGTGTTCTCCTATTTCTTCTCCTCTCAATCAGCATCAGGTCATGTAAGTCCTTCCAGGTTTCTCTGAACTCCTCCTGCTCATTGTTTCTTACAGCACAGTTGTACCCCATTACATTCATATAAAACAACTTATTTAGCCATTCTCCAATTGATGGGTATTCCCTCAATTTCCAATTCTTTGCAACCACAAAGAGAGCTGCTGTAAATATTTTTGTGCATGTGGGTCCTTTCCCTTTTCTATGATCTCTTTGGGATACAGACCTAGCAGTGATACCACTGGGTCAATGGGCTTTATAGCCCATTGGGCATAGTTCCAAATTGCTCTCCACAATGGTTAGATCAGTTCACAGCTCCACAAATAATGCATCAGTATTCCAATTTTTCCATAGCTTCTCCAACATTTATTATTTTCCTTTTTTGTCAT
Organism: Dromiciops gliroides; assembly: GCF_019393635.1. Classification (NCBI taxonomy): domain Eukaryota; kingdom Metazoa; phylum Chordata; class Mammalia; order Microbiotheria; family Microbiotheriidae; genus Dromiciops; species Dromiciops gliroides. Next base: position 515,678,122 of record NC_057863.1, read on the forward strand.
GTTAGCCAATCTGATAGGTGGGAGGTAGCACCTCAGAGTTGTTTTAATTTGTATTTCCCTAATCAATAGAGTATTTTTCCATATGGCAATAGATAGATTTGATTTCTTCATCATCATCATATCATTTGGCCATTTCTCAATTGGGAATGACTTGGGTTCTTATAAAATTGTTTTATTTCCCGATATATTTTAGAAATGAGGCATTTATCAGAAGTACTGGCTACAAAAAATATTTACCAGCTTTCTGCCTCCCTTCTAATTTTGGATGCATTGCTTCTGTTTGTGCAAAACCTTTTTAATTTAATGTAATTAAAATCATCCATTTTGCATTTCATAATATTCTCTATCTCTTATTTGGTCATAAACTGTTCCTCTTTCCATGAATCTGAGATGTAAACTATTCATTCCTCTCTTAATTTACCTATGGTATAATGTTTTTATGTCTAAATCATGTACCCATTTTGACCTTATTTTAGTATAAGGTATAAGATGTTGGTATTTTCCTAGTTTCTGCCATAGTATCTTCCAGTTTTCCCAGCAGTTTTAGTCAAATACTGAGTTCCTATCCCAGAAGTTGGAGTCCTTAGGTTTATCAAACAGTAGATTACTATAGCCATTTACTACTGTGTCTCCTGTGCCTAACCTATTCCATTCACCCACCACTTTATTTCTTAGCTAGTACCAAACAGTTTTGATAACTGCCACTTTATAGTATAGCTTCAAATTTATTATGGCTAGCCCACCTTCCTATGAATTTTTTTCATTAATTCCTTTGATGTTGTTGACTTTTTATTCTTCCAGATGAATTTTGCTATTTTTTCTAACTCTATAAAATAATTTTAGGTAGTCTGATTGGTATGGAATGGAATGTGTAAATTAATTTAGGTAGAATTGTCCCTTTATATTATCTTGGGCTATGCATGAGCAATTGATATTTTCTCAATTTTATAGATCTGATTTTATTTGTGTGAAAAGCATTTTGTAATTGTGTTCATAGAGTTCCTGGGTTTGTCTTGGCAGGTAGACTCCCAAGTATTTTATATTGTCTTGCTGTTTATCTCTGATTCTATTGGGAAGGCCTCTAACTTATCTCCATTACATATAATGCTTGCTGATGGTTTTAGTTAGATACTGCTTAGTATTTTAAGGAAATCTCCTCCTATTCCAATACTCTTGAGTGTTTTTAATAGGAATGAGTATTATATTTTGTCAAATGTTTTCTCTGCATCTATTGAGATAATCATATAATTTTGGTTAGTTTTCTTATTGATATGGTTGATTATATTAATAGTTTTCTTAATGTTGAACCAGCCTTGATTTCCTGGTATAAATTCCATCTTGTCATAACGTATTATCCTGGTGATCACTTGCTGTAATCTCATTGCTAATATTTTATTTAAGATTTTTGTACTGATATTCATTAGGGAAATTGGTCTGTAAAGATCTTTCTCTGTTTTGGCTCTGCCTGGTTTTGGTATGAACACCATATCTGTGTCTTAAAAGGAATTTGGTAGAACTCTTTCTTCACCTATTTTTCCAAATAATGTGTATAGTATTGGAATTAATTGTTCTTTAAATGTTTGGTAGAATTAACTTGTAAACCCATCTGGCCCTCGATATTTTTTCTTAGCTGGTTCTTTGATGGTTTGTTCAATTGCTTTTTCTAAAATGGGCCTATTTAAAGATTTTATTTCCTCTTCAGGTAATCTGGGCAATTTTAATTTTTATAAATATTTATCCATTTCATTTAGAACGTCAAATTTATTGGCATACAGTTGAACAAAATAGCTCCTAATTATTGCTTTAATTTCAACTTCATTGTTGGTGAATTCACCCTTTTCATTGTTGATACTGCTAATTTGTTTTCTTCTTTTTGAAATCAATTTAAACAATGGTTTATATATTGTATTTGTTTTTTCATAAAATCAGCTCTTAGTTTTATTGATTAATTATATAGTTTTCTTGCTTTAAATTTTATTAATTTCTCTTTTGATTTTCAGGATTTCTAATTTAGTATTGAATTGGGGATTTTTATATTTGTTATTTTTCTAGATTTTTGTAGTTGCACACCCAGTTCATTGATCTCATCTTTCCTTTTTTATTGATGTAAGCATTTAGAGGGGGGCGGAGCCAAGATGGCGGAGAGGAAGCAGCAAGCTGCCTGAGCTCTCCTTCTGTTCCCTCAAAACGAACATTAAATCAAGCCTCTGGACAGATTCTGAAACTACAGAACCTGCAAAGAGACAGAGAGACACAGTCCTCCAACCAGAGATAATTTAGAAGACTTCAGGAAAAGGTCGGTGTGACTCGGGCAAAAGGGAGGCCCAGCGCAGGGCAGCAACCCAGCGCCGAGGGGGTCGGGGCAAATCAGCAGGAGCTGCGGGTCACAGCCGAACAACTGAGGCTCCCGGAACCTGGTTCAAAAATCTGGTGGCCAAGAAGGACAGTGGAAAAACTTACCTGTACCGGCCGAGAGGGCCACGAACGGCGGGATCAGACGCCAGGGTCTGGCGCCTGGCTGGCCGAGCACAATCAGACAGGAAGTGCAGGACAGGGGATCTCCACACACCATAAAGGCCTCAGAGTAAAAGCCCGGTCACACAGCACCTATACACCTGCACAAGAAGCCCAAAACAGGGACCCTGGTGCCCCCAGAGCAGACCTCAACTTAAAGAATAAATAAATAAGCTGCAATAATGAGTAAGAAGCAAAAAAGAGCCCTCTCCATTGAGAGCTTCTGTATCAATAGGGAAGAAGCCAACACAAACTCAGATGAGGACAATAGCCTCAAATTGTCTACATCTGAAGCCTCACAAGGGAAGGTGAATTGGTCGCAAGAACAAAAAGCCTTCCTGGAAGAGCTCAAAAAGGATTTTAAAAATCAATTGCAAGAGGTAGAAGAAAAAATGGGGAGAGAAATGAAAGCAACACAAAAAAACTATGAAAAAAGAATCAGCAGCTTAGAAAAGGAAGCTGAAGAAAACAAAGCCTTAAAAAATTCATTTGGCCAAATGGAAAAAAAGCTGCATAATCTCACTGAAGAAAACAATACCTTAAAAAATTCACTTAGCCAAACGGAAAAAAAAGGTACATAATCTCACTGAAGAAAACAATACCTTAAAAAATTCACTTAGCCAAATGGAAAAAAAGGTGCATAATCTCACTGAAGAAAACAATGCCTTAAAAATTAAAGTGGGACAGTTGGAAGAAAAGGAATCCATGAGACACCAAGAATCGGTCAAGCAGAATAAAAAAAATGAAAAAATAGAAGAAAATGTGAAATACCTCATTGGAAAGACAACTGATCTGGAAAACAGATCGAGGAGAGACAATTTGAGAATCATTGGACTGCCTGAAAGCCATGACCAGAAAAAGAATCTAGATACCATATTCCAGGAAATTATTAAGGAGAACTGCCCTGATATCATAGAATCAGAGGATAAAATCATCATTGAAAGAATCCATCGATCACCTCCTGAAAGAGACCCCAAAAGGAAAACTCCAAGGAATATTGTAGCCAAATTCCAGAATTATCAGGTGAAGGAGAAAATACTCCAAGCAGCCAGAAAGAAGCAATTTAAATATCATGGAGCCACAGTCAGGATTGCTCAGGACCTGGCAGCTTCAACATTAAAGGACCGCAAGGCTTGGAATATGATATTCCGGAAGGCAAAGGAGATTGGATTGCAGCCGAGAATCTATTACCCAGCAAAAATGTGCATTTTCTTTCAGGGGAAAAGATGGACATTTAATGACATTGGGGACTTTCAATCTTTCCTGGTGAAAAGACCAGAACTGAATAGAAAATTTGATCTCAACATACAAGACTCAAGAGAAGTTTAAAAAGGTAAACAGAGGGGAAAAAAAAAAGTTACCCTATTAGGTTAAACTGTTTATATCCCTACACAGGAAGATAATACTCATAACTCTTAAGAACTGTAAATGTATTTGGGCAGAGAGAAGGACTTTATATAGAGGGGATAAATATAAATTGTCTTTGATGTGATGATACAAAAGAATTAAGGGGATAAAAAGGGAGTCTATGGGGAGGAGAGGAAAGGGGAGGTGGAATGGGATGAATTATATCATATGAAGAGGTGGAAAAAAACCTATTATAATAGAGGGAAAGAAAGGAGGGGGGAACATGGTTTCAACCCTATTCTGATTAGATTTGACTCAAAGAGGGAATAACATATACGTTCATTGGGATAAAGAAACTTAACTCACTCTTTAGGGAAACAAAAGGGGAAGGGAAAGGGGGGGACTGAGAAGGGAGGACAAAAGCAAGGGAGAAAAGGGTAAAGAAAAGAGAGGGGGGTGATAAAAAGGGAGGGCAGATTGGGGGAGGCAGGGGTAAGAAGTAAAACGTCGGTGAGGAGGAATAGGGTGAAAGAAGGGGGGAAAAGTACAAAGGGGGTAAATAGAATGGAGGGGAATAGACAGTCAGTAATAATAACTGTGAATGTGAATGGGATGAACTCTGCTATAAAACGGAAGCGAATTGCAGAGTGGATTAAAAACCAGAACCCTACAATATGCTGTTTACAAGAAACACATTTGAAGCAGAGAGATACACACAGAGTAAAGGTAAAAGGCTGGAGCAGAATATATTATGCCTCAGCTAAAGTAAAAAAGGCAGGGGTAGCAATCCTTATCTCAGACAAAGTGCAGGCAAAAATAGATCTCATTAAAAGAGATAAGGAAGGAAATTACATCTTACTTAAAGGTACTATAGATAATGAAGTAATATCAATATTGAATATGTATGCGCCAAGTGGTATAGCATCCAAGTTCTTAGAGGAGAAGTTAAATGAGTTACAAGAGGAATTAGATAGTAATACTATACTAGTGGGGGATCTGAATCTCCCCCTCTCAGAATTAGATAAATCTAGCCAAAAAATAAATAAGAAAGAAGTGAAAGAGGTGAATAGATTACTAGAAAAGTTAGACATGATAGATGTCTGGAGAAAATTGAATGGGGATAGAAAGGAATATACCTTTTTCTCAGCAGTACATGGCACATTTTCAAAAATTGACCATGTATTAGGGCACAAAAACATCATAGTCAAATGTAGAAAGGCAGAAATAGTAAATGCATCCTTCTCAGATCATGATGCAATAAAAATTACATGTAAGAAAGAGCCAGGGAAAAGTAGAATGAAAATCAATTGGAAACTAAATAATTTCATTCTAAAGAATGAATGGGCCAAACAAGAAATCATAGAAACAATCAATAACTTTATCCAAGAGAATGACAATAATGAGACAACATACCAAAATCTATGGGATGCAGCCAAAGCAGTGCTTAGGGGAAAATTTATAGCTCTAAATGCTTACATGAATAAGAAAGAGAAAGAGGAGATTAATGAATTGGGCATGCAACTTAAAAAGCTAGAAAAAGAACAAATTAGAAATCCCCAATTAGACACTAAATTAGAGATCCTGAAAATTAAAGGAGAAATCAATAAGATTGAAAGCAAAAAAACTATAGAACTAATCAATAAAACTAAGAGCTGGTTTTATGAAAAAACCAATAAAATAGATAAAATACTGGTTAATTTGATTAAAAAAAAGAAAGAAGAAAACCAAATTACCAGTATCAAAAATGAAAAGGGTGATGTTACCACCAATGAAGTGGAAATTAAAGCAATAATTAGGAAATATTTTGCCCAACTGTATGCCAATAAATTTGACAATCTAAATGAAATGGATGAATATTTACAAAAATACAAACTGCCCAGGTTAAATGAAGAGGAAATAAAATCCTTAAATAAACCCATATTAGAAAAAGAAATTGAACAAGCTATTAATGAACTCCCTAAGAAAAAATCCCCAGGGCCAGATGGGTTTACGGGTGAATTTTACCAAACATTTAAAGAACAATTAATTCCAATATTATACAAATTATTTGGAAAAATAGGTGAAGAAGGAGTTCTACCAAATTCGTTTTATGACACAAATATGGTGGTGATACCAAAACCAGGCAAAGGAAAAACAGAGAAAGAAAATTATAGACCAATCTCCCTAATGAATATTGATGCTAAAATCTTAAATAAGATATTAGCAAGGAGATTACAGCAAGTGATCACCAGGATAATACACTATGACCAGGTGGGATTTATACCAGGAATGCAGGGCTGGTTCAACATTAGGAAAACTATTAACATAATCAACCACATCAATAAGAAAACCAACCAAAATCATATGATTATCTCAATAGATGCAGAGAAAGCTTTTGACAAAGTACAGCACCCATTCCTAATAAAAACACTAGAGAGTTTAGGAATAGGGGGAGCTTTCCTTAGAATAATAAACAGTATCTACCTAAAGCCATCAGCAAGTATTATATGCAATGGAGATAAATTAGAGGCCTTCCCAATAAGATCAGGGGTGAAACAGGGATGTCCATTATCACCCCTATTATTTAATATTGTCCTAGAAATGTTAGCTTTAGCAATCAGAGAAGAGAAAGGAATTAAAGGAATTAGAATAGGCAAGGAGGAAACAAAACTATCACTCTTTGCAGATGATATGATGGTATACTTAAGGAATCCTCGAGAATCAAGTCAAAAATTACTTGAAACAATTAACAACTTTAGCAAAGTAGCAGGATATAAAATAAATCCACATAAATCATCAGCATTTCTATACATGACCAACAAAGTCCAGCAGCAAGAGATAGAAAGAGAAATTCCATTTAAAGTAACGGTAGGTAATATAAAATACTTGGGAGTCTACTTGCCAAGACAAACCCAGGAACTCTATGAACACAACTACCAAACACTCTTCACACAAATCAAATCAGATCTAAATAATTGGAAAGATATCAATTGCTCATGGATAGGCAGAGCTAATATAGTAAAAATGACAATACTGCCTAAATTAATTTACTTATTCAGTGCCATACCAATCAGGCTACCTAAAAATTATTTTATACAGCTAGAAAAAATAATAACAAAATTCATCTGGAAAAACAAAAAATCAAGAATATCCAGGGAAATAATGAAAAAAAATTCACAGGAAGGTGGGTTAGCGGTACCAAACCTGGAGCTTTACTATAAAGCGGCAGTCATCAAAACTATCTGGTACTGGCTAAAAAATAGAGTGGTAGATCAATGGAATAGGCTAGGCTCAGGAAATGCAGTAGTAAATGACACTAGTAATGTAGTGTTTGATAAACCCAAAGACTCCAGCTTCTGGGATAGGAACTCAGTATTTGACAAAAACTGCTGGGAAAACTGGAAGATAGTATGGCAGAAATTAGGCTTAGACCAACATCTTACACCTTATACTAAAATAAGGTCAAAATGGATACATGATTTAGACATAAGAGGTGATACCATAGGTAAATTAGGAGAGAAAGGAATAGTGTACCTATCAGATCTTTGGAAAGGAGAACAGTTTTTGACCAAACATGAGATAGAGTATATTATAAAATGCAAAGTGGATGATTTTGATTATATTAAATTAAAAAAATTTTGTACAAACAGAAGCAATGCATCCAAAATTAGAAGGGAGGCAGAAAGCTGGGAAACAATTTTTGAGGCCAGTGCTTCTGATAAAGGCCTCATCTCTAAAATATATAGGGAATTAAATCAAATTTATAAGAATCCAAGTCATTCCCCAATTGAGAAATGGTCAAAGGATATGAACAGGCAGTTTTCTGATGAAGAAACCAAAGCTATCTGTTCCCATATGAAAAAATGCTCTAAATCTCTAATGATTAGAGAGATGCAAATTAAAACAACTCTGAGGTACCACCTGACACCTATCAGATTGGCTAAAATGACAAAAAAGGAAGATAATAAATGTTGGAGAGGCTGTGGGAAAATTGGAACACTAATGCATTGTTGGTGGAGCTGTGAGCTGATCCAACCATTCTGGAGAGCAATTTGGAATTATGCCCAAAGGGCGATAAAGCTGTGCATACCCTTTGACCCAGCAATCCCACTTTTAGGTCTTTTGCCCAAAGAAATCATGGAAGGGGGAAAGGGACCCACATGTACAAAAATATTTATAGCTGCTCTTTACGTGGTAGCAAGGAATTGGAAGTTGAGGGGGTGCCCATCAATTGGGGAATGGCTGGACAAGTTGTGGTATATGAATACAATGGAATACTATTGTGCTGTAAGAAATGATGAGCAGGAAGAGTTCAGAGAAACCTGGAGGGTCTTACGTGAGCTGATGATGAGTGAGATGAGCAGAACCAGAAGAACATTGTACACAGTATCATCAACATTGAGTGTTGACCTACTGTGATGGACTATATTCTTCTCACCAATGCAATGGTACAGAAGAGTTCCAGGGAACTCATGATAGAAGAGGATCTCCAAATCCAAGGAAAAAAAAAGAAAGAAAGAACTGTGGAGTATAGATGCTGATTGAACCATATTATTTCTTTTGTTTTGGGTGCTGTTGTTTTTTTTTTTCTATTTTGAGGTTTTGCATCACTGCTCTGATTCTTTCTCTTGTAACAGGATTAATGCAGAAATAGGATTAATGTTATTATGTGTATATATATATGTGTGTGTATATATATATCTATATGTATATGTATAGATATATATAGATATAACCTATATCAGATTACCTGCTGTCTAGGGGAGGGGGGAGGGAGCGGAGGGAGGGAGGGAGAAAAATCTGAAAGTGTAAAGCATGTATAAACAAAAGTTGAGAACTATCTTTACATGTAACGGAAAAAATAAAATATCTCAAAAAAAAAAAAAAAGCATTTAGAGACATAAAATTTCTCCTAAGCACTGCTTTGGCTTCATCCCATAGATTTTGGTATGTTGTTTCATTATTATCATTCTCTTGGATGAAGTTATTGATTGTTTCTATGATTTGTTGTTTGACCCACTCATTCTTTAGGATAAGATTATTTAGTTTCCAATTAATTTTCAGTCTACCTTTCCATGGCTTTTTATTACATGTAATTTTTATTGCATCATGATCTGAGAAGGATGCATTGACTATTTCTGCCTTTCTACACTTGATTATGAAGTTTTTGTGCCCAATTACATGGTCAATTTTTGAATATGTGCCATGTATTACCGAGAAAAAGCTATCTTCCTTTATATCCTCATTCAATTTTCTCCAGACATCTATCATATCTAACTTTTCTAACATTCAATTTGCCTTTTAACTTCTTTCTTATTTATTTTGTGGTTAGATTTATGCAATTCTGAGAAGGGATGGTTCAGATCCCCCACTAGTATAGTTTTTCTGTCTATTTCTGCTTGTAGCTCATTTAACTTCTCCCCTAATAATTTGCATGCTATACCACTTGGTACATACTTGTTTAGTATTGATATTACTTCATTATCTATAGTACATTTTAGCAAGTTGTAGTTTTCTACTGATTCTTTTAATTAGATCTATTTTTGCTTTTACTTTCTCTGAGATAAGAATTGCTAACCCTGTTGTTTTTACTTCAGCTAAAGCATAATATATTCTGCTCCAACCTTTTAGTTTTATTCTGTGTGTATGTCTCTGCTTCAAATGTTTCTTTTAAACAACATATTGTAGGCTTCTGATTTTTAATCCACTCTGCTATTTGCTTCTGTTTTATGGGAGAGTTCATCCCATTCACATTCACAGTTAAGATTATTAACTGTTTATTTCCGTGCATCCTTTTTTCCCCTTTGTATAAGAAGGGGAATTATGTTTATGAAGTTGGTTTCCAAAGTTTGGTGGAATGTACCTGCATTATATACAAGGGGGGAAGACAGTATAGAATGCATTAAGTTGCTTCTGCACAAATTGCACCACCAGTATATAAGGATAAATGGAAGGATGAAAGGATGAAGAATTTGAACATTGGAATAATTTCTTTTATTCTTAATTTACTTGGAATACTCATTGGTTTTGAAGTAACAGAACATCAGATGGAGTTATGTACTTGTCCAACTATTCTGGAGAGTAATTTGGAAGTATGCCCCCAAATCATTAAAACTGTGCATACACTTTGACCCAATGGTACTACTTCTAAGTCTATATCCCAAAGATATCAAAGAAAAAGTGAAAGAACTTCTATGTACAAAATATTTATCATAGACATATTGTGATGGCTAAGAATTACAATTGTTGGGATGACCATCAAGTGAGTAATAGCTGAATAAGTTGTGGCACATGATTGTGATTGAACACTATTGTGCTCTAAGAAATAATGGAGAGGATGGTTTTGGGGGAAACACAACTGTGATGACCTATAAGAATTTATGCATAGTCAAGTCAGAAGAACCAGGAGATAATTGTACACAGTTATAAAAATATTGTCATAATTATTGACTATAAAACACTTAGATATTCTGGTCAAAAGAGTGATCCAAGAAAAAATAGATGTACTCATGTTAAAAATTGCTATCCAACTTCAGAGAATGAACTGATGAATTCTGAGTGCAAGTTGAAGCATAATTTTCTCATTTTAAAAAATTTTCTTTCTTTTTGTGATATGGATAATATGTAAATATGTTTTTTATTATTTCACGTGTATTATGAGTATCACATTTCTTGCCTGTCAAATTGGATGGGAGGAGAGAGAGAATTTTAAACTCAAACATTTTAATAAATATTATAAATAGTATTTTTAAAAATAGAAAAATCTTACTATACACAAATGACTATGATAAATCCTGAGACTATAAAAAAATGCATGGTAGTTCCTATTTTCAAGAATCTCACATTTTAATATGGAGACAAGCATAAATGGAGTGTTTCAATTGCAAATCAGATATAAGAACCCCATTATTCTTAGGGTATAATAGGAGATGGTATTTTACTGATTATTTTTTAATTATTATATTTTAAAGTAATTTTCATTAATAAAATAATATCAATTTCTAGTATTGAACTACTTGAGAGTGCCAAGGACTTTAATGCCAGTAATTTTCCCTTCTGGGTGGTTAGTAACTAAGGCTGTAGCACCTGCAGTAGTAGCCTGCTTGCGTGTCCATTGCTGTTATTTTGAAGATTATGTGGCGGATACTAGTCTGGAAGTAATTCTACTTCCAAAGCTCTTGAATTCAGAATACTGTGCTTTCTCCATAAGATCTAAATGAAAATTGTAGGCACTTAAATGTGTTTTGAATTTTATTGATTAAAAATTACCCAGGAAGATGGCAAAGGAAAGGCACTGACTTGCCTGAGTTCTCCCTAAGAACGCTTCAAATACTTCCAAATAATACCATAAGATAATTCCTGGAGAAACAGAGCCCACAAAAAGACAGGGTGAAATAATTTTCCAGCCAAATGCAATTTAGAAGTTCAGCAGGAAAGGTCTGTTTTAATGGGGTGAGAGTGGAACTCAGCCTACCTCAGGCCATGCCCCAACCCTAGCACAGACCCAGGAACAGAAAACAGGAGCAGGCTTTGGGAGCTTCTGTAAAGGCACTGGCAGCAACTGCTTCTGGAATTCAGCCCACAGATGGTAAGTGGGTAAATAAAATGACCAGAAGGAGATTACAGGATGTCTTTGCTAGTACTGATGTAGGACTCTGTTGTTTTGCCCATATTGGATCCAGGTCGCAGTCTTTGGTGGTAGTCCCAGGTATGGGAGGAGCACAAACACACAAGAGCTTGCAGCCACAGTGGAGCAGGAATCTGTTCATAGTTCCAGGATAGGAAAACAGAGCTGTGGTTTATTGCAGATCAAAGCACAGTCCAGGAGAGTGGTAAACATATCTGTTCTTAAATCATACCACCCTGGAAGAACTAAAAACTTGCAAAGACCTAAAAGTATCTCTGAAAACAGCTGCACAACTGCCCCTGAAACTAGTAACAATGTGCCCTCCACCCAGGAAGGAGTGATCCACATTAACAAAAAGTTAAAAGTCACCAAATAGGCTGGGAAATGAGCAAACATTAAAAAAAAATGTTAACCTTAGAAAGTTTGTATAGTGACAAGGATGATCAAAATATACCCTCAAAAGAATATCACAAAGTCAAAGCTCTTATATCCAAAGCTTCCAAGAAAAATATGAATTGTTCTCAGGTCATAGAAGGGCTCAAAAAGGCCTTTGAAAATAAAGTAAGAGAGAGAGAAAAAAATGGAAAGAGAAATGAGAGTGATACAAGAAAATCATGGGAAAAAAGTTAACAACTTGGTAAAGGAGATACAAAAAAATACTGAAGAAAATACCACCTTAACGAAACAGACTATACAAAATGGTAAAAAAAAAAAAAAAAAGCACAAAAAGCAAACGAGGAAAAGAATGCCTAGAAAATCCAAATTAGCCAAATGGAAAAGGAGGTACAAAAGCTCTCTAAAGAAAACAACCCCTTAAAAATTAGGACAGAGACAGGTTTCAGCTTCAGCATGAGTCATTGAAATATCTGCTAATCTTGTCTGGTACCAAAAAACTGCCCCCCTCCCCAACATCAAAATCATGACCATCTTGAACCTCTTACAACTTGTGAAGAAAAAGAAAGAACTTATTCCTTTGATCACATTTGCGAGTATTGCTGGACTTGGAGCAGCCTACATTTCTATATATTCCCTTTTCAAATCTTATGTGATTGTTAAGAGATGGAACAATCCAAAACTATGGGATAATGTGAATACTTCCCATCCACAAATGCTTGTCAAAATTAACCAAAAGTGGGTACCTGTTGAAGAGCTGTAGGCTGTCAAAAAGTTGACCAAAGAGTCCAAAGCACTCACATTCTGTCAATCTAGCAGAAACTTCTTTCCACAAACTAGGCTACTGAAACCAGTGTGCAGAAGTGCTTCTGATACATTTGAGGGGCTCCCTACATTGTGGGGCAAGCTGAATGATATCCTTCCACAATTCCAAAAATAAAATTTTCATATTTGCTGCCTTCTTGTAAAGTTGAATTTTATGTCATGTATGTAACTCATTATTTATGATTTTTTTTGCATTCATTTATACTTATATGTATTTTGAGGGCAAAAGTATTTTTAGATAATATATTGAGTTTCAAATTTTTCTCCTTCCTCCATAAGATGGCAGACAAAACATATAGGTTACTTATGTGCAATCATGCTAAACATATTTCCATATTATGTATGTTTTATTAAGATAAATTGTTTAATATAATAAATTGAAGTGTTAATTTTTCCCAAAGGTTAGTTACATATTTATTTCTAATAGAGATGCTATTTATTTGGGAGATCCTTGATTTCCTTGCATACAGTGTATACAGGGATCCCTCAGATATTACAGGTTCAATTCCAGACCACTGCAAAGAAGATGAAAGTCATATGAAACAACAACAAAAAAATAGGATTGAATAAATGGAAGCTAATGAATTTATGAGAAATAAAATAAAATAAAGCAAAACCAAAAGAATGAAAAAAATAGAAGTCAGTGACAAATATCTCATTGGAAAAACAACTGATTTGAAAAATAGATCCAGGGGAGATAATTTTAAAATTATTGGACTACCTGAAATCCATGATCAAAAAATGAGTCTGGATATCATCTGTCAAAAAATTGTGAGGGAAAATTTCCCTGCTATTCTAGAAGCAGAAGGTAAAATAAAAATGGAAAGAATTTACCAATCACCTCCTGAAAGAGATCCTAAAATTAAAACTCCCAGGAATATTATAGCCAAATTGCAGAGCTCCCAGGTCAAGGAGAAAATATTGCAAGCAACCAGAAAGAAACAATTCAAGTATTGTGGAGCCACAGTCAGGATAACACAAGATCTAGCAGCTTCCTCCTGAAAGTATCACAGGGCTTGGGATATATGCCAGAGGGCAAAGGAACTGGGATTATAACCAACCATCACCTACCCAGCCAAACTGAGTATAATCCATCAGGAGAAAAATGGAAATCCAATGAAAGAGAGAATTTTCAGGCATTTGTGATGAAAAGACCTGAGCTACATAGAAAATTTGACTTTCAAATAACATAGTGTATAGAAGCATAAAAAAGTAACCAGGAAAAAAAAAACATAAGGAGTGTTAAAAGCTTAAACTGTTTATATTCCTTCATGGGAAGATGATACTTGTAACTCATCAGAACCTTCTCATTATTAAGACAGATGGATGGAGTATATTTAGACAGAGGGCACAGGTGTGACTTGAATATGAGGGGCTGATATCTTTTTAAAAAATGAAAGTGTGAGAGAGGAATGCACTCAGAGAAAGGGAAAGGGAAAGTTGGAATGGGCTAAAGTAAGAAAAAGCTTATGGAGTGGATGGGAAGATGGGGGAGGTGCAGGAGAATGAGTGAATTTTACTCTCATCAGAATTGGCTCAAAGAGGGAATAATATATACATATATTTGGGTATAGTAATCTGTATTGCCCTGAAGGAAAGTAGGAGGGGAAGAGAATAAGGGGTGGCAGTTGATAGAAGGGAAGGCAGATCGTGGGAGGCAGTAGACAGAAGCAAAACACCTTTGAGGAGGGAAAGGGTGATAGGAGATAAAAAATAAAATAAATGGCATGGTAAGGCAGTAGCATGGAGGGAAATTCAGTTAGCAATAGTAACTGTAAAATGATGAGCAGGATGCACTCGGAAAAACCGGGAAAGACTTACATGAGCTGATGCAAAGTGAGATGTACTGTATATAAAGTAACAGCAATATTGTAGGATGATCAGCTGTGAATTACTTGGCTATTCTCAGCAATGCAATGATCCAAGACAGCTCTGAAGGATTATACAAAATGTGATCCATCTCTAGAGAAAGAACTGATAGTGTCTAAATACAGATTGAAGCATATAATTTTTTGGTTTCTTTTTTCTGAAGTTTTTTTTCCTCTTTTCTTTTACAACCTGAGTAATGTGGAAATGTTTTGCATGACTACACATGTATGACTTATATTGAATTTTTTGCATTCTTAAGGTGGCAGGGTAGGGAGGGAGGGAGGTAGAAAATCTGGAACACAAAATTTTGAAAATGGATATTAAAATTGTTTTTACATGTAACTGGGGAAAATAAAATTCTAAATAAGTAGGACAAATTACACAGTTGATTCATGAAAAAATGCAAAATGGAAGCTTAGAAAGGATGGTGGAATAGAAAGAAGCAGTACATCTCAGATCTCTCCCAAAATTACTCCAGCAAAGATGTAGAAAAAGCACATCACCACATCCTGATTGTGAAATCCAAAGTAAAACACTTTCATTTTGCAGCAGAACATTTATGCATAATAGGAACAATGTCTTCTTTTTTTATACAGGAAACACACTTGAAAATGAAGATTCACTGAGTTAAGGCCTGGAGTAAAATTTATTATGCTTTATCTGAATTCAAAACAGCAGGGCTAACAACCATCTAACAAAGCAACAGCAAAAATAGATATTATTAAAAGATATAAAAAGGATAATAGTATAGGTACCATAGACAATGGTTTAATACAAATATTTATTATGTATGCTTACATAGTCTACTATTCAAAATTTTAATGGAAAAGGTAAATGGATCACAATCATAGATAATCCATGAACTCTGTATATTCATTTCAGATATAGACAAATCTAACTTTAAAAATCTAATGAAACAGAAATTTAGGACCTGAATATAGGTAGCTATTTGGTTTGGGGATTAGAACACTGGACCTGGAGTGATGAAGAACTGAGTTAAAATCAAACAAAAGACATTTACTAACTATAGAGTACTAGGTAAGGCCCTTAACCTTTCTCTCTCTCAGTTTCTTCATTTGTGAAATGAGGAAAAATGATAGCATCTAGCTCCCAGGTCTCTTGTGATGATAAACTAAAACCAAGGGCTTTTTAAACTTTAAAGTGTTCTGCAAATTCTAGCTATTATTACAATTTTAGAAAATATCACAGAACTCTGGTGATTGTTGAATGAGAATAGAAATGAAATGTTCATTTATTTAGACTTAAAACTTCACAAACATGGGCACCTAGATGGTATATTATGTAAAGCATGGTCCCTGGATTCAGGAAGACCTTGGTTCAAATCCAACCTCAGAAACTTGAGAATTACTAACTGTGTGACCCTGGGCAAGTCACTTAACCCTCATTGCCCCACAAAATAAACCCCCCAAAACAAAACAAAACAAAACAAAAGACTTCACAAACAAATGAAAAAATCAGTAATATTAAACATATCTTTTACTACCAATAATGCCATAAAAATTTTATTCAATAGAATGCAAATAATAGAGGATTCAGACTTATTAGAAACTAAATAACTTTATCTCCAAGAATTCATGATACAAAGTACACATCACAAAAACAATAGTTGACTTAATTAAAGATGATTATAATGAGGAAATATACTAAAATTTCTGGTAGCCAAAGCAATCCTTAGGAACCACATTTCTAAACACTTTTTTAAGGATAATAAAATTCATCTAGTGTAAAGAAAATCAAGAATTTTGAGGGAAATAATGAAAAAAGTAGGAAGGAGATCTCAAAATATACTACAAAATACTAATCATAAAATAATTTTGTGTACATTAATAGAGACATCAATAAATGGAGCAGGTAAAAAAAAAACTTACAAAATCTAAGGAATACAGCAGTCTCGTATTTAATAAATCCAAGGACACAAGGAAATAAGGTTAGAAAAAAGTATTTGTTTAAAAATTTCTGGGAAAATTGGAAAGCAGTTTGGCAGAAGTTATATTTAAACCAAACTCTCACACTGTACACTAAGAAATACTCCAAATGAATATATGACTTAGAAGTTAAGGATGAAATAATAAACAAATTAGAAGAACAATAAATCTATGTCTAGAGCAAAGCTTCTTAAAGTGTGGGTTGCAACCCTAGGTGGTGTTGTGTAATTGAATGTGGGAGTAATGAAAAATTTGGCAGCAAATGTGTAATCTGTATACCTATTTTATATACCTATATACCCAAGGTTATGTAAAAATTTCTTAAGCAAAAAAGGTCACAAGTGGAAAAGGTTTTAAAAGCCCTGGTCTAGAGGAAGAGTTTTTAACTAGGGAAAGGATGGAGTGAAGCTTATAATGTAAAACATATTATTTGATTACATAATTAAAAAAAATTTGCACAGAAAACAAATGCATCTAAATTAGAAGTATAGCAAGTAAATATTTAAAAAAAACAAGTAAATATTTAAAAAAACAAGCATGTGCCCATTTTAACCATATATCGGTACATGGTTTGAGATCTTGGTCTATGCTTGGTTTTTTTCCAAACTGTTTTCCAGTTTTCCCAGCAGTTTTTATTAAATAGTAAATTCTTGTCCCAAAAGATTGGATTTTTGTGTCTATCAAATAGTAGATTAATATGGTCATTTGCTACTGTGTATTGGGTATCTAATCTATTCCACTGAAATAAAACTCTATTTCTTAGGCAGTATCAAATTGTTTTGATTATTACTACTATGTAATAATTTGAGATCTGGAACTGTTAGGTCACTTTCCTTCACATTTTCATTTCATTGACTCCCTTGATACTCCACCTTTGTTTCTTCCACTTGCATTTTGTTATAAATTTTTCCTAGCTCTATAAAATATTTTAGTAGTTTTATTGGCATGTCATTGGATAAGTAAATTAGTTTAATTTATTTTTATTTTATTTGTTTGTCTTACCCATGAGAAATTGATATTTTTCTAATTGTTTATCTGTAACTTTATGTGTGAAAAGCTTTTATGTAATCTTCAAATAGTTACTGACTTTTTCTCAGCAGGTAAACTCTGAAGTATTTTCTATTGTCTACAGCTATTTTAAATGGAATTTCTATTTCCATCTCTTGCAGCTATACTTTCTTTGCAAAATATAGACATGCTGATGATATATGTATGTTAATTTCATATCTTGCAATGTTGTGAAGTTGTTCATTATTTCAACTAGTTTTTTTAGTTGACACATTAGGATCTCTAAGTATGCCATTACATCATCTGCAAAGAATGATACTTTTGTTTTCTCATTCCTCTTTCTAATTTCTTCAATTTCTTTTTCTTTTCTTATTGCTATGGCTAGAATTTCTAGTATAATATTGAATAATAGTGCTGATAATGGGTAACGTTGCTTCATCCCTGATCTTAATGGGAAGGCTTCTAGTTTATCCCTGTTAGAGATAATACGTGTTGATGGTTTTAGAGAAATACTATTTATTTTAAGGAAAACTCCATTCTAGTTGTATATTTGGTGAAATATCTCCTCTTTTTCTGTTTATTAATGTGAACATTTAGAGATAATTTCCCCCTTATGTACCACTTTGGCTGCATTCCATAACTTTTGGTGTTTTGTATCAATTTTGTCATAATTATTAATGAAATTATTCATGGTTTATCTGGTTGTTTTCTTATCCACTCATTTTAGGATTAGATTATCTAATTTCTTTACAATTTTAATCTGCTTCTATTGGCATTTTATAGAAAATATTTTTATTGCATCATTTCTGAAAGGGATGTAATTAATGTTTCTGCTTTTATGCATTTGGTTGTAAGGTTTTGATGATTTAACACATGGTCAATTTTTGTGTAGGTGACATGTATCACTGAAAAAAGATATTATGCAAATGAAGAAAGTAAAATAATTCCCAATAAATCCAAGGACACAAATAGCCCCTATTCAACAAAAACTATTGAGAAAATTAGAAAATAGTCTCTAGAAATTGGGATTAAATCAGCATTTAGCATCATACATTCTCATAAATTACAAATGGACATAGGACCCTAATAGGATAAATTAGAAAAGGGAAAGAGATACATTTCACAACTGTTGGTAAGGGGAGAATTTTTGGACAAAGATTGAGATGACCATGCAGAAAATAATGGGTAATGTTGGTCACATAAAATTTTGAAATACTATGCATAAATAAAATTTATATATATATATATATATATATATATATATATATATATATATATATATATATATATATATATATATATATATATATATATATATATATATATATATATATATATATATAATTAGGCAGATAAATTTTCTATAAATTTATAAGAGCAAAAGCCATTTAATAGCATCAGAATGTTTAAGGGATAGGAACAGGAAGTTTCCTAAACAATAAATTCAAACTATCAACAATCATTCACATGAAAATGAGCTCAGTTATAAAGGGCACATGAAGAAAGATGCTATCTGCATCTAAAGAAAAACTGATTAATAGTACGTATAGAATGATGTTATACACACACAGGTCTGTGTATACATATACTTATACTCACATATACTCACACATGCATATACATTTACACATACATACACACATATGTATATATATACATATATGTGTATGTATATGTCTATCTCTATTCTATCTCTATCTCGACCTCTACCTCTACCTCTACCCCACCTCTATCTATCTATCATCTATTTACACACACACACACACACACACACACACACATATATATATATTTATCTGTGTCTAATGGTAGCCATTCTCTAGGGTGGGGAGAGGGGAGGGAGGAAGAAAAAATAAACATACATGATAATTATATATTTGAAAGGAACAGGAAGTTGTGCATAGTAGATTTGTAGTTTAATGTAGAATCATCTTTTTATTTTATTATGTTATGGTAATGCTTGTTTTATTTCATAAATTATGTGGTAAAAATTATTTGTGGTAATGATATATATCAGAACTTTTAGCTGAATCATTTGAGAGATTGCACATGCTACTGAAGCAGCTTTTGAAGGACCTCCCTTTAGGGGAGGAGAACATGAGGAACTTCTGTTACGCCAACTTAAAAGTGAGGGCAGGAATGGAAGTTCTCTTTCTCTAGCTGCTAAACTTAGCCATGGTGGTGCAAACTCAGGTGAGAGGAGTTGAGAAACACGTGGTTGGTGTTCAGCTTTGGGTGTGCTGGTTCTCGGCCTCGCAGGCAGTTTGGGATTTGGTGAATTTTATAAAGGAAAATAGACTAAGTTTAGATCTAAGATCATTCATTTGTATTTCTACTTCCCTATTTCCCTAATTGGTATCACCTTTTGTTGTCTAATTAATTCCCAAGCAGCAATAAAAACTAATCCCTCACAGATTAAAGCTCAGAGGCTTCTTTTTCTTAGTGGTCTGGGATATATATATATATATATATATATATATATATATATATATATATATATATATATATATATATATATATATATATATATATATATATATATATATATATATATATATATATATATGGAAAAGTTAAAAGGGGGAGTTTAATGCTCCATATATCCAATTTTGAATCTCACAATTGAAAAAAAGAAAATTAGCTCCTGATCACTATTAATAAAAATGGATACTCAATACCTAATATTTATATAGCACCAAATACATGTCAGGCATTTTAGTAATATTTTTCAAATACTTTCTCATTTGATTTTTACCACAACACTGTGATATATGTGCTATTATCACCCCCCATTTTGTAATTGAGGAGACTGAAAAGAGAAAAAGAAAGAGAGATGAGAAAGAAAAAAATAGAGGAAGGAAAGACAAAAGGAAGGAAGAAAGAAAGGAAGGAAGGCAGGCAGGCAGGAAGTGAGGGAGGGAGGGAGGAAGGAAGAAAGGAAAGAAGGAGGGAAGGAAAGATAAGAAATAAAGAAAAAAGGAAGGGAGGAATACCTTTCATTGTAGAGAAAAACAACAAAAGGGCAGGGGGTGGGGAGGTTAACTATCAATTGAGAAATGACTGAACAAATGACTTGCATAAAATCACAAGGCTAGGGAGTGGTGGAGCAGGGATTCAAACCTAGATCCTCTTAATTAAAACCCAGACAGTGCTATATGATTTTCATTGCTCAGTCAGGCAATATTTTTAGGGGGCCTGATTCTGACAGATGTGCTATGGAGTCACCCCTTTTTGGCTACTCTTTGATGTTCCCTCTTCTAGAATAGCATAGCAATTGTATTGCTTTTGTATAGGGAAGGAAATAATTTTTCTCTTTTATATGTGGACATTTATGTGGTTTTAAATGAGACTATATTATTTATTAGTATTTACTTCCATATTGGTTCCATGATGCAAATGGATGTGAGGGAGAACTGGGCTTACTGCCATCCTCACTTATAATTCCAGAAACCACAGTCAAAAACAAAACAAAACAAAACAAAAAAACAAAAAACAAAAAAATACTAAAGTGTCCTGGGATGAGTTTAGGACAAAGTCTCTCTTATCTTTGACTTTTATTCTTGTAGTAGTGTGCTAAATATTATATAAAGGCAGGCTGTTGTGTTGATTATAACTTCAAATAACATTCATTTTAATTATAAAAACCTGCACGGAATATGGTAATTGTGTAAATGTTGCAAAGAACCTGACTAATACAATATGCAAATACAAATGTCATACTGTCTCATTAACTCTATGTGCATCTTTCTTACAACAAAGCTCAAATCTAATTTGAATTTTTTACATAATATATTTTGATTCATGGGTAAAGGATATGCATGATAATTATAGCATCTGATTTTATTAAATCCCTGATGTAGTAAGTACAACAGAGTTTACAGAGGCAAAACTGGCACCAAATTCAATGGGCCACTATAAACTCCAGGTTTTGAGATGGGTCTTAGCAGATGGAATATTAAAACATCATTTCTTTTCTGGAAAATTAAAAGAGAAAACCCAATTTTTATCCTTAAATGCAAGCAGTGGGGAGGGAAAACCTTCAATCCTCCTTCAAATATGCTAACTCTTTCATTAATCTTTCCCTATTTATTCCTATGCATATTCCTATGGACTTTCTTTGAACTCTTGTACAATTTCCTAGTTTAACATCTATCCAGTCTTCAATCAGTTGATGGATCCATCCATTCATCTGTTCAATAAACAATTATTATAAGCAAAATAGGCACTTTTTTATTGTGTTCCAGGAATAGTGCTATGTACTAAGGATAGAGGAAAGAGAAAACAGAAATTCACGTGTGTGTTTGTCATGTACACATGATAGTAAATACAATATGCACAATAAATAGAAAGTAATTTATTTCATGGTGGGAGAGAAATGTTAGGACATCAGCAAATAGGGGAATCAGGAAAGAATCTGTGCAATGGTGGCACTTTAGCTCACTCTTAAAGGAATCTAGGGAGGTTAAGAAGCAGAGACAAGAAGGAAATTGTTGCAGGCAAGATAAAAGGCCTATATACTATCTCACAATGTCTTTTTTACAAACATTTGCAAATATTCCAGTTTGGCTTGACTATCTTGTGTGTGAAAATGAGTAACATGCTGTAGTCCTGGAAAGGTAAGCTGAAATTAGATTGTGAAGGGCTTTTAAGGGCAAATGAAAGAGTTCATGTCATATCCTTGATGACACTGTAGCCACTCAAGATTCTTGAGAAGCAAGACATGACATAACATTGTCACACTTTTGCTTTAGGAACAACTATTTGCCAGCTACTGTACTGCTGATTGCTCAACTGACAGGGAAGGCTGGCTTCAGAAAGGTTAGCAACCCCACCTCCTACCTGAATATCAGGGACACAGGCTTATTTGAGAAATGTCTGTCATTTGTGAACAGATCTCTTCATAGTATTCCTTCTTTTCTTTTTGCAGTATGCTTATAAAAATGTAGTAAGGCCTAGCCAAGGGGACAGAAAAGAAAAGGGGATGGTCTGTACATTCGGTTTTTCCCATATTAAAATGCAATTAGTTCCTGTAGCATTGTAACACCTACTGCATTACCTTGTAGAACCCTGACCCTGACATTGCCCTTGTGGGTAACAGGGTAAGAAGGTAGTAGAAAAGGAAGGTGATGAAGAAAAAAGAGAGTAGGATCTTCAGAAACTTGCAGGATTTTTTTTTTTATGTTTATACTTTATATCTCTGAAATATCTTTCCCCAGTTTTGAAGTTTATGTAAATTTTGTATGAACCACGGTTCTTAGGATCACCAATGAATTGCCCTTTGTATCACTTTTGTCATAGCCCATGCCACAGAACCAAACTCATGAACATTTCAACTTAGGAGAATGTATAAAATGGAATGCAGAGAAAATTCTACATTGTGTCAGATAAAGTAAGGAAAAAGAAATAAAAGATACTAGGTAGAAAAATAGATAGGTAAACAGATTGGATGGGAAGTGATGCCAAAAAGCTAGAAAATATAGCTGGACTTGAAGTCAGGAACACCTGAGTTCAGATCCTGCTTCAAATACTTTTTTTTTAGTGAGGCAATTGGGGTTAAGTGACTTGCCCAGGGTCACACAGCTAGTAAGTGTTAAGTGTCTGAGGCTGGATTTGAACTCAGGTACTCCTGACTCCAGGGCTGGTGCTCTATCCACTGTGCCACTGTGCCACCTAGCTGCCCCTCAAATACTTATTGTTTGTGTAACTTTTGAAAAGTCTTATGCACTTTATCTATAGTTGGAAGGAATCTTAGAACATTGCCATTATGGTGTATTGGGAAGGGCATTGAGCATTGAATCTAATCCAAAGACCTTGGCTCTAATCCTGATTTGGCTTTTTTTCTACCTTATGACCTTGGGGAAATTATTCCTTTGGCATTCAGTTGCCTTTTCTGTACAATAAAGAGGTTGTAGTAATTACTATTCTAAGATCCTTTCTAGCTCTAAATCCAATGAATTCTTCAGTTATCCATAAGGTCTCAAAGTGACCTAAAGAACCCTGAGTATACTAAGGCCTTTTCGGGGGTTCACAAAGCCAAAGCTGCTTTTTTGTAATAATTGTAAGATATTTAATTTATAATATCTTAAATTTAAAAATTTCATTTATTTTATATATACATATGTACATATACATACATGTATATATATGTATGTATGCACATGAAACTGAAAATCTATTATTTGCAACTTGAAATTCCTTTTAAAATTTATGATAAGATTATCATATAAATTTCTTTTTTTTCTTCCATCCCCTTACCAGGTAGATGGCTACCATTAGACAACAATATGCATATCCATATCCATACACATATCTATGTATGTCTGTAAAATCATTTTATACATTTTGTGCTTCTAGTTATAAGTTTTTTTTTTTTTAACTTCTGGATGCAGATATCTTCCTTTAAATTACCTTTGTAGTTAATTTGGCTATTTATAACAATCAAAATGACTTATTTGCTAAAAGTTGCTCTTAAAATAATATTGCTATTACTGTATACAGCAATCTCTTGGTTCTGCTCATTTTACTCTTCATTATTTATTGTGTCTGTCCATGTTTTTCTAAGATAATAAAACTCATCGTTTCTCCTAGCACAATAGTATTCCATCATAATTATATGCCAGAACTTGTTTAATTATTCCCCATTTGACAGCCATCCCCACAATGACCAGTTACATATAAACCATATAAACCAAAACTAAGAGAGCATCAATAATTTCTAAGAGTATAAGGGGGTTAAGATAAAAAATATTGAGAATCACTGAGGAAATAGGTTTAGAGACATGAATTAATTTTGTTCAATGTTATATGGCTAGAGCTTCTAACTATTATTCCAATGCTTTTTCTACCATACAATGATGATCTAAACCTGATTTACAAATCACCAAATAACTTTTTCCCAATTGAATTTAGATACAGATCTATTCTCTTTCCTAGACCTAGGCACAAATGTTTTTACTGCAATAGTTCCTAAATAATATATCCAAGTAGAGTTTACAGTTTAAGCCTTTATTCATTGATTTATACTTATAATTTAACAAGGCAATGAGTGAAAATTAATATTTCCCAAATTTGATCCTACAAAATCAACTCCAATCAATTAAAATTATTTTAAAAATAAATGCTTTGGGGCAGCTAGGTGGTGCAGTGGATAGAGCACTGGCCCTGAAGTCAGGAATACCTGAGTTCAAATCCAGCCTC
This sequence comes from Dromiciops gliroides, assembly GCF_019393635.1. Taxonomy (NCBI): domain Eukaryota; kingdom Metazoa; phylum Chordata; class Mammalia; order Microbiotheria; family Microbiotheriidae; genus Dromiciops; species Dromiciops gliroides. The sequence continues at coordinate 515,702,827 of NC_057863.1, forward strand.
AGACACTTAACACTTGCTAGCTGTGTGTCCCTGGGCAAGTCACTTAACCCCAGTTGCCTCACTAAAAAAAAAAAAATTATTTGACTTTTAAATCAATTCCATAATGCATTAGATAAAAATGATATGAGAATTAAGATATTTAGTTGAGTAGGGTGGGGGTTGAGTTATTGTAATGACATGTGTTAAATTTCTGCCATATAGATTTTAGTGCCTTTTGAACAAAGCACTAGTTCTTAAGCCTTAAAGTAAAACACACCCATACAAAGTTAAAAAGCAAGATAAATAGTACAATAATATTACAAAATAGATGTCACCAGGAAATGCATGATAAATCACTTTGAGTTTATTAGAGTGGTGTGATAGAAAGAGTCCTAAATGTGTCATTTGAGTTCCTGGGTCCAAATCATAAAATTCCCCATTATTATTTGTGAGAACTTGGACAAGTCACTTATGGCAGCTTGTTACTTTCCACCCTTACACATTATTCCTTTTCCATACATTCTACATTCAAGATTAAGTGATCCCTTTGCCCTCCCTTATAGCCATTGCCCCATATTATGTCTCTTTGACTTTATATTGGCTGTCTCATCAAGCTTGGAAAGGTCTCCCTCCTTATCTTTATCTCTTGGAATTCCTATTTTCCTTCAAAACTCAATACAATAGTCATCTCCTAAATAAAATATTTTCTGATATTCCCAGTTGCTAGTGATAAGCCTCTAAAAACTCAATTTTAGACATTTGATATTTTCTAAACATATGTACATCTACATACATTAAACAAATATATGTATATTTATATCTATACATATACATACATATCTGATCCCACATCTTGAGCTGGAAATGACTTTCAAGGTCATCTTGTCTAACCTCTTAATTTTACAGATAATGAAACTGAGGTCCAGAGAAGATAAGTGACTTTTCCATAGTCACATTCCTAAAAAATATTTGAGGTAATATTAAAATCTCAGGTCTCCCTTATTTCAAGTAAAGTGGTCTATTTAATGAACCATACTGTCCGTTTCTTGTATCTTTCTAACTCACACATATAATCACTATTCATGTCCCCCATTAGACTAGGAGTTCTTTGAAATAAGAGACTATTTCACTTCTACCAATGTTATATCTGGTCCTTGGCACAATGTCTCATATGTAGTAGATCTTTAATAAATTCTTATTTATTGACATGTGAGTCTCAGTATCTTTGATTATAAAATAAGGGAGTTGGACTCCATGACCTTGGAGATCCTTTCCATCATTAAATGCCTAACACTATGAGCCTATCCCTTGTATTAGAATCCCTGCTCTGCCACATACTACCTGCGTGACATTGAGCAAGTCACTGAATCTCTGTCAGCCATACCTTCTTCATCTTTAATATTCAGGAGATGAACTAGATGAATTTGGGAGATCCTTCTATATTGAAATATATTTTTGTGACCTTATGATTCATGGAGTATTTGAGGTAGAGTTTGAGTTGTACCCTGAAACATAAACAGAACTTGGACAACCCAATAAGAGTGGGTAAGGATAATGTTTGAGGCAAAGTAACTGTGTGGGGGATCCTATATATATATATGTGATATAAATATTTATATATATTTATATATATATATATTTATTTATATATACACACACATGAACACATACATTATCATGAGAAAACACAAGGTTGGTGAATAGATTAGGAAGGCTTCTTTTTGGAAACACTAGTAGGTAAAGAAAACATTGTAGAATTTTTTTGCATTGTACAATCTTGATTGGCAGCCTAAAGTAGAACATATGACATGTTTCAGTATGGGAATATGATAAATGTTTTAATGACTAAAGGGAGAAGTACAGAAGATGGATGACATAAGATACCAGTGTCATAATTACCCATCCTACTTGACCAATGATCCTGGTGTGTCCCTGATATTATAGAAGAAGTAGAAAACAGCTTGCACATTGAGTATATATACTTAGATCATGGAAGATGCCAAGCAGAGTAATTCAGTGCCATGTCTTCCTGCACTTGGGTTGGGTTTAAGATCTCCCAGACTCAGAAACAGAAATGTCCTACCACCATTTAAATTTATTCTGCATCCTTGACCCATACTTCTTTGTCACTATTCCTGTCTACTGAAGAAAGTGTTGTGCACTGAGTGTTTACATGTAGAAACATGTTAGTTTTTGAAGACATCTTTCAAGTATTATAAAATTGAAAAATAAGCAAAATTAAAAAAGATGGTAGAATTGGTTTTCTTGGCATCAAACTGCACCAACTTCTCCATTTTCCACTCAATAAGGTATGTTGAAATAACAACTCTTATATTATCACTTTTACTTATTTCCTCTTGTTTACTTATTCCCTTTACTTGTTCCCTATATTTTGAATCTTACTAGAAACTTTACAAGAGCTTAATTTGTGGAATATTCTTTCTCATGAAAATCAATTCGCAGTCAATAGAAAAATGATTTTGAAATCAGGAAGACCTAGTTAAGTTTCACTTCTGACAGGGACTAACTATTGTTCTGGGGAGGTCATTTAAACTATCATTGCTCTAGATAATCCTAAATTTCCTCATCAATAAAATGTGAGTAATCATATGACCTCCCTCTCAGGGTTGCTATGAGGATCAAATGAGATTTCATGCCTAAAATGATTTACATATATATATATATATACACACACATACATACATACATATGTGCTATAACAACACCAGTTATTATTATCACTATTATTATTAATTAATTGGCATCAAAGTGTGGAAGTGGTCCTGCACTTCTGATGGGCATACTATCATTTCACAAACCGTAATACATCCTACTAAACGAGAAATGAAAATAGATCTAATGATGGAAGAGACTCCAGAGACCATATAGCCCAATGCCCTGATTTTATAGATGAAGTAATTAAGGCTCAGGAAATTTAAATTACTTATCCAAGATCCTGCAGATAGTAATAATGAAAGGAAAGATTTGGTTTAGAAGATGAGCGTGGTGATAAAGCAGATTGATGAAATTTTATAGCTATGAGCATCCAGGTCACACAGTGCCAGGTTTGGAGTCAGGAAGACTTCTCTTCCCAAGTTGAAATCTGGCCTCAGGCACTTACTAGTTGTGTGACTCTAGGCAATTGTCTCAACCTTTTTACCTCAGTTTCCTCATCTGCCAAATGAGCTGCAGAAGGAAATACCAAACTGTTCTGGTATCCTTGCCAAGAAAATCCCAAATGGGGTCCCAAGGAGTTGGACATGATTGAAACAACTGAACACCAAAAAAATTATCTAGTCAAATAATAGAAGGGTTGATATGAAATGTAATAAATATATTAAACACCTACTCTACTAAGAAACTGACATATAAAGAAAAATCCTCAAGGAACTTACATTCTATAATGGTAGGATTGAAATTACTTGACTTTGGTTTAGGTCACTCTCTTAAGGTAAGAAAATTTTCTGATTGAATCAAACTATCAGAATTCAATATGAAAACTGTAAATCTCTGAATCACAGTTGCTAAAGTGATTTTTACTAAAGCACAGTTCTGTGCATGTAGTCCTACCAATGGCTCTATTACCTGTAAGGCCCAATTTACACACCTCTGTTTGGTATTTAAGGTTCTTCACAACCTACTCTCCTGCTTTTATTATATATTATTTCCATAAACACATGGAGTTCCATTTCCAATCTCTTTGTTTTTGCATGGGCTATAATCTTTGCTTGAAATGTACTCTCTCCTCACCTCTAACACTTAAGGTATATGTTTTCCTTCAAAACTTATTTCAAATTCTACGTACTAATATCAGGCCTTTTCATATCCTCTAAGATGTGAGGGCATCTTCCAAATGATTACCTTGTGTATGTTTTGTAGGTAAAGGGATTAGTATTTGTCAGGTCTAATCATAGAAAAGTGGATGGATCCTGGCATGTTAAACAAACTGCAAAAATGTGTTTATATTCTTGATGAGATATGAATACCTTTTTGTGAGTAAATCAGAAGGGACAATCCCACCTATGGAAAGAGTGGACTCGAAGATGGAGAAAAATATTATGGAGAAATGCAGGATTATTTGATATACATGAGGTAAAGACAGCTCATAATTTCTTGTGCTGCATGCCCCAGAAGTCCTGTCTGTCTTCATAGAGTCTTCACTAAACTCCCATTGAGTGTATCCTAGGTGTTTTTTTCAGCTGAATTTTTGATAACTGTTTCTTTTTCATAACTGAAATCAATGCAAAGTAACTTAAAGCCATACATAAGTCTCTTTCTCTCTCTCTCTCTCTCTCTCTCTCTCTCTCTCTCTCTCTCTCTCTCTCTCTCTTCCGCTTTCTCTCCCCCCCTCTACTCCCCCCCCCTTCCCCTCTCTCTCATCCTACTCATTTCTTTTCTTTTTTTTTCTTTTTTTGGAGGGCAATGCAGGTTAAGTGACTTGCCCAGGGTCACACAGCTCATAAGTGTCAAGTGTCTGACGCTGGATTTGAACTCAGGTCCTCCTGAATCCAGGGCTGGTGTTTTATCCACTGTGCCACCTAGCTGCCCCCCTACTCATTTCTTAATGCTGCTTCTTCTATGAATGATGGATTTTCTGTATTCATATCTATCTGCAGTGTTTGTCTCAACTTATTCAATTATATATCAAACTCTCTAAAACCATGACATTTCAAACTGCCAGCCATCATAGAGAATGTGATCATGGAAGAAACTGACTTCTTCCTCTTGCTCCAACCACAGGCTCGCCTTGACATAGTTCTACCCTAACACAGCAACTGACAATTCTTTAAAGGCCACCCAGGAACATTCCTATATTTTCTGATCCAATGGGATAACAATCTTCTGATTCATTCACGGAAACTAATTACATATTCTAAAGGGATTTACAACCATTAATACCTTGTAATGACATTAAAACCCAAATATCTCATATTAAATCTCAGATCACTTGAACTTAGTCAGTCAGGAGCAGGGGGAAAGGGGGGAAAAGGATAAAATAAATCAACCATCTCTTTACCATATTTAAATTCTGTATTACCTTATATATTCACATACTGTATCATCTCCCTCTCCCCAATATAATGTAACACCCTTGAGGGCAGAGGCTTTCACCTCTATTTTTGTATTTTTACCACTTAGTTCAGTGCCTAGTCCCTCAGTGGATTTATAATAAAAAATCTCTTGATTGTCTGAGTAATAGGAATATAGAAGAGAGAGAAAAAACTATCAGATGCAAAGGCTCAGAAAGGGTTCAATAGAACAAAGTGGCAGCAGCTGATCTGAGGTTTGAAAGGATTCTAAAAAGAGTTGGGGTGGGGGGTGGGGGTGAAGGGGATGACAGTAGCTAGTGTAAAAATCACAAGTCTTTGAAGGATTATATTACAAAGCCTTAGTATGAGACACTACATTTCCATAAACATCTGCTATGTTTCTATGGCCATAGGCCAGACTTTTCTCTTGTATTCCCCAATTTACTTAGATCATTAACACCATGAATCAGACTTTTTCAGAATAAATACATATCTACCCATGAAAGTTTTCAACAGCCTTCAAAAGCCTTTTATGGACTGGGGTGAGGTGGTAATAGGATAATTATTTTGACCAAAATGTTTGAATCAGTGGATCCACAGATACAAAACCTGGCAGTGCAATTATTTATATTCACTTCTCCATAGCAATGATGGAAGAATATAATAACTTCTGCATAGCAATGGTAGAGAATATAAAATAACTAATGGTAATTATATATATGCATATAAATACACAAACATATATACATATATATGTAATTATATATAATATATACAGATGCATATAAATATACACATGCACATACAAACATACATACTCATATATATGTGTATATGTGTCCATCATATTTCTGTGTGTATTTCTGCTTTGTTTTAGGAGGCTATCAGACACACACTCTTTCATATGTTTACATGTGTTCAAGTAGCACTATACTCACCCAAGTGGCATTGCACCAACTTGGCTATGTCTGCAACTTAGGCTACCATTGCCCTCAGGGTAATAGGAAGAGGAAACCCTAGGTCAGTGCTATGAAGTAGCATCATTGGTACAATGGAAGAAGATTAGATTTAGGTTTAGAACACCTAAGTTTCAATGTTATCTATCTTAGTTACTAGCTATATGGTCTTGGTCAAGTCACTTTACCTGAGTCAGATACTTTACCTATAAAATAGATGTATTGATAGTAGACCTCAAAACAGTATTGTGGGTTAAAATTGATCTTTAAAAGAAATTTTGTTTTCAAAAGAAATTAAGAAAATTTTAAACAGATATTGCCATACTGAATACTCATAATCTCCAAGATATACAGAATGAAAACTTTCAGAAATTTGAGATAAGGTGAAAGACATCAAAATCATGTTGGAAAATCAAAAAGAAATTTGTGGCACTTCAATTGACCTAGCTATTATGAGAAAATGTTTTCAGCAAACCTACAGAAGATGACTTTAAATCCCAATGTTTTTACTTAGTTAAAAAAAGAAGTAACTTTAATCACCTGGAACATAGTCTCAGTAAATCGAATGTAAAATAAGTAGTATAAAGATAGCAAATTGTTCCAGTATATTTATATCATCACTCCATACAAAAAGAAAGCTTTCTAGGTAACCTGAAAACACTTGTATTGATTGATACAAAGTGAAGTAAGAAAAACCAGGATGATAATTTATAAGATATTAATGCTGTAATTAAACATATTTTCAAAAGACTTAACATTTTGGTCAATGCAACCCTGACTTCAGAAGACTAATGATAAAGCATGCTATCCACCTCATAGAAGAGAGGTGATTGAATAAAGGTGTAGAATGAAATAATTTTTTAAATATAGCCAATATGGATTTTTTAAAAAGTTTGACTTCTTATTTTTACAATTTTTTAATAAAGTAGGAAAGGTAAAATGGGGCTATGTTTCCTTTAACTTGAACTCTTTTAAATAAACCATCATGGGGGCAGCTAGGTGGCACAATCATCCAGCCCTGGATTCAGGAGGACCTGAGTTCAAATCCAGACTCAGACACTTGACACTTACTAGCTGTGTGACCCTGGCCAAGTCATTTAACCCTCATTGCCCTACCAAAAATAAATAAACCATCATGGAAAACTTATTGTTTGTCAGAATTGTCTCTCCAGGAATGTGTTTATCCAGAAGAAAAAAAATATTTTTTATGAAAGCTTTAAAAATCAGACTCGGGTTCTCATGTTTAATTGCATGATGAAAACTGTTTAGAAAATTTCAAAACATGGATTTTTGACTCACACATTTTAAAAGTTTTTATATTGATGTGTGACATCACATTGATTGAACTAATATCAAAGGTATTATGGGTATCTTGGGAATGATTCCCAAGTCCACCATTTTTTTCAGCTAAGACTAAGGTAGTCTGAATTAAAGAATTGTTGTTAGCTAAGAGAAACAGATGCTAACAAAAATTGAGTGTCATTTAACAGTCCCTTTTGTTGAAATTCTTTGGCAGTCTAACCAATGTTCTGTTGGCAGAATCATTTTCAGAAGAAGATTGCCCATCGTGATCTTGTTTAGATCCCAGATGGTCATAGAAGACTGGGAATTTCTGACAAAAGCAACATACTATATTTTGCCTTATCATGGCTAAAGACAAGTTTAGGACTTTTAGAGTAGAAGAGAACTCCAATCCTCACTCTTGTACTGTGGGAGCTTTAAGGAATCCTCAGCAGGCCAAAGGATATCCAGTTTCCTATCCTGAGTTTTACGTATTGAATAATTAGGTATTGAGTACTATTACAGAATCTGAATGCAAAACTGTTAGAATTGAAGGGGCCTTCAAAGTTTTCCCAGGCCAACCCCAAACATTCCACCTCTTCTTCCTCATAGATATTAATACTTTTCTGGTACCTTATCAACTAAGAAAATACATGTCTACCTCTTTGAAGAATAGGGTATATTTTGGTAACACTGTTGGAGCTCTACAGTGAGAAAAGGTAGTATTTATTATAATTTTATAGTCCATCTTCCCACCTATAATATCTAGATTATATGAAAGAGTTGGATTTTAGAGGTTGGTAGGTAGGAAATATTTAAATCAGGTCCTTGGCCTGAAATTAAAATGAAATGCTTCTAGTTAGACATATGGCATTATCTATCAATACACATTTATTAAATACCTATTATGTGCCAAACACTGTGCTAAGCACTGCAGGAAAAAAGAGACACAAGACAATATCTGATCTCAAGGAGCTCAAAATCTAATGGGAAAGATAAAAGATATATACAGTCTTATAGACTTTCTTCACTTTTAGTTAACTGATAAATTTCATTTCTTCCTACTCAATTACTTTAATTATAGAAAAATTTCAATTAACTGAAGTTTATTTAATGACTGCTATGTACAAGATACTTTTAGAGCTAAGGGAGATAAAGGTGATGTGTTGAATGATCCATGGCTTAAAGGAGGTATAAGCAAAAGTATTAAATAACTTACTTAATTTCTTAGAAATATGTGATCTGAATGATAAGAATTCTCAACTATCAGAGCAAATTATAATCCTTTTCTTCCTTCCCATCATGTGCAACTCACATCTATTTCATATGAATCATAATAAGCCCTAATTTAGTGTAGGTTTTGAAGAAATCCAAATACCCATGTCAAGATATAGATCTAGAAATCATAAATAGAAAGAATGGATGGAAACTACAGTGAGTTTACTTTAGCAATTTTTTACCAATAAAAGAATGGGTAGTATGGTAAGACAGCAAATTATCAATTGATATTGTATATGTTAAAGCAAAATCTGAATGATTACTTTTAAGAGATATTGCACAGGGGACTTTAAGAATACATACACATGTATATTTTACAGAGCATGCTTTTTAACATCAAGGAGAAAAGATAACTTCAAAGCTCCATTCTAAGTTTAAGATCATAGAATGCTCTGATAGCTTTCACACCAATGTGCAAGAGTTTTAAATCACAGCTTAATATAATCCTTTCCCCCCCTCCCTGACCCCCAGATTTAAATAGAACTAACTGACCCTGGATTTCATAATCTCATATTTAGTGATTAACACTTCAAAGGTTTGAGCTTGCTTTTGTTCTGCTATAGTTTAGGGCAAGGTCTCTTTAAAGGACTATAGTCTGTGTTAGAAGCCAGAAAGTAGAGAACTTAGATGGTCATATCTGCATAAGGAAAATCACCTTGGCAGCTGTGTCATGAGTGGGATGGAGTGAGAAGGGAAATTCTTCATTTGACCAGAAACATCAATTAGCAGAACATTGTAGGCTAGAGGTGATCAGGGCCTTAACTAAATTGGTATTTTATTTCCTACTTCTTTGCCAGTTGAAGCTGAAATTTTGCTCTTCCCAATTTGAAATGTAATGTGTTCTTTGATGTTTGGAACTTTGTCCTTATTTCTTTTTATAATCTGGCCTCTGACATAGATGGTAATTGTTTATAGAAATTTGGCCTGGTTAAAAGGGATTCGTTACATTTCATACACACCAAAATAGGACACAATCTAATTTTAAAGTAGTCACTACATTTCCTCACCAAATGGATAAATTGGCTAGATTACTGTGAAGCCTGAGAATTATCCTTTATTTAAGGCAATGCTGATCTAGGGATACTTTTCTAGTGCTTAGGTATCTACCATGTTGTCATCAAACAGGAAAATGAAAATGGTTACTCCTTGCCACTTAAGTTCAATTTAATGGAAAGTAGCTATGAGATTATTTTCTTTTTACAAAAGTTACATTTATTGAGTGAAAGATCCATAATTTCTTTGGTATGGGTACTCTACATGGACACAGACACTTGTTCCCCTATAACTTATCCCTATGACTTAGTAGATGGTTTTTTGAATGTTACCAGGAAAAATTAAATCATCTTCAGCCTGTGTAGTATTGAGGATCTCTGAACTTTGATTACAGACATATAGTCTTTCACAGAACCCACACATGAAGCCTTTGCAGCCTAGTCAAACATACCATTGTGTGGTCTACAGACATAACCTTTGAAAAGCTAAAGTCAAATCCATATGAAATAAGGAACTGAACTATGGAAGGAATTTAGCTGGTGTGGTATTCAAATGCTATGAAATATTATTTTTGATGAATAGTTTTGGTTACTTATACTATGAAGACATATTTCATATATAGTCTTTGTGCCTCCGACAAAGTCTTCAAGACAATTTTGTGTGTGTGAATGTGTGTTTATATATGTGTTTACATGTGTGTTTATATATGTGTTTACATGTGTGTATGTGTATGTATGTGTATATATTTGATTAATTCCTTTCTCAGTCTGTTAAAACCTATGCACCCCGGCCTCAGATACAACATTTACTAGGTGTGTGACCCTGGGCAAGTCACTTAACCCCAATTGCCTCACTAAAAAACAAAACAAAACAAAAACCTATGCACCCTTTCGCAGAAGGATATTTTGAAAAGTATAAAACAAAATACATAGTATTAAAAAGGAAACCTATTATAATGAAATACAGCTAATATATTTAAAAGAGACAAGTTTATAAATCCCAAGTTGAGCCCCTGCTCAGCTTTCTGTTCTTTATTTACTTTATAGAGAATATAAATTTAAAGTTGTTATTATTCAGGTGATTCTTTAGAAATAATATCAAAAGAAATATATTGAATATAACAAAGTGAAAGACAAAATGGTTATCTCTTGTGGCAGAGCATAACCCTCCAACAACTTCTAGGCCAAGATTTACTAGAAGCTCACAGAGGCTTTTTTCCTAATAACAGAGATAGTGAATATAAAATATGGGATAAGTAGCCATCATGACACCAAGTCTTCATGACTACAGGTCTGGTACTCTATGCCTTCATTATGCCAGAGGTACAATGTAAATGGAAAACATGAAAAAATAAATAAAAATTCCATAAAACCTAGATATTATATTTTCAAAACAAGTCAAGATTTAGTCAGTTATGTCCAGTATAGTGTCCCTTTTTCCTATTTGACATCATTGTATTACACCAAGCTGCCTCTATTTAAGCCTAAAACCACTCCAAGAATTGTCTTGCTTTTTATATGAAAACAACAGAGATATGCATGCCAGACCAGATATAGGAAGATAAAGACTTAGGATCCTTACAGGGAAGTGAGTAAGGCATATGCTTTAAGAAACCACTCCAAATTGTTTATCACTGTTAGGAAAAATAGTGATAACAACTCAGCACCAAACCCATAAGTTCAAGCTTGAGAAATGCTGTAGTCAAGTTTTTGTTTTGTTGTTTAGTCATATGTCATATCCAACTCTTTGACATGAAATGTTTCTAAGATAAATTTATCTTTTATGGAAAATATAAATCTCTTGAGAGAAGAAAGGCAGACAGAGAGACAGAGAGAGGAGAGAACAGGAGAGGAGGAGAGTGAAGGGGAGGGGAGGAGAGTGGAGGGAAGGTGAAGTGAGAGGTGGGGAGAGGAGAGGAGAGGAGAGAGGAGAAGAGAGCACATATACACAGTTAGAGGAAGATAATGGCTAAAGTCCAATATCCCTTGAAACAAACATTGATAACCTGAACAGTGCATTAGGAGGCATTTAACTGCCTATAGCCTTTAATGACCCACTATTCTATATTGTTATGGTTACCAATGATGATCAATAAGATTTAATCCCCTGGGCAAACATTACAGGCTATAATTGCAGGTGAACACTTGTCATGAACTTATTTCTGTTTACAATGTAAATTTACTTTGGGGACTGAAGAAGGTGGATATGTAAATTAAAAAAAAATATCCAAGGCAATTGGATGGTGTTTAATGAGCTATTGAATTGTACAAATTTTCTAAAGGTGAAGGAGTGGGAGTTCAATTCATAATTTTCTAATGTAAAGGTAAAAAAAAAAAGAATGTTGAACTGCTGATTTAATGAAATTTCCTGCCTAATGCCATGACTATATAACCATGACTAGCCACAGCATGGGGGAATCCTTCGGTTAATGAAGCAAACTTTAGTTGATACAAGTGAGCAACTAATAATGTCTACCTTTAGGGCAGATGAATCCATTATTTCAGTGCTGATGAACAAACAGAAGGGATGGCATAGGAAATTTATTAAAATTGCACCTCTTAAAGGAATAAACAACTTCCCTTTGAGATATAGTATTTCTTTGTGAGTTCTAAGTTAATACGACTTTATTCAATATGGAAACAGGTATGCTGTAAAACCAAAATCAGCTCATTCACTTCTTTTTTTTTTTTTTTGGTACTTATGTTCAGTGAATTAGTGAGTCTAGGAAATCATGTACTTACCTCTTATTCTTAAAACAAATGATTTCAGTTCGCACAAAACAACAACAAACCAAACAAACAAAAAACCAAACAAATTATCTAAGAGGTCCCTTTGCCTTTGTAAGTTTAAGATGATTCCAATCCATTCAATTCAATTCAGTCCAATCCATTTCAATTTATAAAGCACCTACTTGCTTGTTGAAAGATGCTATTCTGGTTTCTGAGGCTACAGAAGCAAAAAAGTTAAAGACAATCCTTGATCTTTGGTAAGATTCTACGGGGATGCAATGTGAGTACAACAATAGGATAACATAGAATCTATGTGGAATCACAGAAAACAAAGAGTTACCTGGGAAGAAAATTACTAACCTATATATTAGATTTACTGCTATTGGTTTTGTTGGATGAGCTCCGCTACTGATTTAGGAACTTTCTGAATTTTAGCAAATTATTTGACCTCTCTGAATCTCATTTTTTATAATTTATTTGCAAAACAGGCCTATTACTACTTGTACTAGAATTATACAGTTGTTGTGAGGATCATATGGGATGGTAGATATAGTAAACTCTTAGGGAGAAAGTATCATATACATGTATTCTTCTTATTATTATTATAAACTGCTGTTGTTCTTGATGGCACAGAAATGCTTGACTTATGGAGAACTATTGTTTATTTGTTTTTTAAAGCACTCAGACCTACATATCTTTGACTTAATAGCAAAAATTTGGGAGTTACATAAGACTTAGAAAAGTAACTGGCATAGATTAAAGAGTGTAGAATTTGGAATCAGAGAGCCTGGGTTCAAATGATGAATCTGACATTATTTTCAGTATAATTTTGGCAAATCACAAACTTTCTAACCTTAAGTTTTTTTCATCTCTCAAATTAGGGGATTGCATTAGATGATCTCAAAGGTCTCTTTTTTAATTTAAATTTATAATTCTCTATAAAAATCAGTTAGTTGCAAAGATAGGATTGTCACCCTTACATTTTTTACTTCAAGCTTAGTATTTTAGTTACAGTGGCACATGGCTGAATAACGATAACAATAATGAAAGCAATAATATAATTATTAAAATAAATTCAACAAATTTATTAAGTTTATTATCTAAGGAAATATGTGGCTCAGTGGATAGAGCAATATACCTAGAGTCAGGAAGACCTGAGTTCAAATCTGGCCTCAGGTACTTACTAGCCATGTGACCCTGGGCAAGTCACAACTTTATTTGCCCCATTTTCCCCATTTGTAAAATAAGCAGGAAAAGAAAATTGCAAATCTCTCCAGTACCTTTTGCCAAGAAAAGTCCAAAATGCATAATGAAAATTCAGACACAAATGAAACACCTGAACAATAACAACAACAATAAATCTATACACAACATACAACAATGTGTATGTTAATACAAAATATATACATGAACACATGTACATAAAATGTGATTTAGCCAATTATACTAAAACTACTATGTGTATATGAGCTACTGTTATCATCATCAACATTACCTTGGTTGGGTAGGCATAACACTCACAGTGAAAAAAAAAATTAAGAACCTGGTCTCTTTAATGTAGAAAAAAAAAAGTTTCCCTTTCCCCCAATTCTGTGAGCATACATAGTGCTTTAGAACACAAGATGGTTAAAAACAAATACTTACAAAAGCTAAATCTCTTTCTATTTCCTACAAGTATAGGTCATCATGTTTTATGTTCAGTTGAGACTAAACTAATCAGGGGTAGAGGGAACCCTTCCAAGCAAGTCCTATGACCAGAATTATTTGGCAGGAAATCTGAGCATTAAAAATGTTCCATCAGCCTGCTAGTCATCAGGGACAAATGAGAATAGAAAGTCACCTGTGAGTTTTGCTCAATTCTCATCCCCAATAAGTAGGAAGCCATGCTGAGGCCTCACTAAGGAGATGGCTGTTTAAAATAAGGAAAATTACCATGCTGGCTAAATTTGGTTATTTTCCTCATACAGAATTTTAATTAAAAATAAATTAAAAGTTAATAGAGATAGCAAGGCTCAGCTGTTACAACCGAGACGCAATGCCATTCAAATATTGAAAGCCTCATTGAAAATGGTAATTAAAATAATCTGAAAATATGATGAATATTAATAAGCCATAAAATGTTGGCAATGATAACAGGGATCCTGACAAGGTTAGTAGAATTCCAAATAAATCTCAATGATCACAACCTGGGATTGAAACTTGATGACTCCTACTTATGGCAGTATGGTGAGGTGGAAGGAATGCAAGATGTGGCTTTTCTATCCTTGTTCTTCCAAATCTTGCCTATTTGACCTTGGGCTGGATATCTAGATCTGGAATCATGTTCAGAGAAATGTTGATTGAATCCCCAGCAGCAGCTGATGACATCACTAGGTGAAGGGGAGAGAGAGAGACAGAGAGACACAGGCAAAGAGAGAGGGAGGGAGAGAGAGGGAGAGGGAGAGGGAGGGAGGGAAGGAGGGGGAGAGAGAGAGAGAGAGAGAGAGAGAGAGAGAGAGAATATTGGATATATAATTCTGAGTAAATCACTTAACCCCTCAAAGTTCCAGGAAACATTCTAAGACTATACCATGTAGCATGAACATTTAATGTCTATGAAGCTTCTTTACAGGGTGTTCTTTAAACCAATAGAATTACAGATACAGAAGTACATAATGATGGTGCTATTAATATTATTAATCATAATCAGTTTGTTAGTTACAAAGTGCTTTATATACATCATCATCACAATAATATTAAAATATACATTGCTATTATTATCCTCATTTACATATGAAGAAATCAAGGCTAAGATGTTAAATGACTTGTCAGTTATCAAACAGTTGAATCTAAAGCAGGTTTTCAACACAGTACTTTCTTATTCCAAGTCATAGTTGATGTGTATATATGTTGTATGTTTTAGGTGTGTGTATACAAATTCATGCATGTATATGTATATTATTAGAAAGTTTGCCAGCAAGAGTTGGGACTACAGCTAAAATTACATGTCCTTAATGGTTTTAAGCAATATATTTATTTTTTCTTACTTTGTATAAATTCAGAACCTTATCACTGGGTGGGGGGGGGGGTTTCCTTTCCTATACTCTAGTAAGTGACCTTCTGACTGCATTAATCTGGTTGTGCATACACACAGAGACAATTTTATGTGTCAAAGTGAACTTCTCAAGGCTATTGCGCTTTTGGATGAAGTAGAATTTTCTCCTAATTGGAAAACTTACAAACAACACATCTTTGGTTGATAATGGTAAAGTGGCCTCCTGTCTTGTTTTTTGTAGGCTGGCAGAAGGTAAGACATTAATCAATACAAGTTACTTTTGATTTTGTACCAACTTTAGTCACGGATGTGATATCCACCAAGTGTATACACAACAACTTGTACCTGCTTTACATATCCATATAACTCATCTGTAGAACCTAAACTCAGCTTTACTTTTTTTTTTTTAAACTGCATTGTACTCAGCACAGTGCCTGGCTATAGTTATGACTCATTTTATTACATATTTCCCAATTAGATTTTCTTTTCTTTTTCTTTTTCTTTTTTTTTTTGGTGAGGTAATTGGGGTTAAGTGACTTGCCCAGGGTCACACAGCTAGTAGGTGTCAAGTGTCCAAAGCTGGATCTGAACTCAGGTCCTCCTGAATCCAGGGCCAGTGCTCTATCCACTGTGCCACCTAGCTGCCCCAAAGGAGATGTGTTATTTTATTTTATTTTATTTTTGGTGAGGCAATTGGGGTTAAGTGACTTGCCCAGGGTCACACAGCTAGTAAGTGTCTGAGGCCAGATTTGAACTCAGGTAGTCCTGAATCCAGGGCCGGTTCTTATCCACTGCACCATCTAGCTGCCCCTCAGCTTTACTTTTGATAAACATTACATGACCATCCTTCTACTTTCCAAAGTTCACAATGTTGGAGTCAGCCTTCAAATTTTCCTCTTCCTTACTTCTCTTACCCATATTCTATGAGTTACTAAGCCTTCTTGATTCTATCTCCATATGGGCCACATAAATCTTTTTAATTTTGATTTCTTTTATTTATTTTTATTTAGAATTTTTATTTTCCCCAATTACACATAAAAACAAATTTTGACACCAATTTTTAAAAAAACTTTGTGTTCCAAATTCTCTTCCTCCCTCCCTCCCCACCACCTTCTCAAGAACTCAAGCATATTTAGGTCTTATTCATATAATAATGATATTTAAACAAATTTGTCATGTATATTACTTCTATAAATTAATATGTATACATTATTTATAAAAAAATTATTTAAATATTTAAAATACTAAGTTATACAGATTAGAATATATGTAGGTATATCTACATTTAATAATGTAGAAAGTTCACATTATTTATGTCTTATATGTGTGTATGTACATATTATATCTATGTTTGGTATATGCATAAAATATAATTATATATCACAAATAAAAATAAAATTTTAAAAAATGACTCAAGCAATTCAATGTAAGTTATACATGAGTAGTCATGCAAAACAATTCCACATTAGCCAGGTTGTGAAGGAAAACAGACAAAAAAAATTTCAGATAAGGGAACAAAAAAAAAATTATGCTTCAGTCTGTATCCAGATACTATCAGTTCTTTCTCTGTACATGGATTTCATTTTTCATAAGTCCTTAAGTGTTGTCTTGGATCACTGCATTGCTGAAAACGACCGAATCCTTCACAGCAGATCATCTTACAATATTGCTGTTATTTTGTATACAGTACATTTCACTTTGTATCAGCTCATATAGGTCTTTCCAGGTTTTTCTGATAGCATCCTGCACATCATTTTTTATAACAAACTACATTTATATAGTATTTTAAAGTGAGATTTCCTAATAATAAACCCATGAGGTTGATTATTTCAACAATATTAATAGACAACTTTTATATAGTACCTTATACCTGACAAAGAATTTTTTCACAATATCCTGGCAAAGTAAGTACCATATATTTCATCATCAATCAATCAATCAATCCTGTATTAACCAATTATCAATCTATCCATCCATGCATCAATCATCACCATCCTCATCATCTTACATTGCTTTTGCTTTCCTGCCTCAAAATTTTTTCACAGTTACTATTGCTAAATTGTGTTTCCCTCCATCCTATTCCCTCTTCATGATATTTACTCTAGTTTGTATCTTCTTTCACCTGGTCCTTCCTCAAAAGTGTTTTTCTTCTAACTGCCCCCTCCCCCAATTTGCCCTCCCTTCTTTCCCCCCTCTCCCCTTATCATTTTCCCCTCCTACTTTCCTGCAGGGTTAAATAGATTACTCCACCAAATTGAGTGTGTATGATATTCCATCTTTGAGCCAATTCCGATGAGAGTAAGGCACATTCACTCCCTGTACGTCCCCCATCTTCCTATCCACTCCACAAGCTTTTTCTTGGTTCTTTTATTTGAGATACTTTACCTCAATCCAAATGTCCCTTTTCCTTTCTCCCAGTGCATTCCTCTATAACTCCTTCCTTTTTTTAAAAAAATATATCATCCCTTCATTTTCAACTAACACCTGTACCCTCTTTCTAAATATACTCCATCCACCTGCCCTAATAATAATAAAGTTCTGATGAGTTACAAATGTCATCTTCCATGTAGGAATGTAAACAGTTTAACCTCTTTTTTTCCAATGAATGTTTTTTTAATTAATAAAGTATTTTATTTTTTTCCATTACATGTAAAGATAGTTTTCAACTTTTGTTTTTATACAAGCTTTACAATTTCAGATTTTTCTCCCTTCCTCCCCTCCCGCCCCTTCCCCCAGACAGCAGGTAATCTGATATAGGTTTTACATACATATACATATACATATATATATGTACACATAATAACATTAATCCTATTTCTGCATTAGTCATATTATAAGAGAAAAAATCAAAGCAATGATAAAAAACCTCAAAATAGAAAAAAACAACAGCACCAAAAACAAAAGAAATAGTATAGTTCATTCAGCATCTATACTCCAGTTTGTTTTTTTTCTTGGATTTGGAGATCCTCTTCTATCATGAGTTTCCTGGAACACTTCTGTACCATTGCATTGGTGAGAAGAATATAGTCTATCACAGTAGATCAACACTGAATGTTGATGATACTGTGTACAATGTTCTTCTGGTTCTGCTCATCTCACTCATCATCAGACCACGAAAGACCCTCCAGGTTTCCCTGAACTCCTCCTGCTCATCATCTCTTACAGCACAATAGTATTCCATTGTATTCATATACCACAACTTGTCCAACCATTCCCCAATTGATGGGCATCCCCTCAACTTCCAATTCCTTGCAACCGTGTAAAGACCAGCTATAAATATTTTTGTACATGTGGGTCCCTTTCCCCCTTCCAAAAGTGGTATTGCTGGGTCAAAGGGTATGCATAGCTTTATCGTCCTTTGGGCATAATTCCAAATTGATTTCCAGAATGGTTAGATCAGTTCACAGCTCCACCAACAATGCATTAGTTTTCCAATTTTCCCACAGCTTCTCCAACATTTATTATTTACCATTTTTGTCATTTTAGCCAATCTGATAGGTGTCAGGTGGTACCTCAGAGTTGTTTTTATTTGCATCTCTCTAATCATTAGAGATTGAGAGCATTTTTTCATATGGGAATAGATAGCTTTGGTTTCTTCAGGCAAAAATAGATCTCATTAAAAGAGAGAAGGAAGGAAATTACATCTTGCTTAAAGGCACTATAGATAATGAAGTAATATCAAGATTAAATATGTATGTGCCAAGTGGTATAGCATCCAAGTTCTTAGAGGAGAAGTTAAATGAGTTACAAGAGGAATTAGACAGTAATACTATACTAGTGGGGGATCTGAATCCCCCCCTCTCAGAATTAATAATAAATAAGAAAGAAGTGAAAGAGGTGAATAGATTACTAGAAAAGTTAGACATGATAGATGTCTGGAGAAAATTGAATGGGGATAGAAAGGAATATACCTTTTTCTCAGCAGTACATGGCACATTTTCAAAAATTGACCATGTATTAGGGCACAAAAACATCATAGTCAAATGTAGAAAGGCAGAAATAGTAAATGCATCCTTCTCAGATCATGATGCAATAAAAATTACATGTAAGAAAGAGCCAGGGAAAAGTAGAATGAAAATCAATTGGAAACTAAATAATTTCATTCTAAAGAATGAATGGGCCAAACAAGAAATCATAGAAACAATCAATAACTTTATCCAAGAGAATGACAATAATGAGACAACATACCAAAATCTATGGGATGCAGCCAAAGCAGTGCTTAGGGGAAAATTTATAGCTCTAAATGCTTACATGAATAAAAAAGAGAAAGAGGAGATTAATGAATTGGGCATGCAACTTAAAAAGCTAGAAAAAGAACAAATTAGAAATCCCCAATTAGACACTAAATTAGAGATCCTGAAAATTAAAGGAGAAATCAATAAGATTGAAAGCAAAAAAACTATAGAACTAATCAATAAAACTAAGAGCTGGTTTTATGAAAAAACCAATAAAATAGATAAAATACTGGTTAATTTGATTAAAAAAAAGAAAGAAGAAAACCAAATTACCAGTATCAAAATGAAAAGGGTGATGTTACCACCAATGAAGTGGAAATTAAAGCAATAATTAGGAAATATTTTGCCCAACTGTATGCCAATAAATTTGACAATCTAAATGAAATGGATGAATATTTACAAAAATACAAACTGCCCAGGTTAACTGAAGAGGAAATAAAATCCTTAAATAAACCCATATTAGAAAAAGAAATTGAACAAGCTATTAATGAACTCCCTAAGAAAAAATCCCCAGGGCCAGATGGGTTTACGGGTGAATTTTACCAAACATTTAAAGAACAATTAATTCCAATATTATACAAATTATTTGGAAAAATAGGTGAAGAAGGAGTTCTACCAAATTCGTTTTATGACACAAATATGGTGGTGATACCAAAACCAGGCAAAGCAAAAACAGAGAAAGAAAATTATAGACCAATCTCCCTAATGAATATTGATGCTAAAATCTTAAATAAGATATTAGCAAGGAGATTACAGCAAGTGATCACCAGGATAATACACTATGACCAGGTGGGATTTATACCAGGAATGCAGGGCTGGTTCAACATTAGGAAAACTATTAACATAATCAACCACATCAATAAGAAAACCAACCAAAATCATATGATTATCTCAATAGATGCAGAGAAAGCTTTTGACAAAGTACAGCACCCATTCCTAATAAAAACACTAGAGAGTTTAGGAATAGGGGGAGCTTTCCTTAGAATAATAAACAGTATCTACCTAAAGCCATCAGCAAGTATTATATGCAATGGAGATAAATTAGAGGCCTTCCCAATAAGATCAGGGGTGAAACAGGGATGTCCATTATCACCCCTATTATTTAATATTGTCCTAGAAATGTTAGCTTTAGCAATCAGAGAAGAGAAAGGAATTAAAGGAATTAGAATAGGCAAGGAGGAAACAAAACTATCACTCTTTGCAGATGATATGATGGTATACTTAAGGAATCCTCGAGAATCAAGTCAAAAATTACTTGAAACAATTAACAACTTTAGCAAAGTAGCAGGATATAAAATAAATCCACATAAATCATCAGCATTTCTATACATGACCAACAAAGTCCAGCAGCAAGAGATAGAAAGAGAAATTCCATTTAAAGTAACGGTAGGTAATATAAAATACTTGGGAGTCTACTTGCCAAGACAAACCCAGGAACTCTATGAACACAACTACCAAACACTCTTCACACAAATCAAATCAGATCTAAATAATTGGAAAGATATCAATTGCTCATGGATAGGCAGAGCTAATATAGTAAAAATGACAATACTGCCTAAATTAATTTACTTATTCAGTGCCATACCAATCAGGCTACCTAAAAATTATTTTATACAGCTAGAAAAAATAATAACAAAATTCATCTGGAAAAACAAAAAATCAAGAATATCCAGGGAAATAATGAAAAAAAATTCACAGGAAGGTGGGTTAGCGGTACCAAACCTGGAGCTTTACTATAAAGCGGCAGTCATCAAAACTATCTGGTACTGGCTAAAAAATAGAGTGGTAGATCAATGGAATAGGCTAGGCTCAGGAAATGCAGTAGTAAATGACACTAGTAATGTAGTGTTTGATAAACCCAAAGACTCCAGCTTCTGGGATAGGAACTCAGTATTTGACAAAAACTGCTGGGAAAACTGGAAGATAGTATGGCAGAAATTAGACATAGACCAACATGTTACACCTTATACTAAAATAAGGTCAAAATGGATACATGATTTAGACATAAGAGGTGATACCATAGGTAAATTAGGAGAGAAAGGAATAGTCTACCTATCAGATCTTTGGAAAGGAAAACAGTTTTTGACCAAACAAGAGATCGAGTATATTATAAAATGCAAAGTGGATGATTTTGATTACATTAAATTAAAAAATTTTTTTACGAACAGAAGCAATGCATCCAAAATTGGAAGGGAGGCAGAAAACTGGGAAACAATTTTTGAGGCCAATGCTTCTGCTAAAGGCCTCATCTCTAAAATATATAGGGAACTAAATCAAATTTATAAGAATCCAAGTCATTCCCCAATTGAGAAATGGTCAAATGATATGAACAGGCAGTTTTCTGATGAAGAAACCAAAGCTATCTATTCCCATATGAAAAAATGCTCTAAATCTCTAATGATTAGAGAGATGCAAATTAAAACAACTCTGAGGTACCACCTGACACCTATCAGATTGGCTAAAATGACAAAAAAGGAAGATAATAAATGTTGGAGAAGCTGTGGGAAAATTGGAACACTAATGCATTGTTGGTGGAGCTGTGAGCTGATCCAGCCATTCTGGAGAGCAATTTGGAATTATGCCTAAAGGGCAATAAAGCTGTGCATACCCTTTGACCCAGCAATTCCACTTTTAGGTCTTTTGCCCAAAGAAATCATGGAAGAGGGAAAGGGACCCACATGTACAAAAATATTTATAGCTGCTCTTTACGTGGTAGCAAGGAACTGGAAGTTGAGGGGGTGCCCATCAATTGGGGAATGGCTGGACAAGTTGTGGTATATGAATACAATGGAATACTATTGTGCTGTAAGAAATGATGAGCAGGAAGAGTTCAGAGAAACCTGGAGGGTCTTACATGAGCTGATGATGAGTGAGATGAGCAGAACCAGAACATTGGACACAGTATCATCAACATTGAGTGTTGACCTACTGTGATGGACTATATTCTTCTCACCAATGCAATGGTACAGAAGAGTTCCAGGGAACTCATGATAAAAGAGGATCTCCAAATCCAAGAAAAAAAAAGAAAGAAAGAACTGTGGAGTATAGATGCTGATTGAACCATATTATTTCTTTTGTTTTGGGTGCTGTTTTTTTTTTTCTATTTTGAGGTTTTGCATCACTGCTCTGATTTTTTCTCTTGTAACAGGATTAATGCAGAAATAGGATTAATGTTATTATGTGTATATATATGTGTGTGTATATATATGTGTGTGTATATATCTATATCTATATGTATATGTATAGAGATATATAGATATAACCTATATCAGATTACCTGCTGTCTAGGGGAGGGGGGTGGGAGGGGAGGGAGGGAGAAAAATCTGAAATTGTAAAGCTTGTATAAACAAAAGTTGAGAACTATCTTTACATGTAACAGAAAAAATAAAATACCTTATACATTTAAAAACAAACAAAAACATTCATATACCACAGGTTGTTTAGCCATTTTCCAATTGATAGTTATCCCCTCAATTTCCAATATTTTGCCACCATGAAAAGGGCTACTATAAATACTTTTGTACATGTAGATCCCTTTCTCTTCTCTGTTATCTCTTTGGGATATATAGCTAGTAAGGGTATTGTTGGATTTGCACAGTTGAGTGCCCTATGAGCATATTTCCAAAGTGCTCTCCAGAATGGTTGGATGAGACCACAACTTCACCAAGAGTTCATTATTGTAACAACTTTCCCACATCCTCTCTAACATTTATCATTTTCCTATTTTGTCATATTAGTCAATCTGCTAAGTATGAAGTGGTACCTCAGGGTTGTTTTATTTGTATTTCTCTAGTCAAAAGTGATTTAGAGCACTTCCTCATATGTCTATATAAAGGTTTAATTTCTTCATCTGAAAACTGCCTGTTCATATCCTTTGACCATTTATCAATTGTGGAATGACTTGGGAATATACTCAGTTTTGCTAGACATTTTAATCTTAGTTGTAATCCTAGGTATTTTGACTTCTACAATATCATATTCCAAGTCCTTCGTTTTTATGTGGTAGCTGATAAATCTTGAGTGATTCTGACTGTGGCTCTATAATATTTGAATTGTTTCTTTCCATCTGCTTGTAATATTTTCTCTTGGACATAGGAGCTCTGGAATTTGGCTATAATCTTCCAGGGAGTTTTTATTTTGGAATATTTTCAGGAGGTTATTGATCAGTGAATTCTTTCAATAAGTATTTTACCATCTGCATCTAAGATATTGGTGACATTTTCCTTTATAATTCATTAAAAAATTATATCTAGGCTCTTTATCATGGCTTTGATGTAGTCCAATTTTTTGTGTGAGGCAATGAGGGTTAAGTGACTTGCCCAGGGTCATACAGCTATTATGTGTCAAGTGTCTGAGGCTTGATTTGAACTGAGGTACTCCTGCATCCAGGGCTGGTGGTTTATCCACTGTGCCACCTAGCTTCCCCCCAATAATTTTTGTTGCAACAAATATTTTATTTTCCAGTTACATGTAAGGGTAGTTTTCAACATTCATTTTCATAAGATTTAGAGTCCCAAATTTTTCTCCCTCCCTCCCTCCCTTTCCTCCCCCCTCCACAACATTGCAATCAGGTTATATATGTACAAACCACAAATGTTCTTTTTATCAGTTCTTTCTATAGGGATGCATAGTAAGCTTCCTCATTAGTTCCTTGGAATTGTCTTGGATCATTGCACTCCTGAGAGTAGTTAAGTCATTCACAATTGCTCATTGAACAATACTGCTGTCACTATGCACAATGTCCTCCCAGCTCTGCTCACTTCACTATACATCGATATTAATTAGTCTTTCCATGTTTTTCGGGGATCATCCTGTTTGTCATTTCCTGTAGCAGAAGACTATTCCACTGCAATCATGTAACAGCTTTTTCCATCATTCCTCAGTTGATGGACATTCCCTTGATATTCAATTCTTAGCTTCCACCAAGAGTTGCTATAAATATTTTTTGCATAATTTCCCCCCCTTTTCTCTTTTTCATGATTACTACTGTTATCTGTTTCTGTTCCATCCTATTCCCTTCCCCATGATATTTATTCTATTATCCATCTTCTTTCATCCTATCACTCTTCAAAAGGGATTTGCTTCTGTCTGTCCCCTCCCCCACTCTGCCCTTCCTTCTTTTGCCCCTCTCTCTTTATCCCCTTCCCCTCCTTTTTTCCTGCAGGGTTAGAGAGATTACTCCACCCAATTGGGTGTGTACATTATTCCCTCCTTGAGCCAGTTCTAATGAGATTGAGGGCTTTGAGTCAATTCTGATGAGTGTTAGGCTCATTTACTGCCCAGATTAAATAGGTTACTCCACCCAGTTGTGTATGTCTGTTAGTCCCTCCTTGAGGCAGCACTGATGAGTTTAAGGACATTGTGTCTTTTCTGATGAGTGTAAAATTCATTTACTGCCCTGCTCCTCTCCCATCTCTCCCCCAACTCCATAAGCCTTTTCCTGTTACTTTCATGTAGGATTTCACTTCTGCCCTTCTCTCTACCCCAGTGAATTCCCTTCACCCCTCAATTTAACCCTAAAGATGTCATCACTGTGCTAAGTGACACAGTGGATCATCACCCCTGGACCCAGGGGGATCCCAGCCAAAACCTGGCCTCAGACACACGACAGTTGTCCACTGTATGACCCCCAGGTATGTCCCTCAGCTCCAATTTTTTATGGTTCTCTAGGGTCTTGTATTTGAAAGTCAGATTTGCCATTCAGTTCAGGTCTTTTCATCACAAATATCTGAAAGTTTTCTTTTTCTTTAAAGTCCCATTTTTTCTGCTGAAAGATAATGCTGAGTTTTGCTGGGTAGGTGATTCTTGGTTGTAATCCCATTTCCTTTGCCCTTTGGAATATTATATTCCATGCCCTCTGGTCCTTTAATGTAGAAGCTACTAGATCTTGTGCTATCCTGACTGGGGCTCCACAGTACTTGAATTCTTTTTTTTTTTTGGCATCTTGCAATATTTTCTCCTTGACCTGAGAGCTCTGGAATTTGGCTATAATATTCCTAGGAGTTTTCCTTTTGGGATCTCTTTCTGGAGGTGATTGGTGGATTCTTTCAATTTCTATTTTAGCTTCTTCTTTTAGAATTTCAGGGAAATTTTCCCTGAGAATATCTTGGAAGATGGTGTCTAAACTCTTTCCTTAATCATGGTTTTCACGTAGACCAATAATTTTCAATTTAACTCTCCTGGACTTATTTTCCAGATCAGCAGTTTTCCCCAGAAGATATTTCACATTGCCCTCTATTTTTTTATTCATTTGGATTTGCTTTATTGTGTCTTGGTTTCTCATAAAGTCACTGGCTTCCATTTGATCAATCCTAATTCTTAGGCAATTATTTTCATCAGAGAGCTTTTGTACGTCCTTTTCCATTTGGCCAATTTGACTTTTCAAGCTGTTGACATTTTTCTCATGTCTTTCTGGCATCACCCTCAATTCTCTTTCCATTTTTTCCTCTATCTCTCTACCTTTATCTTCAAAGTCCTTTTTGAGCACCTCTGTGGCCTGAGACCAATTTGTATTTTTCTTGGAAGCTTTAGATATAGGGGCCCTGATGTTGACATCTTCCTCTGAGGGTGCCCCTTGGTCTTCTTTGTTACTGAAGAAACTTTCTATGGTCCTCACCTTTCTCTGTCAGCTCATCTTGCCTTTCCTTTACTAGACTTTTAGCTCCTTAAAGTGGGGCACTGTTTCCAGGCTGCAGTATCCCAAGCTTAAGAAGTTGCAGGTGGTATGATTTAATGAGAATCAGGTTCTTCACTCACCTGGCCTGTTCCCTGGTCCTTAGATGACCCCAGACCAACTTGCTAATCAACCAGCTTTGTTTGTTGTGGTTGTTAGCTCTGATGAGCCTGTGCCCCTCCCCAACTTGGGCCACTGCTACTTGAGCCTACCTCCTGGTTCTCAGCAGGGGTGTAAAATTCAACTTCTACCTTAGCACCAGCATAGACCCCTGTAGTCTGCCCCCTGCCCAGGGCTCAGCCCACTCACCAGACTGTGAGCTTAGTTCCAGATAACACTGGTGCTTCAGCTGATTCAGATGCTCTGGGGGTCTGCTTTTCTGGTGAGGCCTTCTTGGTACTGGATCTGTGTCAGGGTGACTGTGGGGTTAGAAGATGATTTCAGCACATTCTTCTGTGAATTTTGCTGCTCTGGGCATTTTCCTATTGCATTATTTGGATGTCCCAGTAATTCTTAAATATCACCTCCCCGACCTATTTCCATGTCAGTTGTTCTGTCCCTCCATATCCACCCAAAAAGTATTGCACCTATAGCTCAATAATGCTCCTAGAGATGAGAGAGAAGCAAATACCAGTTTCACCCATACATGTGCTCCTCATAAATGCAGAAAGTCTATATGGGAAAAAGATGGCCAAGATTACAGTTCAGATATTTATTAGTGCCACATGTGAGCTCTCTTTATGTTATATGTGGTGTTTATATATATATATATATATATATATATATATATATATATATATATATATATATATATATACATATTTTACATTAACATATGTGCTTATATACATATAAATGTAAGCATAATAATTGAGAAAGAGAAAGCATAAAAGCGAAAATATGATGCACTAAAGTGGTAGTATAAATCATATCAATAATAATTCTGTTTATAATGCTTTAATAGCCACATTGATTATACTTGGAATAATGAATCGTTTCTGTTAATAGTAATTGGAATGATCTTCTTTAAACACCTATCATTGCCAATTTTTGTTTCCCAATAATGGAATATTAAGACTGCACAGTTAAAGAGATATTTTCCAGGTTTCTATGGGGAAAACATTCACTTTTTATCATATGAAAACTT
Organism: Dromiciops gliroides; assembly: GCF_019393635.1. NCBI lineage: Eukaryota > Metazoa > Chordata > Mammalia > Microbiotheria > Microbiotheriidae > Dromiciops > Dromiciops gliroides. The sequence goes on from NC_057863.1 coordinate 515,730,162, forward strand.
TTTTTGAGCTTGACTTTATTATAAACTAAAAGGTTCATTGTAAATTGAGAGAGATTTATAATGTATGAAAAATTAAATTTAAGCAGATGTGCATAATTCTGATTTGGATTTAATCCTGTGGGGGCTATTTAGCATATTTTAAAAAAAATTTTATCATATTATCTTTCTGATGAGTAATATATTTAGCTAGAAAACCTCCAACATAAGTGAGGTAGACAACATTCCTAAAATGGAACTTGTTTGACCAATGGTCTCCACTAGAATTTTCCTGAGGGTGTAGGAAGAGATAAGTGTATCTTAAATATATTTGAATATACTGATTTATGCTAATGTAAAGGGTATTATCAGTCTTCATGTGTTGGGGAGTTTATATATGGACTAACTGACTAAAAGGAGTTAAATTCACTAATCCAGTAGTGTTGATCTCAAAAAGAAATGGATTCCCCATGAGTCCCTATTGATTTAGAAAACTACAAATTAACATTATTTTGTTGTATTGTATTTTTATTTATTTTGTTACACATTTCTAAAATATACTTTATATCTGGTTTTAACCACACCCCAGAGAGTGGCATCTGCTTGCTGCCAAAGGCAGTGAGTTTAACATCTCTGTTCTAATACATAGTGAAATTTTCCTCTATGAACTCAGTGCACTTTAGGTCAGTTTAATTAAAGAATATTCTAAGTAGCAAATATGGTCATGGAATAGGCTACCTTGGGAGGAATCAAGCCCATTATCATGGAGCTAGCAAAGACTGAATACCCATTTGTTAGGGATGCTATTGAGAGGATTCTAACAATGGACAGAAGAACATCATACTAGGTGACCTCTCAGGTGCCCTAGCACTGCAAGACTGTATATCTACTTCTATTATCTAAAATATTAATTGGATAATTGATCATAAGTGAAATTTTATGTCTTGATTTAATGGAATTAGACTGTAGGTAGGGGATTAGAAAGAAGAGAATGTGAGAGCTATTGCACAAATTTTGGTGGTGATGATCCCCTGACATTAGGGGATGAGCAATCAGAAGAAATTCCAAGGTCTCCATCTTAGGCAGCCAAGGCAAGATTGAGGACATGAAGAAATAGAAAAGTTAGAAAGCAGAAGTAGGTTTTACAGAGATTGTGAATGAATTAACTTTTACATATCTGCGAATAGAACAAAATAACCAACAGCATTTGGGAATGTGGTATTGGAGCTCAGCAAAGAGGCCAGGATGAAGAATGCAGATTCATGAGCCATCTGCATAATTCAAAAAAGAATAAAATAGTAATTATGCTGGGTCAACCCAATGTTTATCATACTATCAAAGCAAACAGTTGGATTATGAAGTCAAGTGAACAGTGAATCTAGCATATTGCCTCATATATAGAAATAATGTTAAGGACTGGACTTGTAATAATATTGCTGAGGTAGAGTGTTCCTTGTGAGCTATACCAATGCAAGTGTACAACTTATATGTAACATATAGTTTTTTTAAGCCATATTTTATTTTCCCCAATTATATATTTAAATAATTTTTTGAAATGAGTTCCAAATTCTATCCCTCCCTCCTTTCCCTTGAGATGGCAAGTAATCAAATATAGGTTATACATGCACAATAATGTAAAACATTTCCATGTTAGTCATTTTGTACAAGAAGACTCAATCTGAAAAATAAAAGAAAGTAGGGGCAGCTAGATGGCGCAATGGATAGAGCACCGGCCCTGGATTCAGGAGTACCTGAGTTCAAATCCGGCCTCAGACACTTAACACTTACTAGCTGTGTGACCCTGGGCAAGTTACTTAACCCCAATTGCCTTACTAAAAATAAATAAATAAAAAATAAATAAAAATAAAAGAAAGTGAAAAATATGCTTCAGTTTGTATTCAAACAACATTAGTTCTTTTGCTGGAGGTAGATACTACGCTTCATCAAGAGTCCTTTGTCAGGGCAGCTAGGTGGCGTAGTGGATAGAGCACCGGCCCTGGAGTCAGGAGTACCTGAGTTCAAATCCACCCTCAGACATTTGACACTTAATAGCTGTGTGACCCTGGGCAAGTCACTTAACCCCAATTGCCTCACCAAAAATAATTTAAAAAAAAAGAGTCCTTTGTCTTGGATCATTATATTGCTGAGAATAACTAATCCATTCCCAATGCTTCATTATATAATATTGCTGTTACTGTGTACAATGTTCCCCTCCTTCTGCTCATTTCATTTTGAACCATTTCATATAAGTCCTTCCAAGATTTTCTGAGAGCTACCTGCTTGTTTCTTATAGCACAATAGTGTTCAATCACAATCACATACCAAAGCTTGTTTAGCTATTCCCCAATTGATGGGCATCCCTTTGATTTCTAATTTTTAGCCACCACAGAAAGAGCTGCTGAAATATTTTATACAAATAAGTCATTTTCCTTTTCTAATCTCTTTGGGATACATACATAAGCAGAGTTATTTCTGAACCAAAGAGTATGCACATTTTTATAGCCCTTTTACCATAGATCCAAGTTGCTCTCCAGAATGTTTGGATCACTTCACAACTCCATCAACAGTGCATTAGTGTTCTAGTTTTCCCACATCCCCCCCCCCAAGATTTACATTTTTTTTTCTTTTATGTCATATTAGCTAATCTTATAGTTATGAGGTGGTACCTTAGAATTGTTTTAATTTGCATTCCTCTAATCAATAGCTATTTAGAGCATTTTTCATATGTCTAAAGATAGCTTTGATTTCTTCATATTAAAACTTCCAATTCATATTCCCTGATCATTAATCAGTAGAGGAAAGATTTGTATTTTTTTATGAATTTGACTCAGTTCTCTGTATATTTAAGATACTTGCATAATATGGACTTAAAGAGTTGTCCCAAGACCTTGAAAGTTGAGTGACTTGCCCATGGTAACATAGCCAGTATGTATCAGAGGTAGGGAATAGTTGATGAGTATTAAGGACAAGAATGACTAGTTTCCCTCAATGAAGAGGGAAGCTTGACACAATGTGAAAAGCAATAGATTTGAATTCTGAGGACAAGAATTAATATCCTCCTTCTATCCCTGTGTCACTTCAAATATGTTACCTTATTTATCAGGAAATCAGTTATTTTCATCGTCTATAAAATAAGAGGTTGGTTTCAGAAAGTGCTTCCCTAACAGGTCTAAATGTATGACCTTATAATTTTTAGGTTGGCCCTAAGGTACTGAATTTTTTGTTACCATATAAATACATTTTCAACTTAGAAATATATGATTTTAAAGTATCCTTTCCATATGTTCTACTGGTGTTTTTTTTTAATTTAGGAGACAATAACTTACTAATTTATTTAATTTTAAATTTATTCACATTTCAATTTCTTCATAATATTAAACCCATTTCTAGGCTGCTGCAACATTTTGAATGAATGATTACATAATGCATGCATTAATAAATGATGTGTAATTTATAAATCCCTTCGTGGTCACCAAACTGTGTAATTTAAGATTCTAAATGTGGATTCTAATCTGTTCCCCCAGTTTGGGGGAAACTGACTAAAAATCACTGATAAAACAAGTTTAGGTTTTTAAGGGTTTATTGGAAAATAGAAAGAAAAAGATTGAGAACAGAATTCTAACAGCCTGGCATTCCTATCTTTCCTCAAATTTCCTGTGAAGTCCTCTGCCGCCACCACCATCAAGTCAGGAAGCCAAAAGGCCCAGCGCTCCCTGCACAGGCTTCCTTTCCTCCTTCCTGTCTCCTCCCAGACCATAGGAGGCTCCTCAAGTTGATTGGCTGGTAGCCTTGATAGACAGCACCCATGAGCAAACATCATTTCCTGACGCCAAGGAAAAGCCACAATGCCTCCGAGGCATTTTCCTCATGGTGGAGCTTTCCCACAGCAAGTCTCCAGTAGGTGGTGTCATTCCAATCATTACAATGAAAAAGCATTTATTAAGGGCTTACAGTTTGCAAAGCACTGTCAAAAAGTGTGGAAGATAAGAATACAAAAGTGAAAACAGTCCTTGTTCTCAAGGAATTAATATTTCCATGGAGGAGATAATGCCCAAATGGTAGTCATGACCAAGGAAGGATATTTTGCTGTAACATGGTATAAGGACAGCAAGTGAAGTTGGAGAAGAATAGACTACCCTACCCTTTTGAGTAGCAATAATAAGTATTGTTTGACTATGGTTCTAGAAATGGAATGCAGGCTGGTGGGTAGGGAGAGAAGAGAAACATGGAGGGTATATACATGGTAAGTAGGCTGGTGAAGAGCTGCCTGGGGTAGAATGTAAAGTATGGCTAGAGCTGGCCTTTCTCCTATATAGTACATTACCTTAGGTACTTATCATACTGGATACTGCATTAGAATTAGTCACCTGGATCTGGGCATAACCAGGCCCTTCAGGTTTCCAGATATTGTTGGGAAATGACTATTCAGGGATTTACATTATTTATTGGTATGCCATGGTAATGGCTCAAACACACATTAAAATTATGAAATCACAACTATATATAATCTATATAACAATATCTAGATATTTATATCTAGATATATCTATAGAGATATAGAAATAGAGATAGATCATAAATGTATGAATGGGTATGCTTATCCATCTATCTATTTTTTTTTCTGAATAGAATTTTATTTTCCAAAATATATGTAAAGGGGCAGCTAGATGGCGCAGTGGATAGAGCACCGGCCCTGGAGTCAGGAGTACCTGAGTTCAAATTCGGCCTCAGACACTTAGCACTTACTAGCTGTGTGACCCTGTGCAAGTCACTTAACCCCAATTGCCTCACTAAAACACAAAACAAAACAAAACAAAATATATGTAAAAACAAAATTTTAACATCATTTTAAAAAAAACTTTGTGTTCCAATTTCTCTTCCCCTCTCCATCCCCACCCCCCAACCACAAGAACTCAAGCAATTAAAAAGAAGTTATACATGAGTAGTCATGGAAAAAATTCCCATATTAGCTAGTTGTGAGAGAAAACAGTCAAAAAAAACCCAAACTTCAGATTAAGAAATTGTCGAAGAGGAAAAGACAAAAAAAATTAAAAATTTGTTTCCAACTGTTTTCAGATACTATCAGTTCTTCCTCTGCAGATGGGCTGCAATCTTCATAAGTCCTTCAAAGTTATATTGGATCATTGCCTTGCTGAAAATAACCACATGCTTCCCAGCAGATCATCCCCCACTATTGCTGTTATTTTGTATACAGTACATTTCACTCTGCTTCAGTTCATGTAGGTCTTTCCAGGTTTTTCTGATAGTATCCTGTTCATTACAACCTGTATATAGTACCTTAAGCTTGACAGAGAATTTTCTTCATAAAAGCCCAGCAAAGTAGATACCATATGTTTTGCCATTATAATCAATCATTGTAACTATTTCCCTCCATCCCACTCCCTTCCCATGACATTTACTCTATCTTCTTTTTACCTATTCCTCCTCAAAGGTGTTTTACTTCTGACTATCCTCTCCCTCACTCTGCACTCCCTTTTTCACCCTTCCTTCCTTATCCTCTTCCCCTCCTCTTTCCTGCAGGGTTAAATAGATTACTCCTCCCAATTGGGTATGAAATCTATTACCTCCATGAGCCCACTCCAATGAGATCAGGGTCCCTGAGCTAATTCTGTGTTCTAAATTTTTCCTCCTCCCTTCATCCTCAACCCTCCCTATGAGATCAAGCAATTCAATATGTCATACTGGTGCAGTAAGGCAGTACATCTTCATCCTCCTTGAAAGTGTTTTGCTTTTTACTGCTCTCTCCCCCAATCTGCCCTTTCCTCCTTCCCTTCTTCCCCCTTCCCCTTTTCTCCCTCCCCTCCCTCAGGGCAAAAATATATTACTATACCTACTTGAGTATGTAGATTAGTCCTTCTTTGAGCCAATTTTGATGATATTAAGGTTCACTCACTTCCCAACTCCTTCCCCCCTTCTACTCTCCTCCATAAGCTTTTTTCTTGTTTCCTTCACGTGAACTACCTCTCCCCAGACCATCTCTCCCCTTCTCCCTCCCCCAGTTTATTCCTCCTACACCTCAACCCTATTTTAATGATGTCATCATGGATTAGTTAGGTGTCACAGTGGACAAAGCACCAGCCCTAGACCCAGGAGGTCCCAAGCCTAAATCCAGTCCCAGACATAAGACACCCAACCCTGTCTGCCCCACAAAGAACAAAACATAAATGCTTTACAGATATCATCCCTTCATATTCTATTTTAACAGCCACTTAAGTTCTAGAAACATCAACTGAAAGAAAGAATGAGAAAGCTTTGTTCTGGGCCCAGACTTATGTGGAGGAGGGGTCTATAGCATCTGGCTTTTGGTATTAGAGACTACCACCTGAAAACTGAGTCATTACTATGGGTTTAATATACTGTGTTCTGGGTGAGGTCTCATCTGAACTGCCTTCAGGTGAAGTGTTCTCTAATCATGGCCATTTTAGGGCAGGTTCATTACTATATCTGAGTCAAGGTCATGACCGTAAGGCTGAGGTCAGGGTGCCAGGGTGGGATGCATTGTTGAGTCAGTCAGTTTTTCAAAGCAGAACATTTGGTCCACTTAGCATAAATGATTAAAGGCAGCTGGGTAATGCAGTGGATAGAGTACTCTGCCTGGAATTAGGAAGACTCATCTTTATGGGTTCAAATTTCGCCTCAGACATTTACTAGCTGTGTTACACTGGCAAGTCACTGAACCCTGTTTGCCTGTGTCCTGATCTGTAAAATGAGTTGGAGAAGAAATGACAAGCTACTGCAGTATCTTTGCCAAGAAAAATCCAAATGGGGTTGGACAAGGCTGAAAAAACCAACCAAATAATATTAAGAATGACTCCATTTTAAGACATTGGATAAGAGCAGGGCTCCAGATCTGAATTCCCATTTCTTTAAATGATAGGCTTATCTTCCAGGGCATGATCTCTGATCTGGGCAGGAAGGTTATCCTCATATACATATATCATCATCTAGCTCACTTTATATTTTGTCCATAGAGATATGACGGGAGACTTTGCCAAATGTGTAGTTGACATCAAAGATTAATATTCCTCAAAGTATAGTATTCCCTTGATCAACCAGTCAAACAATAAAATGAAGTAAGCCTGGCATAACCTAGTCTCAATGAAGACAGGATGGTTACTTATTGCCCTCTGATGAGTGAAGGACCATGGGCTCTTGGCCTTCTATTTAAGAAGGGAGCTCAGCATAGTCATCTCCCCATTTCTTAACAGCTATACTCCTTTTGATAATTTTTTCTTCCATCTTGTTCCTCTTACTCTCCACTTTTCAGCATTCTCTTGTGTATTGTCTTTCCCCATTAGATTGTAAGATCCTTTAGGGTAGGGACTTTTTTTTAAAATTTGTATTTTGACTCCCAGTGCTTAGCACAGTACTTTGTATATAGTAGGACTTTAATAAGGGACTGACTGGTTACTCTTTTCCCTTTTAATTTCCTACAACCCATTCCTTTATTAGTACAATTTATGATTTGGATAAGGGCTTCTTAAAGTTTTTCCACCTGAGACCCCTTTTTACCTTGAGAAATTTTTACAAGACTCTAGGTATATAGGTATATAAAATAGGTAACTTTCTACTGTTGTCTGTAAGGGGCTAAAATTCTAGCTATGCTATCTAAAATCTAATGAGTGGTCACCAATAAATTATAAGCTTTAGCAAGAGTTAGACTTTAAGAATTTATGAAGGAGAATAAGAATTTGGTGAAGAGAAAGAGAAAGGCCTAGATTCATCTATTTATTAAAGAGAGAGAGCATTCCTAGCTCCTCTCTCCACCAGAATCCACACGAAAGAGAGTAAGCCAGCATGCCAGCCTCCTACTTCTTTGTCCAACCAGCAAATGTCACTTCCTGAAGCCAAAGAAAAGATGCATGGTCCTGCCCTCAAAGGCCCTCTCCTCATGTTGGAGCTTTCCTACAGTAAGTCTCCAGCAGGTGGAGTCATTACAATTGTTACATGTCAAATTTGTTTTGCCACCCACAGTTTAAGAAGCTTAGATAAGAACAGAAATCAAGCTTTTCTGAAACTCTGGACAGTGATCATCTGGTTCTGAGGCACATCTCCAGTTACTCACAGTCTTTCAAAGATCACTTAAAACTGTTCAATAATAATTCTTTGCACTTCCTCATCACCACCATCATTCCCTAATATTCTCCAATATAGTTTGCCTAATCTTGGGAAGTCAAACTCATTAAGGTCACCAGGTGTTTTTTGTAATCTCACTCATCTTGGATTTCAACTCCTTGGTAGGCTATTTCATTTTGTTTTTGTTTTTGTTTTGGGGTTTGGGGTTTGGGGTGTGTTTGTTTGTTTGTTTGTTTGTTTTTGTTTTGTTTCTGTTTTTTTGTGGGGCAATGAGGGTTAAGTGACTTGCCCAGGGTCACACAGCTAGTAAGTGTCAAGTGTCTGAGGCCAGATTTGAACCCAGGTCCTCCTGAACCAAGGGCTGGTGCTTTACCCATTGTGCCATCTAGCTGTCCCTCAATTTCATTTTATTATTCATAATCCAAAGACCATCCTTTTAGCCAGAGAAAACAGAATCACAAGGAGAGTTGTATTGTTTTCATTTTTTTCCTCAGCCCACCTACCCTTAACAGTGTTAAGGGCTAAAATTCTAGCTAAACTGTCTAAAATATCTAATGAGTGGTCACCAATAAATCATAAGCTTTAGCAAGAGTTAGACTTTTAAGCATTTATTAAGGAGAATAAGAATTTGGTAAAGAGAGAGAAAGGCCTAGATTCCTATCTATTAAAGGGAGAGCACATTTCTAGCTCCGCTCTCCACCGGAGTCCAGAGGAAAGAGCCCGAGACTGAGCACCAGTCTCTTCCTTCCTCCTCTCACTAGCCCACGTCACTTCCTGACACCAAAGAAAAGACTCCTGGTCTTGCCCTCAAAGACCTTCACTTCATGGGCAGAACTCTTCTACAGTAAGTATCCAGCAGGTGGCGTCATTCCAATTGTTACAGTCCCCCCTGTTGTTCCTCAAGAAACAAAATGTTTCCTTGACGGAACAGTAAAAACAATATAATAACTATTGCTAACTAATAATATGTGAACAACAATATAGAAAAGGAAGAGAGGAAAGTTTTGTCCAGAGGGGCGATTTTTTGTCCTCATGAACCGACGCTTTGACATTGGTCTTGCAAAGGGAGGGCCTCTGCAGAGAGTACATATTACAGATGGTGTATATTATAACCAAAAAAAGAAAAGAGAAAAAAACAAAACAAAACTGTTCATTTAAAGTCTCTGAAAGTCTTTTCTTAGATGTCCTCTAGGTGTAGTCGTGGAATGGAAGTCTTTTCAGGGGTTGATGTGTGGATACTGGTAATCAGCCAGGAAATTTCCTACAAAATTGAGCTTAACACAACTTTAAAATAGCTTTGTCAATAATCAAATCAAATCAAACAATGTCTAAGGGAATTCATAATCTTAGTTGTTACACATGAAACATATAATAAAACAAAAATTGAAATATTCTTTAAAATTATAATATTACTATAGTCCCCCTTATGGAGGGTAATTGAGAAGACAATTGCTGCAATATTAATTATTAAAAATAATTTTTATCTTTGTTTCATCACTTTTTGCATCATCTGCCTAATTATCCTCATGCCATTATGAGAAATTTTAAAATCTAATATAATTAGTAACAGATGTCAAGGCCAAATTCAACACTGTTATTTATCATGAACCTGAGATAATTATGGGGGTTACCATAAAAGAACAGAGAAATGATGGGATATGAGCATTCCCACACTTGAGCAATATGTACTGTCCATGCAGTATGCCAGGCTTAAAATAGGTGGATGGAATATATGTCCATGCCACCGAACATATTGGAGGAAACTGAGTCAGACTTAATCAGATGCATGGGATTGAGATGTCCATGGCATCAGGCATATAGGAGGGAGCTTGGAAGCCAGGTGTAGAAGTGAGATGGGTGGGATGAATACTTCCAGCCATCTGTACAATATTGTGGGGTGTAGAAGTGAGATGGGTGGGATGAATACTTCCAGCCATCTGTACAATATTGTGGGGAAAAATAAAATAAAATATTAAACCAAGAGAATCCAACCTCAACATTATTCGAAAGCTGTTCCCTCGGCCATACCTTGACTTCATGCATGTCTCCCCTCATGTGACAGTTCAGTGTCTGCTCTTGCATGTATTCCTCTGGTGATTGGATGGCATCTTGGCCAACTGGCATCTGATAACTCAGAATAAAGGCAATTAATGTCTTAAATGATAAGTTCCCATAATCCAAGTTTCATATGGATTTAAAAATTGAGGATAATAAATGATTGCAAAAAATGTGAATACATCTTGACTCAGAACACAATATATAATTATGCAACAATTTCAAATAATACCCCTTTTTTTTACTTAGTATACAATTACTTTTGTGAAAAATCAGAACATATTTATATATAAGTTAAAGCACAACAGAATCTCAAAGAAAACTTTTTTTTTTAAAAAGAAAACTTTTACAAATGTTCCCCTCTTTTTTTTTTTTTTTGGAATATGCTTATCAAAAATAATACTTCTAGAATCAATTTACACTTGCCATGGCAACCAATTTGCCAAGGAAATGCTTTAAAGAGTTTGATCAAATAATCAGTTGAGAAAAAAATAACAGAAACAAACAACTCAGAATATGGGAGCACAATACTCCTAGAATTAACATTGTATTATGAAATCAAAACCATGTTTCAAAATTAGATAGATGAATGAATAGAAGAAAATACATGTGGAACAATAAAAGACAATGAAATTCAAACTAGGGAAATCTAAATGAATATGAACTTAATATCAATAAGAGTATTATAAAATATAAACTTGATCACATGACTATAAAAAGCTTTTACAAATATTCTCCTTGTTTTAGAAACTAAGTATAAAACACAAGCTCAAATGCATGAATATCTCTATGAAAATAAACCCATACCATTAATTTCAAAATGTATATGTATTAGCATAGAAATCCTATGTAACCTCTGAACTGACAATACTCTGAGTGAATTCAGAACACTTTTGATTCTGATATCTGAAATCCCCAATACTCATATCAATACCTTGCTGCTTACTTCTACATTTCTGTAAAATATATACCCTTCCATGGCAAAAGAAGCAGAGTCTTGAACTATGTTGATGGTTGTCATTCTTATTCAGCTTAAGTTTTTCTTCTTTAACCCCTCTATATTGTCTGTCAGCCTTTTCACCATACAAATGCTTTATAAGATTACTAATTAAAGACAAAAGCAGGTTAGCAAAATTATGAACAAAACGAGTATATCTGGAATTTAAAGGGTTTTCTAAGGTTGTCTCAGAAGCACAGCCAAGCTGGGGAAGGGCTGACCCTGAAGCTGCAAATGTAGTTAGAGAAAGTTGAGCATGTGCATCAGATCTCTGGACTTCCCAGGCAGGGGAAGCAATGGGCTTGGCCTTGGGAGGAGTAGAGGGTGGGGTCTGGAGAAGAGGGGAGGGACCAGAGCAATTTGAATCAGACTTGATTTTGAACTCAGGCCTGGATTCCTCTTCCCCTACTTTGCCTCCAGGAGCTAGGGGATTAAAAACTTCTAGAGGGTGGGTCATTGCCTCCAGGCATGCAAAATTAAAGCAACAATTAGTGTTAGAACTGGGAAAAGCTGCGGGAATCTCTTCAGGTTTCTCTGAAAAAGCATGGTTGGGAGAGAGAGAGAGATATTTCCTTGTGTGAGTAAGTTGCTGGCTCTTTTAACAAAAAGAAAAATAGAAAATCCACAAAAACAAAGCATTAACATGATCTTATCTCCCATTTGTCTGGTTAAACAGACTAAAATAAAAAATAGGGTAATTAGGGAGTTTAAAAGGTCCATTGGAAAAAATTTAAAGGGAAAACACAGCCAGTAAGCCAGTATTTAGCAGTTAAAGGGAGAGGGTAGGGGAAATTTCTTACCCAACCAGAAGATCAGAAGAAGATTGAGGTTCAGCTTTCCTCTTCATGGTCGTGGTTGCCATCTGTTAAGGGCTAAAATTCTAGCTAAACTGTCTAAAATATCTAATGAGTGGTCGCCAATAAATCATAAGCTTTAGCAAGAGTTAGACTTTTAAGCATTTATTAAGGAGAATAAGAATTTGGTAAAGAGAGAGAAAGGCCTAGATTCCTATCTATTAAAGGGAGAGCACATTTCTAGCTCTGCTCTCCACCAGAGTCCAGAGGAAAGAGCCCGAGACTGAGCACCAGTCTCTTCCTTCCTCCTCCCACTAGCCCGCGTCACTTCCTGACGCCAAAGAAAAGACTCCTGGTCTTGCCCTCAAAGACCTTCGCTTCATGGGCAGAACTCTTCTACAGTAAGTCTCCAGCAGGTGGCGTCATTCCAATCATTACAACAGCAATTCTCTTTTCCATCACTTTTTGTCTCCAACAGAACTAAAAAAAAATGAACAAAAGACATTTTTTTTGTTTTTCCTCAGTATTCCTTATAACCCTAGTATGTTCTGAATTTGAGTGTTCCTGCCACTACTGTTATACAATAATGAAAATATTTTCATTCTTCTCACTTGGAAGTATTCCTTTCTTAAATTTTAGTTGCTTAAGGAATTCCCCATGCATCAACATTTCTCGCTTTAGACAGCTTTCTTTTCATCTTTGCAAGAATTGTTTCTTTTTGGTGTTTGCAGAACTTCATTCTTGAGAGGGTCCTGAACCTCTTTTAACTTGCCTTGAAGAATTTTTCAGTCATGAGAGCCTATGCTTTTCTCATCTCTTTGAAATCCAAACATCCAAAATTAAGGATGCATGATAGGCTATATTCCTTACTTTATCATTAATTGCACAATGAAATAGTTATTTCTTCCTAAGATTCCTATCATTTCTACTTCAGCAACCATTTCCTCCTTATTCATCAGAGTTTTCAGAATAACAGTTCCCTTTATTGTTTCCTCCATCTTTTGAAAAATGAAACCATATTTAACGCTCTTCAAGAAAATTTTGTCTGCCTTGCTTTTGGCAATGAAGGAAAGAGAGACAGAGACAGACTGACACAGAAAGACAGAGAGACATTGAGAGGGAGAGACAGAGGGACAGAGAGACACAGAGAGACAGAGATCTGAAACAGAGACAGAGAGAGAAGCAGAGAAATATAGCCTTAGGGACAGTGACAGCAAGAGAGGGAGAGCTAAGGGAAAGACATAGAAATAGAAGTAGAGATAGAGAGACAGAGATAGAAAATAGAAAGACAGAGACTTGGGGGATGGAAGAAAAAGTTTTAAGGATATAAATATGTAAATCTGAGCTTATAGTTTTGCCTTCTGTATGGGAAGGTGATCTAGTAGGTCTAGTAAAGGTTGTATACATACACATTCTATCTTTTGCATAAATCTGTAAATAGGGTCATGATTAGGAATGAAACTAGGCCCTGTGGTTGATCTACCACCTATGTTCTTGATTTTTGATAGCACATAATCCTAGATATTGCCATGGCCTAGAATGATGAAGAAGCTTTCAATGAGGTTATTGATATATTTGTTGGTTTATTGGCCATGTGGTTTAAAGATGCTTTAAGTCCTAATGTTCAGAATGGAGGATTATGAGTTTTCATGGTCCCTAAAGGAGGTATCTCCCTTTCTGAAATGCAGGTCATATTATCAGTAGCTCCTTCTTTCATATATAGTTCTTTTCTTCAGCAGTAAAACTGTTTCCCTTCCCTTCCCTTCCCTTCTCCCTTCCCTTCTCCCTTCCCTTCCTTTTTTTCTCTTTTCGTGGTGTGATCTCTATGAGAGAAATATAAGAAATGTTCATGTTTATCCCTTTCTTGAAGCAATTAGTAATTTGAAACCACTGGGCAGAAAAAGTAAATGCAGTTTTGTTTTTTTTTTACAGTGGTTGTTTTGCTGCCAGCATGTTAAAGGCAGATTTTAGCCAGTGCAAATGATGGTCCTTTAGCAGCTTTCTTTAAAGGATTGTTACCTTGGCAGCTGATACACTATGCATATGCTGTTTCTGAGATAAAGAATAGGCCTTCCCTTATCCACAAGCCCATATGTCAAAGACAGGCATTTCCAGTACCCACTTTCTCAGGAAACTCATCTACTCTCATGATTTCATCTCCTACCTGGCTTTGAATGATTCCCAAATTGACATTTCTCACTCTAACTTTTTTACTCCAGAGACAGTACTATGCCCAGGCAACCTCAGAGTGGCTCACTGGCTCCTGAATTAATTGATTTTAGGTTTGAAATAGTACAGATATCTCCAGACCTAAAGATGGTTGAGAATATCTTTTTCCACACCTGGTGATAACAGTCATATAAGGATGATGTTAAAACTTTGCATTTATAAAATGCTGTATGATTTGAAAGAATTTCATTGACAACAATCCTATGAAGATGGTAGCAGGGTAAATTTTGTAGGGCCCAATTCTAGGATACAAGTGGCTAGAAAATACAGCTATGAGAAAAAAATGGAAACTAAGTAACTTTTTTTCTGATGCCTTCTTGATTTTATTTCGTTAATAATACCATCTGTGATCTTTTCTAAAGGTCTTTTTATTTTTAATAATAAACATTTTATTTATAGTTTTGGGTTCCAATTTTGATCCCTCATTCCCTCCCTCACCTCCCCCTTTCCTGAGGTGGTAAACAATCATATGTCAGTTATACATGTATGCTAATGTAAAACATTACCATATTTATCATCTTGTACAAGAAAACTTGATTAAAAAAATGAACAAAAGTGAAAAATAGCATGCTCAAATCTGTTCCCTCAATATCAGTTCTTTCTTTGGAGGTGGATAGTATGTTTCATCAATAGTCCTATGGGATTGTCTTGGATCATTATATTGTTGAGAATGGGATTGCAAAACAAATTGTGTTTCATGGATATAAAGTATATTACTAAGTTGTGAGTGGAACCTGGTAATGGAAGCATGCCCATCTACATATAACCCAAGAGCACAGGAATATAGGATACTCTGTAACATCTCTATTGCATTCTTATTTCTTTGGGCTGGATCACTCATCACATCTATACCCACACCTGTATGTTTATTTTCCCCTTGCTTAAAGTTGGGAGTGAAAGTAGGCAGGTAGCAATGGATACAAACATGAAGTCACAACTCACTATTCACCAGCATGAGAGAATGCATTCCTATTACTCAACACTGTAACTTCTGACCTCTCCTTGTCATTATTACATCATTTATTTTAAATATAAAATATTTAATATAAATAATAAAGAAAATACAATAACTATCATGATATTTATTTTATAATAGGCTTAATATAATAGTCCGCCAATAAGCCCAAGTTCCAATTTTCTACTGAAATCCACACACAGTCCAAAGGAGAATGAGTATTAGCTTATAGAAACATCGCAGGGAAGATGAGTGAGGAAAAACATGCCTGGAATAAGTCATAACTCTACACTGAAGGCCTTGATGTCCTTCCCTTCAAATATAATTACTGTTTTATACAATATATACCACTTTTGTACATAATTGTGTTATAAAATGTATTCCACATGGTGCTAATTCTCTGTTAGTTGTTCTTCTCATCCTCACTGCTTTTCTGCTTTGCAAAGGTGTTCCACTTCTGTTGTTGAAATGATGAAGTAGTTATAAGCACTTTTAACTCACAACCACCATTATCAGGGCACTGAGAAAATGTTATGCTCTTTCAAAGATAAACCTTTCCCTCAAGATGAAGAACTGCTGAGCTCTTTTTCCCTGAAAATAAATAGCTGAGGATTCTACTTTATACAATCAGCTTCAGGCTTCTTCTCACAGTAAAGCATAGTTCACAACGAAATAATGTAAACTTGGTTTAACCCCTCTGTTTTTCTCTCTGAAACCAGAAAGGGTAGAATTGAGTAAGAATCTCACAGCAGTTCTCTCAATCTCAAACTGAAGAGGGTAGTGGAAACAATATGCTCAGATATCTCATCATATCAACAAACTTGAATTATCTTCTAATACGCTTTCAGAATTTGCTCTAGATTTTCTCCAGGCAACTAGCAATAACATGTTTCTCTTCTAATAAGTAAATTTATAGGAAAGCTGCTGAAGTGTCAGCTCTCTCGGCTAGAAGAATTTCATATCTATTGACCCTGGCTTCTTGTCAGTTTTCCAAATTTAGCTTTTTTGTCTCTCTCTTTCTATGGCTTCATATAAAGGTTTCTTCTCTTTCTTCTTACGTGTTACACACCGATCTGATGGTTGGTGACCTGTCTTTACCTTATGGAATAAAATTCAAGAAATCTACATTTTTGTCAAACATAAACCCAACAGTCCTTATTTACTCATTACATAGTTTCCAAGCCTAAATTTGTTTCACACATTGTGTGAGGTATAACCTTCACAAGTCTAAAAACAGTCACATGAAAATGTACTGATACATAGGGTTATGGGTGTATGGGTGTGCTAGCACTGCCATTTGTAAAATTCACATAATTTTTTTCACCCTCATTTCATACTAGGGAAAAACGTATGAATTTTTTCTTTGTGTTTTGTAGGGTGTTTAACTTTTTAAAATTTGGGTTAAGCATTTGGTCATAGACTCTATGTCATCTGCTGGCCTTTGTATGTTGTCTGTAGCTTCCAAAAAACTTCCCCATAATTACCATTTAATTTCTTATGCTGACCCACAAATATGTCAAAATTGATGGGGAAAGTCACTATGTGGAAGGGATAACTATAATTCTGTGCATCCATTCTTATAATGTTTTTTTTCTTTTTGTGGGGCAATGAGGGTTAAGTGATTTGCCCAGGGTCACACAACTAGTAAGGGTCAAGCGTTTGAGGCTGGATTTGAACTCAGGTCCTCCTGAATCCAGGGCAGGTGCTTTATCCACTGCACCACCTAGCTATCCTGAGTGTGCATCCATGCTTCCCTAAGCTATTGCTCCACTTTCAAACAGGTGCCTTAAGTACAGTACTTTCATTTCAGTAGCAGTGCTCTATCTGGTCCTTGGAAGAACTTGTCTTCCTCTTCAACTTTTTATTTGGGAAGCAACATGTATAGCAGCTTCCACGCACAAATATTGCTTTCTACCTTTTTCATCAACCAATCAATTCCATATGGAAGCGCCTGTGTCTTACATAAGAACAATAGATATGAGTACTTCAGAGGCATTTGGGAAAGTTTATATGAACTGATAGAGAAGAAAGTAAGCAGAGCCAGGAAAACAACATATATGTTGCCTACAACAATATAAACAGAAGAAATAGTAAAAAGTAACTGTTGTGCCATTATAGTGGCCATGATTGATCCCCAGGAAAAATAAAAAAACAAAACAAAAAGAACAAGCATCCCTCCTATCCTTACAGTGACAGGAGATTATAGGATATCCATTGACTGTGTTACTATGTTGAATTTTAGATCAACTTCTCCTTCCTCCATATTTTCACATACATTGTCATCTATGTGGGGTCAGATATTCTCCACACAGTCTTTCCTATTGATTATTGCTCCCCAAGAAATGAAATACGATTCTCTTTTTAGTTCTACAATGCTATTTTATTTCACTTCACTCATGTAAATAATCACATTCTAGTTTTTATTGGTAGCTATTCTTTTTAGAATATGATTTTTAAAAATTTTTACTATGACACCTGGGTTATCCCTGGAAATGTGGGCCTCCAGAAAACTTACACTAAAGTTGAGACTCTTTGTGGGTCAGGATTTATAACCACAGCTCAAGAGCCCTCACCAATGAATTTACTTATACTAGTCAGCCAGATGATATTAATGAGTAACAAAAACAAACATTTATTAAGGTTGTTATTTTATATCAGTCATGGTGTTAAGCTTGAAGGACAACAAAAAGGTAACAGGAAAAATAGCATGCAAATTACCATATATACAAATCCCTGGACAGGTATACCAACCAGAAGGCTATAATAATAGTTCAAATGTGAAGTGTTGAAGGGGTTATACCAGGGTGGTAGTTGTGTGGTTAAAGAAAAAGGGGATGCAGCTTAGATTTGGATACAAAAGACCTTTGAACACATAGCATTGTGAACAAAAGAAAATTCACTCTGAGCAAA
The DNA here is from genome assembly GCF_019393635.1 of Dromiciops gliroides. Taxonomy (NCBI): domain Eukaryota; kingdom Metazoa; phylum Chordata; class Mammalia; order Microbiotheria; family Microbiotheriidae; genus Dromiciops; species Dromiciops gliroides. The sequence continues at coordinate 515,748,175 of NC_057863.1, forward strand.
CATTGGGCTACTATTCCATAGGTTATTCCACCACTAGTGAAGAGAGATACACCTGTTGAGAACATGTGTGATCAGGAAATAGGCATGGAGGACACACATTGGGAACATGTGTGAGAAGGACAAGTGTTACTGGGGCAACATAACTATGATGCCGAAGATCTAATACTTCCTTCTGTTGATATATTCACATCTTTTCTACTAGTATCTGTTAAAAGATTTCATCTCTGCTGTTCTCTGCTGAGACTTATGTCATTGATAATTACTATATTTTCTTTACTGAACATCTCTAGACCATGAGACACTTTCTATAGCCTGTGGTCTGTTAGGCTTCATGCTAATGGACATATGCTGCCTCTCTACTTCCATCTTCTATGGCATATTGACTAGAATTTCTCTCTCTAGCCTGAATAATAACTTCAAGAGTTATAAGCCACTACACCTGGCCAAAGGGCCAACAAAAACAGTCTGTATTCCAGTCTCACAAGTACCTGCTGTGTGGTCATGGGCAGATCACTTAACCTCTCTGCTCTAGGAAGTTTCTAAGACCAGAATTTATAGAGAAGTGGCTAACCTGTATGGGTGGAGGAAGTTCCTTACTTAGAGCCTCATATAGCAATTAAATCACAGTTCTATTTTTTATCCCTATCCACACCAACTTCATGAAAGTTACATAGTATCAATGGATATTAGTCATGTAATCAGAAATTGTAAGTTTGATAATTTGCTGAAAACTATGGCAGGTCACCAAGATATTTTCAGTAAAAATGAGATACTAAGGACATAGAAATCACCTTATTGTATTTTTGGTACCTTACATTGTTGGAATATGCATGTTTTAATTTTTATTATGAACCTGAGCCATTCCCACAAATGTAGACCTCCAGAGGATTTACACCAAGGACAAAATTCTCTAGGAGTCAAGATTTAAAATTATAACTTGCTAGTCATAGATTTGGCAACTGGTTCAGGGTGGAAGAGGTTGAGTAATGATTTGGGAGATTCTTGAAGTTGTGAACATTGGTAACTGGAAGAATGGTTGGAGACTAACAAAAGTCTCATGAAAACCCTGGGAAGAGTATCCAAGAGGAGGAGATGTTTAACAGTGTCAAGATGAAAAAGACTGAGGAAAAAGTTCATTGGATTTATTAATTAAGAGATCATTGGTGTCATTGAAAAGAGTAATTTCAGGCAAGTGATGGGGACAGAAAACATTGCAAGAGGTTGAGAAGTGAATGGGAGGTGAGAAAAATAAAGGAAACATGCATATATATGTGTGTGTATGTATGTATGTATGTATGTATATATATATATATATATATATATATATATATATATATATATATATATAATTTTCTAGGAGGCTGGTTACAAAAAGCAGTCTTTCTGTAGGATGATAATTTGAGAGAATGGTAGGGTTACGTAAATGTTTTGTTTGTTTGTTTGCCTTGGTTTGTTTTAGAATGGAATGGATCTGGGCAGGTTTACAGGTAGCAGGGTGGGAGTCAGTGGATAAGGAAAGCTTGAAAATTAGAGAAGAAGGAAATTGAAGTAACAAGTTCCCCATGAGATGAAAGAGGATAAGATCTAGTGTATAAGTTAAGGGTTTGGATTTGATGAGAAGAATAGCCATATCATCCTCTAATACTCGTAGTGAAAGAGAGTTATTGTAGAAGTCAGTTGTAGAAATCGAGAAGAAAAAAATGTTTCTAAAGATGATCTTAATATTTTCATGTTTAGATTATGTCAGCTGAGAAAGAAAGTGAAAGGGCATTAGAAGTTGCTTGAGAAGACAGGGGAGAAACCTTGCAGCAGGCTCTCTGGGAAGTTATGTTGAAACAGATGTAATTAACTCAAGTATCCTCTCATTGCTATCCTTTTCTTTTTTTAATTTCATGTTGATTTTGGCCTCTGCTCAAACTAGTTGATTCTCTAACTGTTCACAGACATTTGAAAAGACACACAGTTAGTAACTAGCCATTTTCTATCTATTAAATACAGTCAATTTCATTTTTTGATAGGTTATTTGGTTCTTATTATGTCTTTTGCCTTCTTATTCTTTCCTTGAAGAAAACATTCATTGCTCAGAATCACAAAATATAAGAAAAATACACATTAAAACAACTATGAGGTTTTGTTTTACCCTTGTGAAACTGGCAAAGATGACAGAAATGGTCATGAAATGAAAAGGGTAAAAGTTGTATGGACTGCAAACAGATAACACTGTCTTAGTGCATTAAATTGATACAGATGTGAATTGGTTCACCCATTCTGGAAAGCAATTTGGAAAATAGGGGAAAAAAAAAAGGCACTAGACTGTATGTCCATTCCTTTTAATCTAAAGATACAACTATTATGAATGAACCTCAAAGAGCTTGAAGGTAAATGTCAAAGTCCTATATATTCAAAAATATTTATGGCAATTCATTTTATAGTGGTAAAAAGTGGCAGTAAAGTGGATATCCACTTATTGTGGAATAGCTGGGAACAATTTGTGGTACATGAATGTAGTGGAATATTATTGACCATGTGAAATAAAAGACAGCAAAAATTCAGAGAAACTTGGGAAGAATCATGTGAACTGATAAAAGAGAAGCAAGTAAAATAAGGAGAAAAATTTACTTGATCACCACAATGATATAAAGTAAAACCACATTGAAAGACTTCGGAGATTGGACCAAATCAGCAACTAGAGTGACTTTTAGTTTAGAGAACAGTGGAAATTCAGAATAAAGCACACATTTTTAGACATGCCCCAAATATTGACTTGTTAAATTTGTCTGTTCTTAGTCATAAGTAGGAAAGGTGCTGTGGAGTGTGAGGTTGTCTTTGAGAAAGGAGAGTTATTTTTTAAAATAGCATTAAAAATAAAACACCCATAAAACAGTAGAATAGTATTAGAAAATAGCCTTTTTTACATGGGACCTACACAAAAATTGTACTAGGGCATAAAACCCTGATATTCAAATGCAGAAAGACAGAACTAGTAAATGCATCCTTTTCAGACCATGATGTAATAAAAAGTATGTGAAATAAAAGGGCCATGGAATGAAAGAAAACTGTCTTTTAAATATTCACCATTCCCTATTCTTAGAATTTATTACTACCAGCTATTAACACTTTAGTTTTAGTGAATTCCATAAGCATTTCAACTTCTCTTACAGATGTTATCCAGTTGACTATACCCTAACACACTTTTTTCTTATAACAGTGCCAAAAGGAAATATATAAATTATTCTCACTCTCATTGGCTTGTTCTATTACCTGCTTCCAAACCACAGTTTGTTTCACAGCTTACTTTGGTGACAAAACAAAATATTTTGGGGAAAAATGTTTTTTTGCACATAATCGGCAACATTTTGATTATTTCAGTTTAATCAATGGAATTTTAGACTATAATTCATACTAGTTTTTACCTAGCTCCTCTTATTCAGTGCCCCACATTTCAAACAAGATTTTCTTTGTTTCACATAAGGCAAATGCAACACATAAACCTCTAGAGACTCTCAAACCTAGATCTTTTGGTTCTACATCATGGATTTTCCATCTAATCTCTTTTCCCTTCTCTTTAGTTACACAGATTATACTGATCCCCACTGGATTGCTTGCCCCAGGGTGACAGGACCATAATACTGGAAGAAAGAAAAGCTACTTATAAAGCTTTTCAACTTTTCAGTTGTCCATAGCTGTTCCTTTTCTGGAAACCCAAATAATACTAGTTTTACTTAATTCAGTTACTTTAAACACTTGTCTCTACCAAGATTATTTACTATGTGAATTTCTCATACTAGTAACATAAGATTTAATATTTCATAATTTTCTATTTAATAATAATAACTAATATACTTGTGGTGCTTACTAAGGGTAGACACTCTGCTAAGCATTTCATAATTATTTTCTCATTTGATTCTAAGTGCAAACCTGGATGGTAGGTGCTGTTATTATATGTATTTTGAAGATGAGGAAATAGAGGGAAACAAAGGTTAAATGAATTGCCCAGGGTCACAGAATGATTAAAGCAGTATTTGAACTCCTGACTCCAGGTCTCGAACTCTATCCACTATGTCTCTTAGCTGCTCTATGTAAAGTTGCATACTTCCAGTACTACATAAGTGAAATTAATTTGGGGGAGGATATGTTTTTTAGCCATCATCTAAATATATAGCATTCAACTGAAATGGTTTTGCTGGACGCTAACTAATGGAAGAATAGGTTTTATTTTGATGATAAATGCATATTTTTCACATAAAAGACAAATTGTTCATTTCAAAATGTTCAGTGGGATGATACTTAAAGTTAATTCTCACTTGTTAAATTTCAGACGTTGGAAAGTCAAATACAAGAATATTCTTTGGGCCTTTATCATTTTCATTTGATTACAAAGAGGATATTTTAATAATTTACTTGCAGATCTATCACTTTCAGGATTTTATCTTGTGAAGATTATAGGAGCAATGGTAGGAACATCGGACTTTGTAGTATTTATTGTGGTCTGCTTCAGTTGAATTATTTGAATCATAGAACAGTACAGTCAGAAGGAAACTTAGAGGTCACTTGATCTATGTAATAATATAGGGATGCCTTGTGTAGCATTAATCTTATCCTTTAGAAAGCATTGCATTCCTCCCATTACATTCTATTGTTGGGAAGGTCTAGGTGGTAAAGATTCCCATGTAGATAGGATTTTAACCAGATGACTTACGAGGTTTCTCCTGACACAGAGAGTCAGTTAGTCAATGAAGAGAGTCTGTACCTCATGATGGCCACAGTTCAGCTCATATGACATGGTGTTTAAAGCTCACACAAACCTAGTTCTTTACCTCTGCAATATAATTTATTGGAGTCCTTCATAAATGGGGCAGTGATAATTGAGCCAAAATTTAAAACATGGTCTGACTGGAAATGTGTATTATATCCCATGATCAAGACATTATGTTTCCATTAACTCTACTAGTTCAAATTTAATTTCTTATTAAAAAACAAACAACATCCCCACACCCCATGTCTTTTTTTGTTAAAGGAAATGTTGCCAAGTCAGAACTTCCCTATCCTGTGCTTTGTATGATTAATTTCTTTGCTCTAAAATCAGTACTTTACATTCAGTCCTGTTAAATTTCTCCATGGTTTTGACATAATGTTCTAGCCTGGCAAGGCAATTTTTAATCTTTTCTTTGCCATTTATCTATAACCTGTCAAATTAACTATCCTGCCCATCTTTGTCACTTGAACAATTGATAAAGTGTGCCTTCTGTCCTCATCCAAGTCACTGATGAAAATATTAACAGAACAGAATCAAGGATGAAGCCCTGGGGCACTACAGAAGAAAACATCGGTCCAGGTTGGCAACTGTACATTAATTAATACTTATTGGGCATGGCTGTTCAACCAGCTTTAAATCCAATGAAGTATGTCACCTTCCATTTCACATTTCATAAACTTACCTACCAGGATAAGATGAAGTCTCTATAAAAAGTGGAGGACTCAAGTCTTACCATACTGTAGTATGTCACTTAGAATGGCAACTACTCTAGTTTCTCAAAAACTATGCCAGTAGAATGTAAATTCTGGCAACTATGACGACACTGGGGCGGGGGGGGGGGGGACACCACCACAACAAATTTGTGGTCATTGCCTGAGAACCAGCCTAGCTATGTTGGAGAGACTCATTAGGGGTTGGCCACAAATAAATGTGTATTTGTTTGTATTGTACAGCAATTTATAAAGCCTCTTAAATAAATTATATAGTGGTCTTGTGCTTTGGTGGAAGTAGTGCTCACAATAATATACACAAAGATGCTTGATGCATAGAATTTTATATAAGAATACCATGAGGGGCCAGCTAGGTGGTGCAGTGGATAAAGCACTGGCCCTGGATTCAGGAGGACCTGAGTTCAAATCCAACCTCAGAAACTTGATACTTATTAGCTGTGTGAACCTGGGCTTAACTTAACCCCAATTGCCTCAAAAAAAAAAAAGATTTAACATTTTTTTTAAAAATTATAATCTTTCCTTTTAATTCATCATCAGTTTAGGAATGACTCAAACCTTTGTAGCCAGACAGTGAAGCTTTTTTGCTGAATTTTCTTGTGCCCTGTTTAATTTTCAAACAAGTCTTAAGCTTAACTACTCTTTGCCTGTATAATCGCCTTGTACTGCCATTGGGAGCCATGGTTGATGCTGCTCATTGATCTTCTCCATCCACTATATTTTTTTGATCACTCATTCAACTGGTCTTTACTTACATAGAGAGAGTCTCAATCTATTTCAGAGAATCCAAAACATAAAAGAAGAGATGGCTTAATGGAGCTGTAGGTATTTCTGAGCCCTTAAGATACCTATCCAGTAACTCACAAGACTGTCCAGTCCTTCAAATATGTTTAGGATATATCCTTAGGATTTAGCTGAACCATTTGTGCTTGTGTAAGTCTGAACCATTTGTGCTTGTGTAAGCTTCTATTACTAATGTAGAAGCCTGAATGTTTTCACTTTAGTTTTTTAATGGCCAGTATAGAGACTCATTTAGGGGATGCCCAAAACAGTGATGGAGTCAACACATTTAGAGCAAAGGCAGATTAGCAGTGCTCTTGTCAGGTTCCCTCTGATTTGAAATAAGGAGAATAAACAATCCAATGGATCTGTTTAGAAGATATCTAGGAGGGGGAAGCTAAGTGGTGCAGTGGATAAAGCACTAACCCTGGATTCAGGATCTAGCCTCAGACACTTGACACTTGATGCATCTTACTACTGTGTGACCCTGGGCAAGTCACTTAACCCTCACTGCCCCCCCCAAAAAAAAACAAACAGAAGATATCTAGGAGTTATGAGTGCCAGTTAGTTGATGTAGTGGATAAAGAACTGGAACTGGAGTCAAGAAGACCTGAGTTCAAATCTAGATATAGATACTTATTAGCTGTGTGATTCTAGGCAAATCACTTAAGCCTGTTTTTCACAGTTTCCTCATCTGTAAAATGATATGGAGAAGAAATGGCAAACTACTCCTGTATCTCTACCAAGAAAACCCCTAGATGGGGTCATGAAGAGTCACAAATGGTTGCAAAATGACTGAACAAAAAGGAGGAGTCATGAAACCTTTGAAAACTTTGGTAGAATGAGTTTGTTTCCTTCTTTATTTTTCAAAGTCATCACAGCAATATTCTTAAAGTCTGGGCATACATTGCCAAATCAGCCAATCTGCAAAATGATAGATTTCCACATGTGGGTTGTATCTTACAGTTGCTACTTGGCTTTTTACTAAGCTAAGTATAAATACATTTTCCTCACTGAATTGTCACTAATTTTTTATTCATTTAAAAATTTCTCCTCCTTAAGATTAGGTTTTTGTTTGTTTTTGTTGTTTTCTTTTGCTTTGCTTTTCTCTGTATACTCAGTTTTTAGCACAATGCTTGACATACAGTAGACACAATAAATTTTGAATGATGAAATGACTGTTTTGAAACTAACATTATAGATTTCTAATGTGTCACCTAATAGACTCAGATTTGAAGTTTTTAGCTTTTTCTATCTCAATGTGTGTTTATAGAGAGGGTTCCAGCCATGAGTTTTCACAGTATTTTTTTTTCTTACTCAGTGACTATCTACTTTCAAATCTAGCTTGAAAGTATATTTTAATTCTATTAACAGTGTAACAATATTGAGAGTCTTAAATAGTTTGGGAAGGAGCAGATGTAACAAATTACGAAGGAGAAGTAAGAGGAGAAGGAGGAGGAGGAGAAGGAGGAGAAGAAGAAAAAGAAGAAGAAGGAGGAGGAGGAGGGGGAAGAGGGGAAAGAACCAAAAGGATGTATATATTAATGAAACTCAAAAAGGAAAGGAAATTTCTGTCAATTTAGGGTTGTATTACTATTATTCTCATAGACACTTAAAATGCAGGACTGGAAATCAAAATAAAATACCACGAGATTAAAGCAGAATTATTTTTAAGGACGTTGATTTTAGGATCCAAATATATTCATGCTGAAAGCATGAAATTATTCCTAAATATATTGCTTAATGTATTTAAATACTAATGATAATAACACCTTGTATTAATGACCTTCAAATATGAAAATAAAGATTCTGACTTACTATGAATTTAAGTTATTTTTTTTCAAAGTTGGGAATTAGTTTGCACTAAATCATGTGGACTCTCCAATCCAATCTGACATGTAGTCATTAAGTATCTACTATGTGAAAACTATAGTGATATGATTTATAGAGAGCTTATTTCACAGTAAGGAGGACAAGGGTTCAAGTCCCTGTTCAGACATATGTTGGCTTTTTGAACATGAGAAAGTCATTTGATCTCTCAGTGACTCAAGATGATTAAGACTATAAATTACAAAGCATTTGCCACCTAAATTGGCAAAGAACATTTCCTTACATGCACTAAATGCATGGCATCATAATTTTTTTTGAGTGCACAAAACACTGAGTTAGGAGCAAGGGATTCAAATGCAAACTGTGAAAAAAGACAGAACTGCTCTCCAGTATGTAAACATTAATATTGTATAATCTATATACACACATATGTGGGTATAACACTAAATAAATTAATAAATAACTATATATATATCCACATATATCTGTGGATATCAGGGCCTAAACATTTGGTACATATTTAATACATCCTTGTTGATTGAGTGATGAATAGCATTGGAGAAAGTGAGTGGCTATGTGTACAGGTCTATGGCACAATCTGGGCTAATTCTAATCTTATCTCCAACTTTGGCATCATTAACACAAATAATAGTTACAATATTCTAGAGAAAGATTTGAATTTCCATTCATTTTGATCCAGAAACAAATTTTCCATTTTATTAGGCTTTTCATTTGAGTTATCCCACTAAACTTGTAGAATAGGGCAAGAAACACATTGCCTTAGTAAATACTGAATCACACTGTTCAAGAGTAATACTGCCAGTCCCTCCTTTCTGCCTCCTTTTCTGGGGCAGTTTTAAATAAGCCAAGTGGATGAATGAGTCCTCTGAATGTGTAAAGGCCTCTGTACTATCATACTATAGAGCATAATAGGGCACCCATGAGGAGATTCAAAACTTTCTCTAAGGAAAAAAAAAAAGTGTGTGTGTGTGTGGGGGGGAGTTTTGGGGAAAGTTCTGGCATCCATTTTTTGATGTGCTTTCTGGGCAATAGGAATTGTTTCCCAGGGTGCTGGAGTGTTAAATCACAATCAGCCCTTGCACACAAGATTAAAAAAAGAGAGAGAAGACAGAGAGTAACAATTGGCAAATGTCTAGCACAGCTGCATTATTGCCTATAAAAAATGGCAATGTAACAAACTCATATCTGGGGTAAATGAGATAGATAAGCCCATATAGCACTGCCTCCAAAAATGATTTTAACTCATCATCAGTAATGAGAAAAATGTCTAAATGGCTTAAAGGGACATTTGAAATTTATGTGGTTTGACACTTAAAAAAATTTAGAAACATCCAAAATAGCATGAAAATAACCCAACTGTGGGGTTAAAATGTATTGCAGTCCAACCTATAAATCTCCGTCAGAAGAGATTTATTTTAAAGGAACATCTCAAATAAAGTGCCAGTTTAAACTCCCCAGTAGTTCATTTTAGAATAAAAACAATAAAAATGATTTCTTTTTCTAAAAAGTAGGTTCAATACTAGGCTGTCCTGCTTGGAATGTTTGCTCTTCTGGGGAAGAATTTTGTTCCTATATCATCATATTGGAGATCAGGTAAAGGGAGGTCCCAGGTAGAGGCAAAAAACAACAAACCTGTTTTTGTTCAGAGCCTTTGGATTTTAATTAAGTGCTAATGTTGATGGTGATGCTGGTATGGATATTATTGATAACAATATACTTACAGTGATAATATCACAAAATTTCATTTTTTGTCTAGTTAAGAAGCCTTGACAATCTTGAATAATCTCTAAACTAAGGAAATATTTCAAATATATTGGTAGTACTTTAAAGAGGAATAAAGTTCATAATAAAGACAATATTGCAACCAAAGAAAAGTCTGCATTTGTTTATACTCTTCTATGAATTTCAAGTTCCCACTGGAACATATTCAATTTTCCACTCGCATAAGCTGAATGAAAGGGAAACATTGATTTTGTTTCAGAAAGTTACACTTTAAAAAGAGAAATGAAAAAAAAAGTTTTATTTCCTAGACAAAGAGTTTCCCAACGATCCCATTTTAACTCTGATATTTCTTTTAACTCATCTTTAGACCATTTAAGGTCAGATCTTGTTTCCTCTTGTTCTGAGATGGAAATTGTCCATTTTTAGCTTCAGTATTTCTCTTACTGGCAACTATCATATTTTATTGCCATTCCAACTGGTTTAAAAGGTTAATATGCTAAAGAAATATCCTAAACAAACTGTTCATGATATTTTGGGGGAAAGATGGCCAATAAAAGGGGAATGGCAGCAACTGGCCTGAGATCTCAGCAGTTCTCACATAAATAAAATGTTAGTTTCATGGCATAGCTGATTTTTTTTTCTTCCTTGGGTTAGGAAGAGTAGAAACCTTCCTGAAGTGTTTATCATTGTTTACTTTTATAGAAATGAAAAGGTAAATGAATGGAGTGAATAAATAAATGAATTTCCCAAGACTTCAGTCCTATGTGGTTTCTGAGTATGGAGAGTAATAGTCAACTTGGATTAATCTACATACTTACTATTACTTGTTGCTCTACATTGTGGCTATAGGGAAGAGTTTTGAATGCATAGTATGGATAAATGCATTTTTCTGATATGACTTCATTTTCACAGAGACATATTTCTCCCATTTCAAATCCACTTGATGCCTGTAGGTTTTGCTCTCCCTTCAATCTTCTTTTAAAAACTACTCAAACACTTAAGATGTCCTCTTATTTTTGTTAAAAACAATCAAAACACAGTTGGCATTCATTGGCCCAGTCCTTCACTTGCCCAATTGAAATACTGTGTTCTATACTCTTCTGTCATCTCACTGAACTTACAGGTTTGGCTTTCATTTAGAGTTCTGGGAAATAGCTGTCATTCTGCTGGTATCAAATATATCTGCTGGTCCATTTCCCCCCATTACAGTCCTTTGGGGTTCTGGCGAATAGCTGTCATTCTGCTGGTATCAAATGAATCTAGTGTACTTCTCAATGCTCATTATTCTTTCAAGTCTGCCCTTGTGTTTATTAATGAAAGGTTCCCAAAACAACAACCTTAACCACAACAACCACACACTCAAAAAATAGTACTTGACAGTCCAAAAGATAAGCCACAGATAGAAAGGTTGAAGTGTTGAGTCTATAGAGAGAATTGTCCTGACCCATCTCTGCTTTTTCTGCCAGTTTTTTCCCCTTCTCCAGGCTTCCACCACCTCCCCTGCAGGTTAACACCTTTGTTTACACCACAGTGTACTGTTTAGACTGTACATTGGTTTACTATCAAGCTCAATGACTAGCATTACCATAACAATACATCAGTTATTCATTCACCAACTATTTACTGGGAAGTTACTATTTGCAAGCACTAGAGTAGATTCTGCCAGTAAAACAAATAAATCCTGATTAGTACAAATATTAAATCCCAAGCAGAGTTCTGATTACTTAAACTTTCCTACATACTTACACTGGGCTGAAAGTAACTATCATATTTTAAATAATTATGACTTCAAATAGTGCAAATTCAAATGTGTTTAACTATTTCACAGATTCATTTTTTCAATAATCAACATATGGCATAGTCCCTATGCTCAAGGATTTTACAGTATGATGTAGATATTGACTTTAAAACTGTTTGCAATAGAATAGCCATATTCCTTTGGTTTGATTTAAACTCAATTCAGCAAATACATGAACCAACTATGAACAGTATTAGTGATACAAGAGCTAGATAAAAACCTATCCTGACATCATGGAATCTAGCAAAAATGCCTTAATACTTTAGTTAATATGTCAGTCAGTGAACATTTATTTAATGCTTATCATGTATTAGGCACTATACCATGCACTGCAGATACACAGAGAGCCAAAAGACAAGTGCCTGCCTTCAAGGAGCTCACAATTTAATGTAGGGATAACATGCAAACAACCATGTACAAGGAAAGTTCTCAGTCTGAAGGGTTGGAGGAGGGGGAGCCTGAGGAGGTTTAAGTAGGGATGAAAAGTTTAGAAGAGCTACTTTGGTGAATGAGATAATGAGTTATTTAGCTAGGTGTTAAATGATTGACTTTCCACAATGAGACCCTGGGAGGTTATGCAACATAAATTTATAATGGATTCAGTCAGTATAGTTAAGTAATTTTCTCCAACTTCATTCAGTAGCAGTGTGTAGGAGTGAACACACCTGATGTTAGAAGTGATCCACAGCTGAACTTTGTCAGGAAATGATCAGCAATACAATGAGGGGGCATGAAACTTAACAGAAGAGGGTAGAGTTGAACTGGTTCACCAAGAGTCTAGATGTAGAAAGAAGTAGAATGTAGATCGTTCAGGGGTGACAGGCTAAGAGAGAACCCCTTGGGTCTCCATCACCCCTTGGATCACCCACAACTTTGCTTTCTCAGAAAATGAAATCTTCCAAGATTTATAATAATACAGCATTTTGAGGGGGTCATTTATGAATAAAATATGCCTCTTTGAGCTGAAGAACAACTTGGAAATCTTTAAAAACATTATGCATTTCCCAAATGTACAGTATTCTACTCTTCTTTTCCTATTTAATCTTCAACTTAACTCATCTAAAATGCCTGTCCTGGATATACTTACAGATGACAAATCATCAAAAACAAACAAAACAAAACAAAAAACCAAACTATATAAGTTGCCTATTCAATTGGATGCCATAACTTAGACAATAGGCATTTTACATCCACCCAGTTTTTCCTTTATCAATTGTTAATATAATTCCCTCCTAGTAACTGTCAATCTCATTAAATTGATTTTATAATGCTCTTGATGGATTAATGTGATTAGTTCCATCAGAACAATATCTTCAATATATACCTGGAAGACTTCACCATTTTAAAGAATTTATCTTCCATTTGAATATTGAAAAAGACATTCTCCATGACAGTGGCCAACACAGTTGATGGACATATATCTCCTTATCTTGGGACTTACTTGATTATATTCATAGGGTCAATGAACAAAAATTCTATGGTTTTATTTGTCAAAGAATCATATTATTTTAACATACAGGGAGAAAAGTTGTATTTTGTTCTAGAGTTAAATGCTTTTAAAATCCATGAATAGGAATCATATTGAGATCTTATACTCTGAATACTTCTGTTAGCAATACAATATTAATGATGAAGCTTGTTGTGCAGAATTATTTTTTTTCAGAATTACTTGTGAATGTTTGCCTTTTCATGCATTCACCAAGGATATTCTAGATATGTATGTAGATCCTTCTCATAAAGATTTTATAAAGATGGGAAAATTGACTTAAGGGTCTAAAGATATCTACAGGTCACTTCTTTTGGCTATAAACATTATCTATGCTTTCTCTCCCTTCCCCTCTGTGATGTTTAAAATATAAATTGTGGTCACCTTAAATCAGAAGCTTCAGCTCCAGTCTAGTCTAGAATTCCAGCCTGGTTGGGTTCTTCCTGAAGTCCTCCTCCACGAGCCTGCTTTAATCAGGAACACCCCAGCAAGCTGTTTGTGGAAGTGAGAGGTTAAATATATGTCCAGGAGCTTCTAAAGCAGCAAGCTTGGCTGCAGAATCTGCTCATGCATTCCCCTTTGACACAGGATCATTATTCCCTGTGTGGGCAGTACTGATTTTCTCAGGATGCATTTGATCTGGCATAGCTCATATATCTGACTTCATCTTTGTAAGTTCCTTTTATATTACTTTATACAATGCACAAAAAACAAATATAATGTTTTCTTTCCCTGGTTATGAAAATAAATCATTATAAAAACCATTAATATAATTGTCTCATTTTGCATTTACGTATTACTTTCTTCCAGTTTCACCTTGTGGCTGGTATTTATAAAGTGCTTTGGGTTTCCCACATATTTTTATAGACTTTTATTGCTACTGTGTTTTTTTCCTATTTCAAGATGTGATAATGCTCACAATTTCTATTATACTATTATACCATTTTATAAATAATTTTGTAATTTAACCTAGTGTTTCAGTGTTTCCTGAGGCTGCTATCTCTTTCTATCTGGCAAGGAGACCAAATGTTATTTGGCTAGGGTGGCTTCTAATATCATTTTATGTTGTTCGCTAAAATTTTCTAGGAATTCGTGGTAATCATAGCAAATGTTTTCATTTTTCAGCATCAAAATGAGTAGGAAATTGATGTTTTCAATATATGCTTTGTTTCCTGTGTTGCCAGGGCCAATAAATTCATCACATAGTGGCCATCTTTCCATATTTAGCTAGCCTTGTCCAACAACAGAAAATTCAATCTGTTCCCAGAACCATACTCAAGGCCTTTCTGGCATGAAAGAACCAGCCATAGTCTTCCAGAACCCAACATCACCTCCAGGCCATGGGATATTGTGGATAAATAAATTCTATCTATTTTCAAAAATCATTTATAAAAATTATTAGACACATTGGAGTAATAATTTGCTGTTTAATGCATGTACATATAACATGGACTTTCCATCTATTATCACTTACTCTTATTCTATGACAGACTCATCCCTCTTCAGACATACATATTGTATATGATACATTTTCTCCCAGATGGTGTAGCAGAAAGAGTTCTAGTCTAAGAGTCAGGAAGAACTGAGTTGAAATGCTCCCACAATTGCTTATTAGCTGTATGACCCTGGGCACATCACTTTGTCTGTCTTAGTTTTCTCATCTATAAAGTGGGATAATGATAGCACTTAACCTCCCAGGGTCTCATTGTGGAAAGTCAATCATTTAACACCTAGCTAAATAACTCATTATCTCATTCACCAAAGTAGCTCTTCTAAACTTTTCATCCCTACTTAAACCTCCTCAGGCTCCCCCTCCTCCAACCCTTCAGACTGAGAACTTTCCTTGTACATGGTTGTTTACATGTTATCCCTACATTAAATTGTGAGCTCCTTGAAGGCAGGCACTTGTCTTTTGGCTCTCTGTGTATCTGCAGTGCATGGTATAGTGCCTAATACATGATAAGCATTAAATAAATGTTCACTGACTGACATATTAACTAAAGTATTAAGGCATTTTTGCTAGATTCCATGATGTCAGGATAGGTTTTTATCTAGCTCTTGTATCACTAATACTGTTCATAGTTGGTTCATGTATTTGCTGAATTGAGTTTAAATCAAACCAAAGGAATATGGCTATTCTATTGCAAACAGTTTTAAAGTCAATATCTACATCATACTGTAAAATCCTTGAGCATAGGGACTATGCCATATGTTGATTATTGAAAAAATGAATCTGTGAAATAGTTAAACACATTTGAATTTGCACTATTTGAAGTCATAATTATTTAAAATATGATAGTTACTTTCAGCCCAGTGTAAGTATGTAGGAAAGTTTAAGTAATCAGAACTCTGCTTGGGATTTAATATTTGTACTAATCAGGATTTATTTGTTTTACTGGCAGAATCTACTCTAGTGCTTGCAAATAGTAACTTCCCAGTAAATAGTTGGTGAATGAATAACTGATGTATTGTTATGGTAATGCTAGTCATTGAGCTTGATAGTAAACCAATGTACAGTCTAAACAGTACACTGTGGTGTAAACAAAGGTGTTAACCTGCAGGGGAGGTGGTGGAAGCCTGGAGAAGGGGAAAAAACTGGCAGAAAAAGCAGAGATGGGTCAGGACAATTCTCTCTATAGACTCAACACTTCAACCTTTCTATCTGTGGCTTATCTTTTGGACTGTCAAGTACTATTTTTTGAGTGTGTGGTTGTTGTGGTTAAGGTTGTTGTTTTGGGAACCTTTCATTAATAAACACAAGGGCAGACTTGAAAGAATAATGAGCATTGAGAAGTACACTAGATTCATTTGATACCAGCAGAATGACAGCTATTCGCCAGAACCCCAAAGGACTGTAATGGGGGGAAATGGGGTATGGGTTGGTTAGGGGTTGGGGGTTCTTAGGAATTCCTCTTTAAAGAATTGCACCCTCTTGTACACAAAAAGTAGTTAGAATAAGGTGGTAGTTTATTTAGGAGCAAGGGAATGGAAGGTTGGGGGGGAGGGAAACCATGAAAGAAATCCTTGGACTTTTCATGGGGAGACAGGCACAAAGCACATGGCTCAGAAGTACATGGCTCGAACAGGAGACTGGAAGGTACTTTTATAGAGGACTGATGGGGGTGGACCATCTGCCCGTGAAAAGTTCCTTCAGTGAGGGAGGACCATCCCCCACTGGTGGTAGCTGGGGGAATTGGGTGAGGGGTGGCTACAGTTCCTTCTTCAGAAGGCAAAGGCTGCAGCCACACCCAAATTTATCTCCCCAGGGTAAGGGAGACCAGAATGAAGGGTAGGAATCCCAAGCTAGCTCAGTCTGATTTGGTTCAGTTTATCTCTCTAGGCGTTATCTGTCCTCTGGTTTAGTTTCTCAAGGAGAAGCTTCCTTGATGTGCCCCAGAGAACTTCTGGGGTGCTCTGCACCCCATGACAGGATCAAATGAGATAATCACTATTAAGCACTTTGCAAAACTTAAAATGTCATGTAAATTCTAACCATTATTATTATTAATTATTTATTATTATTAAAAACCAACAACATTATGAATATCATTATACTTTATTACTTTTTGTATGGAAGTAATTGTTGGGTAATATGAACTAGCCTATTTGTAGACCATATATTGTTCTATTGTCCTTTGGGCCACTTTCAATTGTAATTATTATTAGATTATGTCTTTTACCAAATGTTAGCAAATATACTATCACTGGTTGAATATTGATATTAAAAAGAGAGGGTTTTATTCTAGTGAGGAGCTGAAGGTCTTTGAAAGTGGTACATGATTTCACAAATACTATCTAGTCTTCTTTAGTAAGTTCTAAACCCTATTAATTATTTATCAGCAACACCTGTTCAGGGAATACAATACTCAAAGAACTCCCTCTCCAAATTTGTATCATATTCTGCATAGCATTCATTTATCATCCACTTTGTTTTCCCATTTGCATGGCTAGGATAATCTTCTTTGAGTGACTATGGAAATTTATTAAGGATGTTCTTTTTTTATTTCATGGCTGGATACAACCTAAACAATATCCTCTTCAACCAGAAACAGATGTTAAAGCTCATCATATCTTAGTAGTAATTATACCTTAGTAGTAAGATAAAGCACTCTCAGTAATCAAAGCACTCAACATTTTTTTTGGGGGGGGGGGTTACGTAACTTGCCCAGGTTCACACAACTAGTACGTGTCAAGTGTCTGAGGCAGCATTTGAACTCAGGTCCTCTTGAACATAGGACCAATGCCTCAGCCACTGTGCCACCTAGCTGTCCCTCAACATACTTTTTAAACACTTTAGCCCATTTCTATTTAATTATTTAATTAAATATTATAACAAATGAGGTCATATATATAAAGCACTTTACCAACTATAATAAATATCTGCTGTTATTATTAAAGCTCTTCTCTGGTTTACATCTCAGTGTTCCTTCTGTATGTGTCTGGACTAATTTCTTGATTTTTTTTAGCATTATGAGGAGAATAAAACACAAGTGATATTGAAATGTATTAATCTTGGCTAATACTTCTGCTGCTATGACAATAGCTTGTATTTATATAATTCTTTAAAGGTTTGCAAAGCACTTTATAAATACTATTTCATCTGATTCTCACAACAACTCTTAGGCAGGCACTACTATCACTATTTATAGATGAGGAAACTGAGGTAAATCAAGGTTAAGTGACTTTTCAGAGTTACAGGGTTACTAAGTGCCTAAGATCAATGAGTAACAGACAGCTGAGTTCTACAGTGGATAGAGTGTGGGATCTGGACTTAGGATCATCTGAGTTCAAAGCTAGGCTCTGACTTACTGGCTCTGTGACCCTGGGAATGTCACTTAACTGCTGTCTTATTCAATTTCCTTATCTGTAAAATACGGGAAATAATATCCCCTACCTATTAGGATTGTTGTGATGATCAAATGAGATAATATTTGTAAAACACTTTATAAACCTTAAAGTGCAGTAAAAATATTAGTTATTAAATCTATTATTTTTGCAAGAGCAACAGAGGCAGAACGTAGAGATGCAGAAGCTATTCCTGTATTTGCCACAAATTATATTTGTGACTCCACTTTTATGACAGAATTGTAATAAAACCTTTTGGATTTGCTACAGAATACCTGCAATGATTTAACATCTCCACTCCTCATTCTTTGTCTGTAAAATCAGAGATGTTCTAGGTAATCTCACTTTTAGTTTCACATTCCTGATGCACTTTCTTAGATTATTGTTTTAAAGTTTGTATACAATTATAACAGCATCACAAAATTTTCGAGTTTGGGGGTCCTTAATGAGCATCTGAATCAACTCCCTAACTGGATGAAAAAAAAAAAAAAGTGTTCAAGGATGGTAATGATATGTCTAAGATCATTTAAGTAAAGAGCTATGACCTGGGCCCCCATCTCATACTTTATACTGTATCATACTGCTTCTCACATAAACACA
Source organism: Dromiciops gliroides (assembly GCF_019393635.1). Lineage (NCBI taxonomy): Eukaryota > Metazoa > Chordata > Mammalia > Microbiotheria > Microbiotheriidae > Dromiciops > Dromiciops gliroides. The sequence goes on from NC_057863.1 coordinate 515,766,741, forward strand.
ATTTTACTATCATGGTAATGTTGTGGCAATGTAGTGAGACCCCAAGAAACCTAAAAATCCCAACCCCCAAGTAATCCTTAAACTTTCGCAAGGGAAAAGCAGCTTGCTTTTCTTCAGTAATGGGTGTTGCTGAGCTGACCCTGCACTCTGATAAGCAATACCAAGGTGTGCAAGATGATATGCAAGATATGGATGGATGCTGCTTATCCTACTGATACCCCCTTATTCAAAGATCCCCTTCAAGTTATCTTGTCCCTCCTAGTTTTTACATTTCCACTTGCTTTGTAATCTCCTCCCCTTTGTTTTGTAAACATAAACAAGAGGAGGTCTTCTTTCAAGCAAGGACAGGACAAGCAGGGCATTTTTCCATAGTGATTCTGTCCCTTGGTCATATATTCCTCTCTCCTAAGAAATATCTTTTTTATTTAACAAGATTAGTGATGAGCCTCCACTTCTTTGGGTGAGCTAGTCCCAGGATCCAGGTCACAAGTTGCCCCAAAAGTAATAAACAATGAAAGGAGATATTAGTAAGGTTGCCTCTCAAGGCAATAGGAACAGGCAAGAATCACTAACAATCCAAGAGGCTTTCTATTATACTTTCTATTATACTATATATTATACTGTCATGTATTTGACTATTGAATGTACTATAAAATTTCTATGAAATTAAGGGGGGAAAAACTGAGTTTGTCACATATATATGCTATGACAATGGAAGTCCAAAGTGAACACTAATCATCCATACCATAATAAGGAGAGGCAGCGTGACATGTTTGGAAAAAAACCTAGTTGTATATCCTATCTTTAATGGTTACTAGTTATATAATCATGGGCAAGTCACAACTCCTTGAGCTTCAATTTCCTTATCTGTTAAGTAACAGCTATGGTAGCTACCTCAGAGACCTGTTGTAAGACTCAAATGAGATAATTCATATAAAATGCTTCATGAACCTTGAAGTGATACATAAATGACAGTTATCAAGGAAGGCAATGTAATTGATAATGGGCAGTAAAGGCAGAACCTTTGCAGAGGTGGGGGGGGGTGGGGGCGCCCTAAGGAGAGCACCAGCCCCTACTATTCAAAGACTAGTAATATGACTTGTAGTTAAAAATAGAGAGGATTTAACTCCCTGTATTGGAGTTTAGATTGTACCATTATACTGTGAATTTTGGGAAGAGAGAAAGGTAGATGAGAACTATGAGTAGAGTATTGCAAGCCTCTGAACTCTGGTTGTCTGGGTAACCTCCATGTATTTCTAATAGCCTGTGATCTCTGTATCCTGGGGAAATGTCTGATGATTTGGACTGTGCTGCAAGCAGCTTGAGGTCTTAGGCATAGAAAGAAATAAAGGGAAAGGATGAGCATTGATGACCTTAAATCCCACACTGAGTAAAAGTTCCTCCTGGATAACACTTTTTGAGACATGCACTACTCTCCAGTTAGACCAAGGGAGGATGGGACATTGATATCATATAATGAACACTAAGAAGGATCAAAATATAATTTGGCCATCTCAATGAAATATCTCTCAATTTTATCAGCCTATAATTCTCTCTCCTACCTCTGAATTGGGTACAATACAAAAATATATACATATATATATGTTTATATATGTTTATATATATATATATATATATATATATATATATATATATATATATATATATATATAAATCTTGTTTTGCTCTGTTTGGTTATGTAACTACTTTGCTTAGGTAATTCTTACTGAAAAGTAAGAGAATAATGGTATGGTGTGACAATGGATCACAGCAGTTATGTCTCCTTTTGGATCTCTCATGACATGTAGCACAGTAAAATGCAACTAATAAGTGTTCAGTAAATATTGTTTCAATGGAAATGAATTTCACTATTGGTGTTCCCTCAGAACTGGTGGTTATCTCAGTACTATATAACAAAGCAAACACTGATTATGTCTATAATTTAGCTAATATCATTCTGAAAAGAACCTGCACCATGATCATTTACACAACCACCAAGGGATTGCTTTCAAGTGTTAATAGTATCCTTCCTAAGACCAAGGGGATGGGGAGGAAATAAAGTTAAGAGCAGAAAAGGATGGGTTGGCTTCCTTGCTATAGTACAATAGGGTTGAGTCAGGAGCAGGGATGCAAGGTTTAAAAGAACAAAAGGAAAATCAGATCACCAAAGTCCTAAGAAACACGTTACCCATAATTCCACAGACTAATTTTAAAAGGTCAGGAGATAAGGCTGTAGCTTTGGCCCTTATGTTCCTTGAATGAGGGTGTTAAGAAACTTGCCTGAGGGGGGCAGTTAGGTGGCACAGTGGATAGAGCACCGGCCCTGCAGTCAGAAGGACCTGAGTTCAAAACCTGCCTCAGATACTTAACACTTACTAGCTGTGTGACCCTGGGCAAGTCACTTAACCCCGATTGTTTCACTAAAAAAAAAAAAAAGGAAAAAAAAGAAAAGAAAAAAAAGAAAAAGAAACTTTCCTGAGAGTTGTTAACAACTTACTATGGAACTAAAGCTTTGTTGATTGAATTTTGGGGTAAAATTGAGAGTGACAGAACAATAGCATGAGTTGCAATTAGCATGATTGTAGATTGTTCTCTGTTGTGAGAGAATGTGGGATTATATAGAGGAAAATCTTGTCAAAACAAATGCAGAGCTGGATATCCTCAGTTGTGTATTCTGGCCTGGTAAATAATGGTTTGGTTTTGGGTCTTTGAACAAAGCCTAGGTGTCCACTTGATAGAAATGTGGAGAAGCTGGTCAATTCCCTTTCCTTATAATAGCCTTTTAAAAATCCATGGAAATGTTATTTATCATTTCATCAATTTTTCACAATAAAAAGCTTCAATTTATATTAGCTGAGATTCTTTAAAATATAAAGTTACAAATTCACTCAAATGCTTAGGATCATATGTTCATATAGATTTAGGGCCGAAAGGCATCTTACAGGTCATATAGCCCATTGCTCCTCATTTTGAATTTGGAAACTAAAGCTGAGAAGTTAAATGATTTGCCCAAGATCACACACAGGTAGTAAATAGCAGAACCAGAATGTGAATTAAGGTCATATAACTACAAATTCAGCAGTTTTCCCTCTCTATTATCCTTCCAGAATACCTTACTGCTTGGATAGTATCAGAGCAATCAGACTTGGGGAAAAAGCAAATGTGATCTTATTTTACCAATTTCACCAGCTTTAAAATCTTAGGAACCATAGATTAAAAAGTAAAATTATTGAGTTGAGATCATATGTATCAACATACATTGTATGTTGATTGATTATCAAATAGTAAATTGAATCAGTCAAATTAGAAAAGTAATTGTTCATTCAGAATTTGAACTAATTATTGCTAGAAAGGTCAATAGCTTTGAAGTCTGATGATCTGACTTTGAAAACAAGCTCTGCCATTTGCAATTTGTGTGATCTTTGGCAAGTTTCTTTCTTTCCCAGGGTATCAGTTTTCTCATTAAGAAATATTTTCTGGGGGCACCAAGGTGGTGCAGTGGATAAAGCACTGGCCCTGGATTCAGGAGGACCTGAATTTAAATCAGGCCTCAGGCACTTGACACTTACTAGCTGTGTGACCCTGGACAAGTCGCTTAATCCTCATTGCACCACAAAAAAAAACAAAAACAAAAACAAAACAAAATTATTTTGCCCCAGTTACATGTAAAGAAAAGTGTTAGTTATTTAAAAAAAAATAAGTTCCAAATTTTCTCTCTCCCTTCCTCCCTGAGAGAATAAATTCTCATTTTTAAAGTAAGAGAATTGGACTAGATTTCAACTAAGGTTCATTTCAGTTTAAAAGATATAGTAAAAATTTGGGGACAACTAGGTGACCCACTGGATAAAGCACCTGCCCTGGATTCAGGAGCACCTGAGTTCAAATCTGGCCTCAGCCACTTGACACTTATTAGCTGTGTGGCACTTGACACTTACCAACTGTGTGGCAAGTCACTTAACACTCATTGCCCCACAAAAAAAAAATAAATAAAAAATAAACATAAATAAATACATAAATGAATAGAAAAACAAATAAATAAAAAAGATATAGTAAAAAGTAAACAATTCACTATTTCCTTCCCCCATTCCTTCTAATTATAAATATCATTCAAGTAAAATGAATAACATAGGTTAAAATCAGTAATGTCATCCTACGAGAGGCTCAAGATAAAGATTCCCTAAAAATATTTCTAACTTCTGTTTTTAGCAATTATTTTATATTAGATAACATTTGCATTGATTTATTATTATTTACTAATATTTGGCACCAGAGGAGGCATCTTCCATGATTGGAGTTCCCTCATAAGCTAAAATAGAGGTCTTTAATATATTGATATATGGCCTGTGAGTTTATTGAGATCATTTGAACACACTCTTTGGGACCATGGTTGTTTTGTTTTTGTTTTTGTTTTTTTTTGTTTTATGATATCCTTATTAATCCACAATATTCATGTCTTTTTTTTCTGAGTATTAACAGGATCTTTCTATTTTCTACTCATGGTTCATATTTTCATTCTTTCAAACTTCTCAACTTTCTTTTTTTGCACTGTCAGTATTTTCGGGGAAGTTCCAGTCTGTTTTCTGTTGTAGTCACTTTCATTTAACTTATGATGCTTTAGTATGACAATCACATATCTCTTTAACTGCTCCTCTCATCTTTACAAGAGCTGCTTTATAACGTGAATGCTAACAGAGGTTTGACTAAGCAACCTCACAATTGCGCAATTTGACATTTAAAAAAAATATATTGAAAAAATTTTTAAAGTTATCATTTTCTCATAATTTCTTATAGTTAATATAGTTAAGGTAAAGAGATATGACTCAACTATGAAACAAATGAATTGATGAAAGTCCATACCCCCACCTTAAATCCAAAGAGAAGGATGTTTAAAGTTTGTAGCATTATGTTTTCTTTCTTTTCATAAAAGTATTTTATGATTTTGCAGTTACATGTAGATAGTTTTCAACATTTGTTTTCACAATATTTTTAGTTCCAAACTTTTCTCCCTTTCCTCTCTGCTCCCCAAAACAGAAAGCAATCTGATATAATTTATATATTTACAATCACATTAAACATATTTCCGCATATTGTGAAAGAAGAATCATAAAACAAGGGGAAAACCTCAAAATAGAAAAAAAAAAACCCCAGCCAAAAAGTACTACCGGTATGATTCAATCTGCATTCAGAATCCACAGATCTTTTCTCTGGATGTGAAAAGCATTTTCTATCATGAGTTCTTTGGAATTGTCTTGGATCATTGCACTTCTGAGAAGAGCAAAGTGTATCACAGTTGATCATCACACAATGTTGCTGTTGCTGTGTACAATATTCTCGATTTACAATTCTTTGCTACCACAAAGATAGCTGCTATAAATATTTTTGTACATGTGGGTCATTTTCCCTTTTCTATGATCTCTTTGGAATAGAGACCTAGTAGTGGTATTACTGGATCAAAGGATATGCACAGTCCCATAATCCTTTGGGCATAGTTCCAAATTGCTTTCCAGAAAAGTTGGGACTGTTCACAGCTCCACCAACAATGCATTAGTGTTCCAATTTTCCCACAGCTTCTCTAACATTTATTATTTTGCTTTTTTTTTTTTGGTCATATTAACTAATCTTACTGGTATGAGGAGATACCTCAGAGTTGTTTTAATTTGCATTTCTTTAATTAGTGATTTAAAGCATTCTTTTCCATATGGCAACAGATAGCTTTTATTTCTTCATCTGAAAAACTGCCTCTTTATATCCTTTGACCATTTCTCAATTGGGGAATGACTTGCATTCTTATAAATTTGATTTAGTTCCCTATATATTTTAGAAATGAGGCCTTTATCAGAAACATTGGCTGTAGAATTTGTTTCCCAGTTTTCTGTGAAGCATCATATTTTCTACTTAAGATATCTACCTGATAAGCCTTGTAGCAATTCTGGAGGGCAATCCCTAATAGATCCAGCAATCAATTTGAAAGAAAAGAGTCCACTTGGCAAGCCAAATGGGAACTGAATAAGCAAATGTATACTATATCCTGAATTCCTCCAGCTGTATGAATTTCTAGGAATATTGGGTTTGTATGTAAATTAGCCTGAATTGAATATAGAGTTACTCGTTGTTTGGATTCAGTGGATCTGGTTCAAATCTCACCTTTGATGCTTCCTACCTGTGTGACTCTTTACAAATCACTTAATCTTTCTGGGCTTCAAGCTAAAGTCCCTTCCAGTTCTAGATCTATGATCCTATTTTCCTATCACTTCAAATTTCCTGATCAGTAAGAAAAAACAGTCGGGAAAATATGGTAGAGTAGATAAAAAGCCTAACTCTGGAGTCAGTCAGTTCTTGGTTCAGATCCTGCTTCTGACATACGCTGGTTTTGTTGCCATAACTAGGTCCCTTAACTCCTTGGTGCAATAGGTAACTCTCTAAGATTTTAAGTTACAGATAAGATAGTCTCTAGTATTGCTATAGAGACATCCTGGGGGATGAGAGGGTGGATAAAGGAGGAGGGGGAGGATAGAGGGGAAGGGAGGAGGGACAATGGGAAAGAGAGGGAGCTAAGAAGAATTGAAACTTTTTTCATAAGAATAAACTCAGTTACAAAACAAAACAAACAAAAAAGAGAATAAACTACGTTCTGTCTCAGTCATGGATGAATAATATTGGCTTCTCTGAGAGTTATACAAATGGTTAAGCATAAATTGGGAGATGTTTAGGAAAATCCAAAGGGAAACTAGTAAAGGTGGCTTTCAAAGCTGGGTGTGTAAGTCAGTCTGCCTGTCTCTGTGTTTAATTCTAGCCCATAAATTGCATCAAGTTTTATCTCACATGTAATTAGTTTGTAACTATATTTCTTTTTGTAATCTGTAATACAATAATCATTGTTAAACTGATGAAGACAGGCCCATGGGAGTTACTATTGTGAGGGAAGAAATAGGAACCTGTGTCCAAAAGAGAACATACTTAAGGTTTCTGGAAAGGGCAGGAAAAACAAGAAGTGAGAGCTTTGACATGGGTTGAGAGAGAGAGAGACACACACACACACACGGAGAAAGAGACACAGAGAGAGACACATTAGACACAGAGACAGAAAGACAGAGACAGAGAGATGCACAGAGACACACAGAAACAGAGACAGAAAGACAGAGACAATAAGACAGAGACAGAGAAACATTGAGACAGAGACAGTCAGAGACAGTGAGACAGAGACTGACAGAGATACAGAGACAGAGGGAGGGAGACAGAGAAACAGATAAAGACAGAGAGGCAAAGACAGAGAACAACAGAGACACAGAGAAAAAATCAGAGAGGATTGTGGAGAAAAGAGGAAGATAGAGAGGGTTGGCCTAGTAGATAGAAAGTTAACTTCAAAACCAGGGAGATCTCAGTTCAGTGCTGGCCTCTGACACGTACTGACTATCATATCTGGGCAAGTCATTTATGCACTGAGAGAGTGCTCTAGAAAAAGACAACAGAAAAAAAAAAAAGCTCCAAGACTCTAAGTTGCAGAGAGGATGCTGACCTTCCTTGGTAGTGGGAGTTTCCTCACTTAACCTTGGAGATCCTTTTACCAATGAAATCACAGTTCTGCCCCACCCTTGTAATACAATAATCATCATTATTGCCTACTACTTATACGTGTTTAATATACATGTACATATATGCATGCATATATAATAATACTTTCTATACCTGCTCAGCACTTTGAAGAATAGTTGATTGTGTATATTTAACCACCACGATCTTCCTCCCACCCCCTTTTTTTTTCTCGACACCCTAATTTTAATAGCTTTCAGCTCTTTCAAAGTTTTCTCCTCTGGAAAATATCCACTATTGGTTCAGAGAGGATGGCATCAGGAAATGTTTTGCCAAGAGCTCTGCTTATTCAAGACCAAAAACATTCACAAAACAGGTAAACTTGAACATCAGAATTCTATTACGTATAAATTATACATATAAGTACTTGGTTTCTATATCTGGAATGTTAACCCAGATGAATGTGCAGCAGTGCTTAGCATTAGAAATGTACCTGTCATGGAATGGGGGACGGGTACTTTTGCATCTGTCAGGGAAGGACACATTTCATGGGGCTTCACAAAAGATTCTGAAAGGAGACTTTGAAGGGACTGTAGCCAGGCTGTCAGGCCCCATCAATAAAGTCAGCTAGTGACATGAAGCAGGAGTTAGGGCTAAGCAGAAAAGTCGAGCCCATCTTGTGAGGTTGGTTTGAGCTAATGTTGATGGCTAGACAGTTTAGGGGTAATGATGAAAAGCTCTTCTCATGCCTGAAGGATAACGGAATTAAAGAGTCATAGACATTAGAGATGAAAAAGCTCTATTAAGGTCGTCTCATCCATTCTCTGCCAGCTTAGGATTGTTCCCTATAGCATCGTCTATAGTACAATGGAATAATTTTTGAAAAAAAAATCTGCACAAAGGAGACTAAAAGGTTTCCTCCAGCCTCCATTGGATAATCATTGCACATCGGAAACTCTCAGACCACTCATCAAGATGCTGTTCCCCAGTTGGCAAATTAAAATGATTAATGGGTTTTGAGGCTCCGGGTCTAGATACAAAGGAGAAACAGTCTGGACCAAAGTCATAGGGAAAAGCACTGATATAATGAAAAGGATTTAATATGAACCATATGAATAGTAGAATTATTCACAAAGGAGACCTCCTCAAGGGCAGTAAGCAAAGTTCAGCTACCCAAGGAGCCTCAGACATAGTGAGCATTTAATACATGATGCTTTCCTAAACTTTGAGGTTGAAACCTTTAGCACTGATATTGAGATAGTTGGGGACTTGAGACTCTAGGGTTCAGGAAATCTATGTTTATACTGAATAAGACTTTAAAAAGTGCTTTGGGCTTCTGGGCTTAAATGGCAGAGTTCCCTGTGGTTTTACACTGGTATTTTGAAATAGTTCAGAAATGGAAAATAGAGCAATGAGAAGGAGCTCCTTATACAGATGGGGCTGGGGGGCTCAGAAAATGGAATGGGTTAAGGAGTAGGAGACCCTTTTTTCTTTTCTTTTCTTTTTTTGCAATAATTCACTATTATAACTGGTATGTTTTATTTGTTTGATTATTTATTAACTAGTTAAATTTTAATTCACAAAGGAAATAATGTTCATTGATGAAGTTAGTAAATCTTTGAGGGGCTTATATCTTGCATTAGACAAATTCGCCAACTCTTGTCACCATTCTGGGACAGGACCTTATTATTACCCACTTGGGCAAATAAATAGACTCTCTGACTCTCATTTCTGATCTCTGCAGTTCATCTGCTGAAAGTCCAACTGTGTTCACACTATATACTACCTTCATAATACTACTCTCTTACACAAAAATTTGGTTTCATTACATCTCTGCCCAAGAGACTTCAGTGACTCTGCTGTCTACCAATGATTGTGAATTAACTTTATGCTCATTTTCTTCTTCCACAATCCAGCACTGCTCTATCTTGCTGGTTTTATTTCATATTGTATTACTGTGCTCCAACTAAATTACAGAATCCACCATTATCTTCTACCACAAAACATACACTGCACACGTCCATTTCACTGCCTTTACTCATGCTTTTCCTCATGCCTAGAACCCCTCCCCACAATGCCACCCTTTGCCTGGTAGATTATAATATAAATTCCACTTCCTCCTGGAAGACTTCCTTGATTTATCCCAGCTGTTAATGACCTCCTCTGAGGTCATTTTATCATGTAGTATTGTGTATTATAATTGTGTACAACAGACTGTAAACTCACTATATCTTAATTCACATTAGTCATCTTCTCTAGCACTTAACATGGTTCTCCTTATAGAGCAAGTCACTTAAACACTTTATGAATGAATGACAATGACCATTATCTGTGATTACAGGCTTAGCTGAAAAAAGCATATACATAAATAATTGTCCTTTATACATTTAAAGACTTGTAGAATATTACACTGAGAAGTCTATCCTTCAAAGGAGACACTCCAGCTCCACCTGCCTGTCCGTTATCCCTGGAATTTCCTCCCTCTACATTTGCTTACTGGCTTCCTTGGCTTCCTTCAAGTCCCAACTAAAATCTGATCATCAAGAGAAATTTTTCCCCAAGCATTTCTAGTGCTTTTCTTCTTGATTATTTCCTATTGTTTGTACCTAGTTGTTTGCATATTGTCATCCCCATTATATCATGAGCTCTATGAGGATAAGGACTAACTTTTACTTTCCTTTGTATCCCTAGCACTTAGCACAGTGCAAGTTCTAAATTACTTAGTGACTGGATGATCTAAGATATTATCAATGAACCTCCTATTTTTAGTAAGGAAGCCAAGAAAAAAAAAATGAAGTAACTCACCAAATTACTTGCCTTGCTCTCCTAAAAACATTCTCTTGTTTTAGCAATTCAGTTATTTGTAGAGTTAGTTTTTCCCCGTAGATACATATATTCTTAACACTGTGACCTAAAGAGACAACCTGCTCCTGGCCTGCTCCATAATGAGCTGCTCCATCTATCATTCATTCAACAAGTATATATTGATGGCCTACACTGTGGTCAGCGCCAAGAAAGTTTTGTTATTTTGCCACCCTTGTTTCCTGGAAGCTTATGGTTAAGCTGCATAATTTAAAATTGTACTTGTGGGAACTCAGTGAACTTTCCCTCTTTACTATGGTTATTGTTACCACATCTCTCCTCATTTGTTGCAGCTACTTAGATATTCATGGACAAATAGAATACTAGAGTTGGAAGGCATCCTAGGAGACCATCATTAGTTTTCTAAAAAGCTCAGCTCAAATGCCACCTTCAACATGAGGCCTTTCTTCATTTTCTCCCCCCCCCCAGCTGCTTGTGCCAACCCTCACCCCCAACACTATGTATTTTGTATATACTATGTATGTGCATATGTGTGTGTGTGTGTGTGTCTGTGTCTGTGCTCTCTATCACTAGATAGTAAGCTTTTTAAGTCTAGGGACTACTTCATTTTTGTCTGTCTCAGATTCCTAGTACAGTGCCAGGCATAGAATAGGTTCTTAATAAATGTTTGTTTATTGATTGACTAATTGATGATATAATCCAACCACCTCCTCATTTTAAAGATGAGGAAAGTGAGACCCAGAGATGTGATGTGATGTGCCTGAGGTCAATTCTGTGATTTTAAGACTTACTATTTTTGCTCCACATTCATGTCACACATTCTTTGCAAATGTCAAAACCAGTGTACTTGGATAGCAGCTGGCATTGCTTTAAGGCTGATATACAGTATTGAGATAGCTTTTTATGGTTGCTTTTATTTGGCCATTTTCAAGCTAAATAGGGCTGAGAGAAAACATTGATGGAGCTGACCCAGAAATTCCATGTCATGTTTATAGAACATCTTGGTCTTTCACGTATAACCATTGGAGAATAAGCATAGATATTTGCCCTTTGCTTAGATTTGGAACTTAATCATCTAATTACTACTTCCCCTCACCCCTGAGCTCATACTATAGCAGCTTCCAAAGGACTACTGGACATTGAGCTGCTCTGGTTCCACTATCCTAGATCTGCTGATGCACCTGTTTAAGAATGTCAACTCAGAAGCATCCATAAGTAGAAATTGATGTTTCATTGGCTTAGAGAATAGAAGTGGGGATTTTCAGCTGAAATGTTCCCAGGCAGGTCCGGTTAAAATCATACTTTCAATCATACTTAACTTTCCCATCATCATAGAACAGAAGTAACAACCTGTTTAGGTGGAGCTATCTCATTCTGGACAATTCAATTAGTCTATGGTCATAATGTATTTTCCGCATTGTTTATGTATAATCTTCCCAGTTTTGTAATTTCTCCTATCAGTCATTGCAGTATAGTAGAATGTATTCTTGATTTGGAGTCAAGGGGCTTACAATTGAATTCAATCTTAAAAATTCACTAGCTGTGTGAGCTTGGGTAATTCCCTTTGACTCAGAACCTCAGTCTTCTTCTCTGTAAAATGAGGATAATAATAGTTGTGCAACAATTCATACTCTCAACGATCATTGTAAGGAAAGCACTTTTTAAAACTTAAACCTCTATTCCAATGGAGTTCAACATTATGAACTTCTTTCAATTGGAATTCATGATGTAGATTCCACAGCATATGTTTTACTTACCAAAACAGAGTGATAGTTCTTAGTTCTGCCTTCTATATATAGGTATAGGGTTGCCAAGGTTCAAGATGATATACAGCCTTTGCCTTCTTCAACTGTATTTTCCACCTATGATTTTGTGCTGAAACTCTACAATGTTGCAGGATATAGATAGATAGATATGGCTATAGATATATAGAAATAGATATATAGATTTATGTGTGTGTGTGTCTGTGCGTGTGTCTGCATCCGTGTGTATATATGTGTATATTGCATACATACACACATACACACATACATAACTTGTGGTAAGCACTTTCTGGGCAACTTCACCAGCTACATGAACTTGTGGTTAGACTTTTCAAGGATTTTAATAGTTTTGTAGCATCTACTCTATTAGAAGGATGGAAGGAATGGGGCTGAGCATAGAATAGAAAAGAGAGTAAGGAAAATAAATTTTCCAAGAAGAAATCCTAATCTTAAAATGGCTTGAAGCTCCTTACCTCTACATTCAGCAGGATAACTTTCTTTAGGGGGAAATATCTTCCCAACCATTTTGTAGCATCAAATAGAGTGAAATCAAGTTATACCAATTTCCCTTACAAAACAATTATCTTTCAGAGACTGTCCAATTCACCCAGACAGACCATATTTGCCACTTTGAGCTATGATGCATCATTAGTCTCTGAGATATGCATTATAAAGAGGTTTCCACTGGATCAATTATATTTACCTCTGTAATTGTATTAAAAGGAAAGAGAAAATGAGAGGAAGAGAGAAAATAAAAGCTAGGCAAGGGAGAAACATTCTACTTTCAGCTGAGCTTTGAAATGGAGAGCTAATGAGATGGAGAGTAATAAGGAGACTGTTCCAGGCAACAGGAGTTACAGAGGAGAAATCTCTTATACAGATATAAGGCTAATTAGTAGAGGGTTAGGGTTGGGTTGGAGGGAATTACAGATTGCCAAGATCATGAGGCAAACTATAAGTTCAAAGAGAGTTTAAAAATAGGAAAGGAAAAGTTTGAAACAAATCCTATAGTAAAGAGAGGAACCAGTAACATTACCAGAGAAATAGAATCTGGGGTGTGTGTGTGTGTGTGTGTGTGTGTGTGTGTATTGTGTGCTTGTAAATGTTAGTCAGCATTGTACTTTACGTTAGGGAACTTAAAAATATACCTCTTCGGAGACTAATAGAAAGATGAGGCATATAAAGATGAGAATAGATACGGGTACAGATAAGGAGTTAAGTAGAGATGGGATTACCGGCATTGGTACACATGGACACATTTACAGAAGGGATTCTAATGTGTTTTTAATGTGTTTGTAAAAGCTGTGGGAATCCTGGCAGAATGCCAAGATCATCAAGGCTAGAAGCAAGTAGGTCGAAGTGGAAGTTCGAGACAGGAGGCCAGATGAGCTGTGCAGTAGACAGGTAACGGGAGAATTACCAGGGTCCTTGTCACTTTGGATGTATGTACCTGAATAGCTGCAAAGAAAACAAAATTAACAAAAACAAAAAAAATGACCCAGAAAAGAAAGTGAAAAACGTTTAAGAAATATATGATTCAGGCGAAAGAAATTAAGTTTCTACCTTAGCAAATAGAGTTTGATGGTAATAGCCAAGGAAATGAGGCTGAAAAAGAGGAAGTCAAAGTCATAGAATATTTATACATTATGAGGATCAACTCTACAGAACACTCTTTATGAGATAAGTTACCTCCCTCCCTCCCTCAGTTATTATCATTATTATTAATATTATTACTGAATTGTTTTTCAAGTCTATAAGCAAGTAGATTGAAGTGGCAGCTTCAGATTAGAGGCCAGATGCTTGCAGTCTCAGGATATCAGAATGGAACTGACCACAGTGACTGTATAGTCCAACTCATACATTAAAATTCCACTGTAAGATATCTAACAAATGGTTACTGGTCTTCTACTAAAAAACCTCCTAGGAAGGGAAAACTACCACCTCTATAAGTAGTCCATTCTATTTTTACATAACTTTAATCATTAGGGTTTTTTTTGTTTTGTTTGTTTTTCTAACACACAGCCAAAACTAACCTCTTTGCAACTTCCACCTATTGTGCTTAGTTTGGAATCTGTCCATGTTCTCCATTCTGAAAAGAAAGGAAAAAAGAAAAGAAACAAACAAAAACAGAACAAAACTTTACTAGTTCCTTAATAGAATCCATCCAATATGTGTTCTTCTCTTAGCTAAATTCTCAAAAACAGTTATTTTTTCCTTGATTGATCTGTATCTGTTACTCCAATACCTATAGTTGTTGATAATCCTCAGATTCCCTTTCTTTCTCCCTCTTCCTCTTCTTTTCTGAATCTTCCCCACTCTGTTCTCAGTGACTATTTCTTACCTCTAGGATCAAATACAAACTCCTTTGCCTAGCTTTTAAGGCTTGCCAGAACCTAATTGTTGTTCATCACGCATTATCTCCTTCCTTCTTTCCTTTGCACTGGCAGCCCACTGTATGTGAAATGCTCCCCCTCATGACTCCCTGGTTTTCGTTAAACACTCAGTTCAAGCACCCTATTCATCACAAGAACTTTTTTCCTCCCCAGCTGTTAGTTCCTTCTCATCCAGAGTAACCTTGAGTCTGCTTTTACATTTCTTTTGTGCAGGCCAAAGTCAGCATCTGGAGTCAAGGACCAGAAAGAGAAGAAGTATCAACACAGAAGTTAAACACGGGAAAGCAAAGGTGTAACAATTATCAGCAGAGAGGAGACCACCACTGCAGTGGTTGGTGGGAGCCAATCTAAGTGAAGGAAAGCTCTACAGTTCCAAAGAGATGATTTGATGAAAGGTGATTATACTGTTTATATCACTGGCAAGGAAAAGGCAAAGTTATTCTGCTTGCCCTGAATGGCCATATACAGCTGGAAAGGTGGAACCCCATGAGATCCCTGTGAATAGACCTATATATCTATTCATTGCCCCTCTCCCTTTCCCCTTGGAATATTTTGTTTCATACCCCCAGTGTTGAGCATAGTGCCTGATACATAATGGGTGCTTAAATGACTATTGTCGGTGAATTGATCAAATGAAAGAATCTCTTATGCTGTACATTGGAGATAATATTGGTAGGGGATTTAGTGGAGTCAGGAAAACTTGAGTTCAAATATGATTTCAAAGACTAACTAATTGTATGATCCTGGGCAAGTCACTTGACCTCTGTCTTCCTCAAGTTTCCTCATTTTTAAAATGGGAGTAATTGCACCTACATTCCAGGGTTGCCATGAGGATCAATTGAAATAATAACTGTATAGTGCTTAACAGAGCACTTGGTACATAGTAAGCTCGATATAACTGTTAGTTATAATATTATGAATATTGTTGTTTTTGTTGTCATCATTCAGTTCAAACAGTGGAAGAGGGATCAGATTTGTTCTGACTGGGGCCAGACAATAGAACTAGGAGAAGCAGATAGGAATAGCAAAGAAGGAGGTATAGATATAATGTCACAAAACCTTCCTAACAATTAGAACTATCCCAAAGTGGAATGGATTGTCTTAATAAGTGATGAGTTTGGGGTAGCTAGATGGCACAGTGGTTAAAGCACCGGCCCTGGATTCAGGAGTACCTGAGTTCGAATCCGGCCTCAGACACTTGACACTAGCTGTGTGACCCTGGGCAAGTCACTTAACCCTCATTGCCTGCAAACAAACAAACAAAAACAAAAAATAAGCGATGAGTTCCCCTTTGCAGAAAGACTTTAATAAGAGATTGAGTGACCATTGGTTGGGTTTGTTGTAGTGGAAATTCTCATTTAGATACCTAGAACTAGATGGCAATTAAACTCCCCTTTCTAAGCTTTGAAATGCTGTGATTTTTGTCTACTCTCATTACTTGAGTTCTCAATATGACTTGGTGTGTCTCTGTGGGTTATTAGCTCCTGGGTCCTGTCTTCTACTTTGGAACTTGCCACTGGTCAGGAGGGAGTTCTTTGCATAGCCTGGATACTCAGCAAATATTACTGACTGCTTAGCTCAGAGTCTGACTCAATCCTGTAGGCTCTGCTCCCTCCCTCTATATTTAATTAATGCACTGCACATCTGCCTGCCAATGAAAAAGAAGTTATTGTGAGCAGCTTAGTAACTGCCAATATTGGCTAGTACTAATGGGACACATTTGTCTTTCTTCTCTTCGTCCCATGTATTTTGCCCAAGCACAAAGATACTATAGAGATCTCTCAGAGTCTTAAATGAAACAGAGAAAATCTGACCATCTCTAATTTCAATCTGGTAAAACTCAAACAAGTGTTTTAGTGGCTCAAGTACGATGCAATCTTGACACTATCAAACGATCTACCTCTGAATAAGGGTTTTGTAGACACCGGTTGGTGGGAGGGCTATTTATCTTTCAGCAGAAAACAATACAGAAGAGTCAATGTTACAGATGCCATTTGAGGCCAAATATATGAGGATTACAAAAATAATGATAACAGCTAACATTGCTATAGCACTTACTCTGTGCTAGACATTGTGCTGAGAGCTTTATAATTATGATGTCATGTGATCCTCACAACAACCCTTAGAAGTCACTGTCATTATCCTTATTTTATATGTTAGAGAACTGAAGCAAGGAAAGGTTCGATGACTTATCCATATGTCTGTAAATGCCCCCCTGTGGAAGCAAAGAGAGGAGTGAAGCAAATGGGGAGGATATGGACCCCCTTTAACTAATAAAATGGTTTTGTGATCTCACCTATCTAGGTAATTAGTTCTTGAACCATTATTAAATATCTGCTTTGTTTTCCCCAGAAGAGTGCAGCAGAGTGAGAGAGTAAGAAGACTATCAGCTAAAGAGATCCCATCCTCCTTTTAAAAAAAGAAAACATAAACAAAAAAGAAATGAAAAAACATTAGATACTGAATCACCTAGATTCTATGCTAGAGAACATGTAAATTAACAAATAGCTTTACTTCAGTATTTGACCATATCATTCTACAGCTCCAGAATCTTCAGTGGCTCCATTTTACCTCTAGGAAAATATACACATATTGTGTATACACACAAGAATAACCCTAAAATTGGTATTTAAAACACTTCATGATCTGTCTCCAGACTCTCTTTCTAGGATGATTGCACATTACTCTCTTTGATACACCCATCATTGTAGCCCAAATGATCTACTTCATGTATTCCTTAATGCAACATTTTATCACTTTCCTCTAAGCATTTGCGCAAAAACTATAATGTTAGTCAACTAGCACTTATGAATTGACTAGTAAGTGCCAGGTATTGTGCTTTTCCTACAATGCATTCCCTTCTCCCCTACCTTTCAATCCTTCAAGTTCACTTCAAAAGTCATGAGTACTTCATGAAAACTTTTAAACTTTTCTCATTCCCCCTAATTGATAGTGATCCCCAAATTGTTTACATTTGTGTATGTGTCTTGGATTTACTTGTCTATGTCCATATTAGATTCCCAAATTAGGCTGTATATTCCTTGAGAGTGAGGGCTATCTTATATTTTACCCATAGTATTTAGTGCATAGAAGCAACTTCCTAATAATTGATTGGTTGTATTTGTCAACTTTATAGAATGAATAGTCGAAAGATTTTTTGCATGAGTAGTTGAGAGGCGATGTGAAAATGTACAGAGAGATTGCCACTGGGGCCAAAAAAAACTCCATTCAAGACCTGCTTCTGACATATACTGATTTTATGACCCTGAGCAAATAGCTTAACCTTGTAATATTCTAGGTCACAATCTAAGACTATCAGTTAAAGAGAACACACACACACACACACACACACACACACACACACACACACACACACACACACCATGTATTAGTAGTTTTCTCATGTGTAAAATCTTGTACTAAAGAAATAACAGATTCATTCCCTATCCCTTTCTATATGGGAGGTATATGGATGAATGTAAATACAGGAAAGAAAGAAATAAAGAGAAAAATGAAAGTAAGAAGGGAAAAAAATAATAAGATCAGAGGAGGGAGAATTGATCCAGAAGGGAGAAAAAGAAGTCAAGATAGGTGAGCATCTAGTAGACAGAAAGGTCTGGAGTATGGCAAATAGGTTATGGAGTTAAAGAGTGGTCTTGACAGTTTAATGTTAAAGGGAGGAGAGAAATGGAGGCCAGTGGATAAAGAAATGGAAGATTGAGAGCACTTTAAGTAGAAGAATCTGATCGCGACTACTGATGAGTGTTCCTTTAATGAAAATGTGACCCAGAATGGATTGGTATTTTTAGAATGATGGCTAACCAAGGAGAATGCTACCGACAATTGTTGAATAAAGGTTACTGTTCAATATTTAATTTTAGAATCTCTTTTCCCCACTTTGAAGCCAGAACGTTTAAGGCAGTCAAATTTTAATGAGAACTACTGTTCCTGTGGAGTAGAGAATCAGGTGTTCTGTATATCTATAGCAATGTCAATACCCATATGCATTTGCCAGTTCATTGTTAGATTTTCAGAATACAATCCCACTATGGGGTTTGGGATTTTGGTGCTTTTGGAAAGAGAGTGATCATTCTTAGCACAGTTTTTCCAAAGATATGCTAGCCCATCTGTTTAGGGTCAGAATTTTCCTATTGTGGAAGGCAGCTGGACCTGTTGTTAGGAGGTTACCTGCTTAACTGACCCAGAGAATGTTGTAATCGTTGACTGACAGTTGGTTACTTCTAGTTCTTTGGAATTAGGGCATAGTAATATGCCTCTATTCCTCAGCTTCAGGCAGAATAGTTCTTGGAATGGGGAAAGACACCAGGACAGGGAGGAGGATGCAATGGAAAATGCTGCATTCTAATCTTAGTTGAGCCAACTACAGGACCTTGGGAAAATCGCTTAACTGTTGGGGCTTCAGTTTCTGCATTTGTATAATAAGGAGACTGGGCTTTAGAACACTGGTGTCAAATTCAAATAGAAACAGAGGCAATTCATCTATTTATAAGACTATCTGATGGTTGCATGTTGAATTAGTTTCTGTTTTTGTTTTTTGTTTTGTTTTGTTTTGCAGGGCAATGAGGGTTAAGTGACTTGCCCAGGATCACACAGCTAATAAGTGTCAAGTGTCTGAAGCCAGATTTGAAGTCAGGTCCTCCTGAATCCAGGGCCTGTGATTTATTCACTGTGCTACCTAGCTGCCCCTGAATTAGTTATGTGTTTTATTGCATTTTTAAAAAATATCCCACAATGGCATTTTAATATAGTTCTGGAGCAATATGGTGTTATAAGGCATGAGGTTCCCACTGGTCATGTGTTTGACACCTTTGGGATAGACAACCTTGAAGGTCCCTTCTAGTTACCAGCCTAGGAAACCATCAGCCAGTGACTCAATTGAGGATGATAGTTCTCTGATATTGACAGGATTAGAGATCTTCATGCTTTGAAACTGACTAGTCACTTAAGGAGCAGCCTTCCAACCACCTGCTCCTTCAACCTTGTCTTCACATCTAGCATACAATTTGAAATGCAGAAGTTACTAAATTGCCTGGAAGCCTCAGGAGGCACTTGGGAGTACTACCATGGAAATTGTAGCATGAAGGAAGATAATTAAACATAGCCTAAGTATATCTAAAGTAAGAGGAAGTACCTAGATACTATTAGTCTTTTCTCTTTTTCCTCATCTTGATGGACAAAATAATAACTAGGTCCTTCCCATCCTCTCCCCTTCTTTTAGTTCCCCTCCTATTCCCTACTGTCCTTTATGCCCCTCTCCTTCTCTCTAGCATTTCTTCAAAATAATTAATTGTTGGTAATATGCGATAGACTTACATCAGAACCAGGAAAACAACAGAAATGAGCATCATAAAAACATTTTTAAATGTTTTTTTAAATATATAAAAATCAAGAAAATATCAGAAGATGATATGCAAGGGCATACAGAGAGACTGGGCAGTTTTATGACTACTGTGTTAATTTTAATATATACTTAAACAAACTATATAGCAAAAGTTCTTCCTTATGTATGGAAGTGTTCTTGATTCTTGATATTTATTGTATTCATAAGAAAATAGAAAATGTATATTAAAAAATACCCAACAATGGAATTACACCATGGTTTATGGTAAAAGCCCTTTATATTTTTATGTTTATGTTTAAGAGTCCTATATATATATTTTTGTTTGTTTGTTTTGTTTTGTTTTGTTGGGCAATGGGGGTTAAGTGACTTGCCCAGGGTCACACAGCTAGTAAGTGTCAAGGGTCTGAGGCAGGATTTGAACTCAGGTACTCCTGAATCCAGGGCCGGTACTTTATCCACTGCGCCACCTAGCTGCCCCCACCCTATATATTTTTAATAGTTTTATTGATGTTTTTTGCTTTCAGAAGACATCATTGGACACTGTCAGCTGCATAAAAAGCTGTCCATTTTGGGAAAGACTTAAGAGTTCATTTAGTACAACCTTACTCAACAAAGCAAAATAGAACAGGGAGAAGGGTAACTTACCAGCACCATTGCAGATTACAAGGGCTTTGTGCAGGTATGATTATGGAAGGAGGGGGCAATGGATGAAGCAAAGAATATTAAAGACAAATTTTATTATTTAATTTTAATTTAATTTTATTATTTATATTTATATTATTTATAATGATTTATTTAATTTAATTATTTAATTCTTTGCTTTATCATATGAGAAGTTCATTTTTACCTCTAGAGCTGAAAGCATAAGAACTTCCCTTAACTTCTTCTTCTTCTTCTTTTTTTTTTTTTTGGTGAGGCAATTGGTGTTAAATGACTTGCCCAGGGTCACACAGCTAGTTAGTGTTAAGTGTCTGAGGTCAGATTTGAACTCAGGTCCTCCTGAATCCAGGGCCAGTGCTCTATCCACTGTGCTACCTAGCTGCCCCAGCTTCTTCTTTTAGCAAAGCATAGACTTGTAGAATGGACGACTAGAATGTACATTTGAGACTATCTACCCCCTAAACTCCTTGAGGTAAGGTTTTATTTCATTATTTTGCCTTTGTACCTGGGATTAATGTCCTGTACATGTTGTTTTGCAGATTATTTGTGTCTGACTTTTCATGACCCTAGGTGTGATTTTTTCAGCAGAAATATAGATGTGGTTTTTGCCAATATCTTCTCCAGTTCATCTTACAGATAAGGAAACTGAGGTAAACAGGGTTAAGTGACTTGCCCAAGTCACTTTCTACATAGTAAATATCTGAGGTTGAATTTGAACTTGGGTCCTCCTTACTCTAGGCCCTGCATTCTATTCACTGTGCCACCAATGAATACTTGTTCGGGTGACTGCAGTTGAGCCAGGTAAACAATGAATTTATTTTACTGCTGGGGTGAGTCAAGGTGACAACAATTACTACTACTACTGCTGCTGCTGCTGCTGCTGCTGCTGCTGCTACTACTACTACTCTGCTGCTGCTGCTACTACTGCTCTACTACTGCTACTACTATTGCTGTTGCTGCTACTGCTACCAACATTAACAATGATGACAGTAATAATGACAACATATGTACAATGACAAAAATGGTAATGGCTGACATTTGTAGCTCATACAGTACATTTTTTAACCTAGGCACCTTAGGTTGGGGTCCCTTGCTTTTCTCAAGAACATCCAACTACTTCCACAAGTGAAGGGTATTGTTATTAACAGAGCCAATTCTAAGCCCCTACAGTGTTATACCTGAAGTCAGACGAGTAGGTCTTAAATTCCAGCTCTTATTTTCTGCATGAATACACACACACACACACACACACACACACACACACACACACACACATATGTATACCTATAGTGCATATAAATTTATATGTATTTGTGTGTATTAGTAAGTAAGAGGTGATTTAGATGTAGAGAGCAGGGTCATGAAAACCCTTAACTGGGACTCAAGCTAAGGTTTAGAAAAATCAAGGGAATCTTCAGATGTGATAATGAGGGAATGAGTTCCAGATCTAGGGAACAGCTTGTTCAAAGGTAGGGTGACTAGAGATGGACTATTTCTTCTGAGGAAAAGTTATGTCACTTGCTATAATAGTGGAGTATGTAAAGGGAGAAATGTGTATAACTCTAGAAAAGCAGGCTGGAGACAGATTGTGAAAGGTTTCAAATGTCATACAGAGAATTTTATAGTTGATCTTCAAAATAAGAGGGAACCCCTTGAGTTTTTGATTGGGGGAGCTTGATTTTGCCATCTGTGGTGAAGGTACCCTGAATTGGGGAGAAACTTTTAGGCTAAAAAAGGACATGGTTAGTTGAGTAAAGTGGAGTGATGTCATAGTTGTCACTGTGGGATCAAAAAGATCTACCAATTGATTAGAGAGGTAAGACTGGAAAGATTAAGGAGTCAGTCAAGACTGGGAAGTTGTAGACATGGGTCACTGTTATGATGGTGGTACCTTTGATGGAAACAGGAAAGTTTGGAAGAGTAGTCATTTTTTTAGAGGGGGGAGAAGTTAACAAAGAAAAATTTACACATGTTGAGTGTGAGATGCCTATGAAATATCCATGTAGAAATACCCAATGTTTAGGTGATACTGTAAGACTAGAGAAAGAATGTTATTCCTCTAATTAAAGTAATATGTTACTAGACAGAATAATTGGTTATGGTTACACTTTATTTTTCAGTCATTTTTTTCAGGTGTTTCCAGTTAACCTTACATGACCACATTTGGGGTTTTCTTGGCAAAGATACTGGAGTGGTTTGTGTTTCCTTCTACAGCTTATTTTACAGATGAAGAAACTGAGACAAACGGGTTTAACTGACTTGCCCAGGGTCACACAGTTAATATCTGAGGCCAGATTTGAACTCATCTCCCTGACTCAGGATCTGGCACTCTAACTATTCCCCCATCTAGTTGCCCATGGTCACACTGGAACCCCGAAATATATTCATATGGTGCTGGTTTGACTTACTGTTCTGTATTTGGTGGGGGAGAAATATATGGCTTGATTAGAGGATTTCAGTTGAAGAGGCTCTTAGTCAAAGTGTTTTTTCTTTTCATCCATTTTAATTCTAAACATATAGAGTAAAAAGAGCTTGTTACAGACAAATCACATGGAAAAAGGCACAGACCAGTGCATTCCAAGTTTTATGTTGTGTGACTTGGCCAAGTAATGCCAGCTTTCTAAAGATTTCTTAGCTCTAATTTCTTTGTAAATTAACTAATAATCATTTAAATTGAAAGTGCCTTTCCTTCCTCATTCTCCCTCCCTACCTCAAACTCTTAGGAAGGAGAAAGGAAATACAGCCATGTCAGAGTGTTAAATCCACATCTTGCTATCAGAGCTAGGAGTTTTCATTAAAAAGTTGATGTTCTCAGTGCCTCCAGCCACTCTTCTGAGGATTATAAAGTGTGATCTGTGCTGCTATGGCAAAAATCTTTCTCACTATTTTTTTCTTTTCTGAAATCTGTTTCCAGATATTAATATTCTTGGTGAGCAGGTTTAGAAGAGCTGATAAGGGCAATGAGAAATTCACTGAGGGAAATATTTCCTTTGAAAGGAATAGTGCATGACAGAGTTTGGGGAAAATGAACCATTTAAGGTTAACACAGTCCAAGTTTTTATTGTTTGTAGGACTATTTGTGACACAGAGAGGGACAGAGACAGACAGAGGGAGAGTTTTCTAGGCATGGGTGCAGCTAGAGAAAATGCCCTGAGCCATGAGTTGGTTCATGAAACAGAAAGAAGGCCAGCATCATTAGATCAAAGATTATGTGGCTAGGAGTAAGGTTGTTGTTTGTCCTTCATTCTTGAAGAGGACCATGACATCAGGAGATGATATGTCTTGAACAGTATTGGATTTAAGTGATGGAAGGCTATTCAAGGTCACCAACCTCACACTCTCCTCCAGAGCCATCTGCGTCCAGTGGTAAAATATATATCAGGACAACTAGAGATGGCTCTGGAGGTTTAAGGCAATTTGGGTTAAGTGACTTGCCCAGGGTCACACAGCTAGTAAGTGTCTGAGGTGACATTTGAACTCAGATCCTCTTGACTCCAGGGTGAGTGCTCTATCCACTATGACACCTAGCTGCCCCTAGGAATAAGATGTCAGAAGACTGAAAAGGTAGGTTCAGGGGTTCATTTATGATGGACTTTGAATGATTTGAACCAAATAGATCAATCATGGGGGAAACTAGATGGTGCAGTGGATAAATCACTGGCCCTGGATTCAAGAGGACCTGAGTTCAAATCCAGCCTCAGATACTTGACTCTGTTAAGGGTTAAAATTCTAGCTAAACTGTCTAAAATATCTAATGAGTGGTCGCCAATCAATTACAAGCTTTAGCAAGAGTTAGACTTTTAAGCATTTATTAAGGAGAATAAGAATTTGGTAAAGAGAGAGAGAAAGGCCTAGATTCCTATCTATTAAAGGGAGAGCACATTTCTAGCTCCGCTCTCCACCGGAGTCCAGAGGAAAGAGCCCGAGACTGAGCACCAGTCTCTTCCTTCCTCCTCCCACTAGTCCGCGTCACTTCCTCCCGCCAAAGAAAAGACTCCTGGTCTTGCCCTCAAAGACCTTCGCTTCATGGGCAGAACTCTTCTACAGTAAGTATCCAGCAGGTGGCGTCATTCCAATCGTTACAGTCCCCCCTGTTGTTCTTCAAGAAACAAAATGTTTCCTTGACGGAACAGTAAAAACAATATAATAACTATTGCTAACTAATAATATGTGAACAACAATATAGAAAAGGAAGAGAGGAAAGTTTTGTCCAGAGGGGCGATTTTTTTTTTTGTCCTCATGAACCGACGCTTTGACATTAGTCTTGCAAAGGGAGGGCCTCTGCAGAGAATAAATGTTACAGATGGTGTATATTATAACAGAAAGAGAAAAAAAAAAACAACAAAAACAACAAATCAAAACTGTTCATTTAAAGTCTCTGAAAGTCTTTTCTCAGATGTCCTCTAGGTGTAGTCATGGAATGGAAGTCTTTTCAGGGGTTGATGTGTGGATGCTGGTAATCAGCCAGGAAAATTTCCTACAAAATTGAGCTTAACACAACTTTAAAATAGCTTTGTCAATAATCAAATCAAACAATGAAAGTTCTCAAAAACATGTCTAAGGGAATTCAGAATCTTAGTTGTTACACATGAAACATATAATAAAACAAAAATTGAACCATTCTTTAAAATTATAATATTATTATAGTCCCCCCTTATGGAGAGTAATTGAGAAGACAATTGCTGCGATATTAATTTTTAAAAATAATTTTTATCTTTGTTTCATCACTTTTTGCATCATCTGCCTAATTATCCTCATGCCATTATGAGAAATTAAAAAAATCTAATATAATTGGTAACAGGTGTCAAGGCCAAATTCAACACTGTATTTATCATGACACCTGAGATAATTATGGGGGTTACCATAAAAGAACAGAGAAATGATGGGATATGAGCATTCCCACACTTGAGCAATATGTACTGCCCATACAGTATGCCAGGCTTAAAATAGGTGGATGGAATATATGTCCATGCCACCGAACATATTGGAAGAAACTGAGTCAGACTTAATCAGATACATGGGATTGAGATGTCCATGGCATCAGGCATATAGGAGGGAGCATAGAAGCCAGGTGTAGAAGTGAGATGGGTGGGATGAATACTTCCAGCCATCTGTACAATATTGTGGGGAAAAAGAGAATAAAATATTAAGCCAAGAGAATCCAACCTCAACATTTGTCAAAAGCTGTTCCCTCGGCCATACCTTGACTTCATGCATGTCTCCCCTCATGTGACAGTTCAGTGTCTGCTCTTGCATGTATTCCTCTTGTGATTGGATGGCATCTTGGCCAACTGGCATCTGATAACTCAGAACAACGGCAATTAATGTCTTAAATGATAAATTCCCATAATTTAAAATCTCATATGGATTTAAAAATTGAGGATAATAAATGATTGCAAAAATTGTGAATACATCTTGACTCAGAACACAATATATAATTATGCAACAATTTCAAATAATACCCCTTTTTTTTACTTAGTATACAATTACTTTTGTGAAAAATCAGAACATATTTGAATACAAGTTAAAGCACAACACAATCTCAAAGACAACTTTTACAAATGTTCCTCTCTTTTTTTTTTTTTGGAATATGCTTATCAAAAATAATACTTCTAGAATAAATTTACACTTGCCATGGCAAACAATTTGCCAGGGAAATGCTTTAAAGAGTTTGATCAAATAATCAGTTGAGAAAAAATAGCAAAAACAAATAACTCAGAATATGGGAGCACAATACTCCTAGAATTAACATTGTATTATGAAATCAAAACCATGTTTCAAAATTAGATAGATGAATGAATAGAAGAAAATACACGTGGAATAATAAAAGACAATGAAATTCAAACTAGGGAAATCTAAATGAATATGAATTTAATATTAATAAGAGTATTACAAAATATAAACTTGATCTCATGACTATAAAAAGCTTTTACAAATATTCTCCTTGTTTTAGAAAATAAGTATAAGACACAATCTCAAAAACATTAAAATCTCTATGAAAATAAACCTATACCATTAATTCCAAAATGTATATGTAATAGCATAGAAATCCTATGTAACCTCTGAACTGACATTAATAATCTGAGTGAATTCAGAACACTCTTGATTCCGATATCTAAAATCCCCAATACTCATATCAATACCTTGCTGCTTACTTCTACATTTCTGTAAAATATATACCCTTCCATGGCAAAAGAAGTAGAGTCTTGAACTATGTTGATTGTCATTCTTATTCAGCTTAAGTTTTTCTTCTTTAACCCCTCTATATTGTCTGTCGGGCTTTTCACCATACAAATGCTTTATAAGATTACTAATTAAAGACAAAAGCAGGTTAGCAAAATTATGAACAAAACAAGCATATCTGGAATTTAAAGAGTTTTCTAAGATTGTCTCAAAAGCACAGCCAGGCCGGGGAAGGGCTGAGCCTGAAGCTGCAAATGCAGGTAGAAAAAGTTGAGCATGCACATCAGATCTCTGGACTTCCCAGGCAGGGGAATCTCTGGGCTTGGCCATAGGAGGAGTAGAGGGTGGGGTCTGGAGAGGAGGGGAGGGACCAGAGCAATTTGAATCAGACTTGATTTTGAACTCAGGCCTGGATTCCTCTTCCCCCACTTTGCCTCCAGGTGCTAGGGGATTAAAAGCTTCTAGAGGGTGGGTCATTGCCTCCAGGCATGCAAAATTAAAGCAACAATTAGTGTTAGAACTGGGAAAAGCTGCGGGAATCTCTTCAGGTTTCTCTGAAAAAGCATGGTTGGGAGAGGGAGAGATATTTCCTTGTGTGAGTAAGTTGCTGGCTCTTTTAACAAAAATAAAAAGAAAAATAGAAAATCCACAAAAACAAAGCATTAACATGATCTTATCTCCCATTTGTCTGGTTAAACAGACTAAAATCAAAAATAGGATAATTAGGGAGTTTAAAAGGTCCATTCGAAAAAATTTAAAGGAAAACACAGCCAGTACACCAGTACTTAGCAGTTAAAGGGAGAGGGAGGGGAAATTTCTTACCCAACCAGAAGATCAGAAGAAGACTGAGGTTTAGCTTTCCTCTTCGTGGTCAGCCATCTGTTAAGGGTTAAAATTCTAGCTAAACTGTCTAAAATATCTAATGAGTGGTCGCCAATCAATTACAAGCTTTAGCAAGAGTTAGACTTTTAAGCATTTATTAAGGAGAATAAGAATTTGGTAAAGAGAGAGAGAAAGGCCTAGATTCCTATCTATTAAAGGGAGAGCACATTTCTAGCTCCCTTCTCCGCCAGCGTCCTCAGGAAAGAGCCCCAGAGTCAGCGCCAGTCTCTTCCTTCCTCCTCCCACTAGTCCCTGTCACTTCCTCCCGCCAAAGAAAAGACTCCTGGTCTTGCCCTCAAAGACCTTCGCTTCATGGGCAGAACTCTTCTCATTCCAATCGTTACAACACTTACTAGCTGTGTGGCCCTGGGCAAGTCACTTAACCCTCATTGTCCCACAGAAACACACACACACACACACACACACACACACACACACACACACACACACACACACACACACCAAAAAATAAACCACACATAGAGATGGATCAACCAGAAGGCCATTGCACTAGTCCAGGCATGAGTTGAGTAAGACCTGCATCAGGGATATGGCAATCATGCAGGAGAAAAGTGGATGTATTGGACAGATGTTACAAAAATGAAATGAATAGGCCTTGCCAACAGATTAGATATAGAGAGGTGAGAGTGAGGAGTTGAGGATGACACCTAGGTTTCGAGTTTGAGGAATTGGGAAGATAGTGTTGCTTTTAACAGTAAAAAAGGAAGTTGGGAAGTAGGGGAGGGTTTATGGGAATATAGAAAATGAGTTCCATTTTGGAAATATTGAGTTTAAGGTGTCTACTGGACATCTTGTTTGAGATGTCTGATGGGCAGTTGGAGGTGGGAGATTGGAGGTCAGCAGAGAGTTTGAAGCAGAATAGGTAGTTTTGAGAATCATCAATATAGAGATGGAAATTAAATCCACGCAAGAGTGATGAGATCACCTTGATGAGAACAACAAGTGAAGCAGTATAGAGTGAGGAAAGAAGATCCGGATGAAGATCCAGCAAAGGAGATTAGGTGCTATTTCAGTTAAAGGAAGAGAATGTTTCCTGGTCTTTTGGCAATACTCTCTCGTGTCACAAGTATTGTACTATCTCCGTCTTTCTCTGTCTCTGTCTGTCTCTGTCTCATTATGCCTCTGTCTGTCTGTCTGTCTATCTGTGTGTGTGTGTGTCTTTCTGTCTGTCTGTCTATCTCTGTGTGTGTGTGTGTGTGTGTGTGTGTGTGTGTGTGTCTGTCTGTCTCTTGATTCCTTGTGAAGGAAGACTGTGGGATTGAATATGCTCTTGACCCTTTTCTCCACAACTGCTTACTCTTAGAACATGGACTCAACTTGTCAAGCTTGCTCCTTGACCCTTGGATGCCTTTTTGCTTTGTGTTTACTTTACTGAATAGGTAATTAAATATTATTTTTGAGGTGGATGTTTCTAAGAGTGGAGGTGATATTGCAAGTTTGAAAAATCCTAGAACCTTGGGTCCAATTGGATCAGAGTTGACTGTGGCAGGGAAAACTTCAAAGAAGATGGCCAATAACAAGAGGATCAGCACAGGTTGCCTGTTTTACCAGCAGATTTTCCAGGGCTTGTTTAAATAGTGCAGAGATAAGGTAAAATGCAAAATACACCTAATTACTAGTACTGCAAATTGTATTATCTTCTACTGCAATTTAGATATGTCAGCAATCATATTAAAATACCTTTTATAAGTTGTTGAATTCTATCAATGCAAGCTATAAGTCCTTCATTTTTAACATTCCTTTTCTTTGTAGAATAAATCACACACCCTATAGTTAATTCACATAGTATTTTAAGCAATTTTTACTCCTTTTTTTTTTCTTTTTTAACTTCCTTTTTAGGAGACTGAGGATGTGAATGAATACTGGTTTGATAGGTACAGAAGCAGGACTTGTAATTTCCTGGCCATAGGGAGCTACTTTGTTAAAGAAACTTTCCATAATAATGGTGATTGGTGACTTCAATTAAATTTATGGTCTTAAGAAAGTTGCCCAGAAAACTGAGTAATGGAGTTACTTACCTATGGTCATATGGCCAATATATATTAGAGGTAGAACTTGAACTGAGAGCGTACTGGAGACAGTTGGTGAAACAAAATTGGGAATTAAGAAAAAGAATAGGCCAACTGGCTCCTGTGGGTTCAGTTATCATCTCTATGTAGATAATTCTCAAATCTACATAACCAGTCCTAATCTCTATGAATGATATGTAGGGATTTATGTAGATATGTATACCAGGTGTATGTGTGTGTGTGTTTGTATATATATATATATCTCCACACATATATACATACATCTTTCTATATGATAAAAGTGTATTGTGAGCAATATATTTTGTGGATAAAATGTAAGATTTAGTAAGCTTTCTCCACTGCTTCATAATGTTGATTGAACTTTTAGGCCATTAAAATCTGAAGGGTTTTTTTTTTCCCTAATGAACTGATAATTTGTTAACAAGTCTGTTATAATCATAATTTGTTGTGGGTCAGAACTCCTGAGATCTTTGGGGCCTTGTTTATAGACTAACAGCACAGCTAATCCCCATAAAATAATTATATAATTTTGCTGGAAAAAATAGACTGATTTAATGAGAACTATCAGCATTTAGCCTATAGGGGAAATGATCAAATTGGTAATGAATGTACAAATAAACTGAACTACCAAGCCCATGGATTATTAGCAGATAATAATAACTTAATAAGTAGCATATAAATCTATTATGATGACCCATATAATGAAAGGAGAGTCTTTAACAATAATTCTAATTCTAAAACTGCAAGGCATATCTATTTATCTCTCATTTTTCTATCTATCTATCCATCTACCTATCTACTTACACACAGAGACACTTGTTATGTGTGTGATCCTTTCTAAAGATATAGTTTTTCTAAATATATATCTATACACATATATACATATGCACACATACACACATGCATATTTATTCATTTATTCATTCATTCATTTATTTATTTGTTTGTTTGTTTGTTTAGAAAGAGGATGATAATAGACTAGTCATGATATCAAGACCAATCAAAGCTTGTCTGTATAGGAAGCCTTAAAGATTTTCCAAATCATAGGAAAAAGAGGGGCATGGGAGCAGGGGTGGTTCCAATGCCAAGTTTCTACCATTTGACTCAACTGTGAGTTGAAATAGAATAGGATCAGAGCTGATCGTTTGAGGCTAACCAGAATGGAAGAGACCTGGAGAATAGGCAAGAGTATTCTAATTTTCTAGGCCAATAAATGAGAAAAGAGAGGGAAAATCTGAGCAGCAGCAGGAAACTATTTTCCTGTTTCCAGCCAGAAAGTCAGAGAAATGACAGAGCTGCACCTGCTAGATAGATTGGGACTGGACTCATGATTTCATCAGCATGCAGAATTCTCTTCTGGGTGAAAAGTTGCCTTTGCCAACCCAGTTGCCTACTGCAACTTCTCTATAATTTACAACCTTAGAGAATTATCAAGAAAACTGAGATGTTAAGTTCTTTTGGTTAGCCAAAGCAGTTCCTAAAGTATGGCTCACATAACTGAATAGAGTATTGTAGATGTGGTCTGATCAAGTCAAAGGAAATGCTACCTTTCGTATGAATCAACCATCCCTGCTAGCTATCTCCTCCTATGTGTTTCCTCCATTTCATGGCTAAAGTCTTTGAGAGAGCTATTGATGATCAATAAGTGTCTTATCTCACTCTCTTGTTCAATCTGGCTTCCAATCACATCATTCAACTGAAAAAATCTCTTTCCAAAATTACCTTAATTGCCAAATCTAATGACCTTTTCTCATTCCTTATCCTTTGTTTTCTTTACCCCTTTACTTTACAACTTTGACATTACCAATCAACCTCTTCTACTTGACAATCTCTTCTCTTAAGATTTTCATGATACTGCTCTTTCCTGGCTCTCCTATTTTTCTGATCACCCCATCTCAGTCTTCTTTGCTTAACTGCCCATAATCCCGTTTTCTTCTTCCTCTATACTACCTTGTTGGATGATCTCATTAGCTCCTATGGATGTAATTATCTCTATGAAAATCATTCTCAAATCTATTTATTCAGCCCTAACCTCCCTCCTAATTTCCACTCTAAAATCAACAACTGTTTAATGGACAGATATTATGTAAACATCTTAAACTCACAGTGTCCCAAAGGGAAATCATTACCTCCACCCCTGCCCAAACTTTCCCCTGTTCCAAACATTCCTATTCCTGTCAAAGGTACCATCATCCTCCAGGTCATCTAGGCTGGCCATGAAGTTATTTGCAACTCTTCATTCTCTCTCATGCCACATATTCATTATGTTGCCATATTGTTGCTTTCTCCCTTGCAACATCACTCACACATATATATCCCTCTATCTACCTTTTCTTCCACTCTGACAAAGCTACCACCCCAGTACAACCTCTCATCAACTCATGCCTAAACTATTACAATAGCCTTCTGGTTGGTTTTCCTGCCTTAAGTATTTTCCCCTTCTAGTTGCCAAAGTGATCTTTTTAATGTTTATGTCTGAACATTTCACTCTCCTGCACACTAAACTGTAGTAGATCATTATTACTGTAAAGATCAATTGCAAAACTCTCTGATAGTTTTTAAAGTCCTTCATAACCAGGTCCGTTCCTATTTTTCCAGCCTTTTCCATGTTATTCCCTTACACATACATGATTTAGCAACATTGACCTTCCTTCTAATTCTTGAACTGAAAACATCCTCTCCCAACTCCCTACTTTTTCACTTTCTGTGCCCAATGTTCATAATTCTCTCCCTCCTCACTTCTTCCCCCCTGGATTCTCTGATTTTCTCCTGTTCAAATCCTACTGTCTAGACACCCCTCCCTACCTCCTTTCTCCATATTCACTGCCTTCCCTCTGAGATGACCTCCAATTTAAGCTATATAGTTTTAACCTGTTTGCAGTTATTTACATAATGTATCTCCCATTACAATGTGAACTCCTTGAGGAGAGGGACTTTTTTGGGCCTTTCTTTGTATCCCCAAAGCTAAGCTAACCCTGACAGAGCATAAATACTTAGTACATGCTTGTTGACTTGACTTGACTTTACCTCTGGTATAATAAGATCATATTCTTCTCCCTAGTGTCCAAGACTGTATCTCTACTCTTGACCAAGGGGTTGAGTCTATACATATTTTCTTTAGAAATCCTGTAACATTTGGTTAGAATGATTCAGACTCTACCTCCCATTTAATAAACAAAACTGTTTTAATCAAGTGCATTTGACTTCTTTGACACATTGAAATAAAATGGACCTCCCCAAATTCAAAATGCAGAATCTCCCCCCATTTTTTTTTAGTGAGGCAATTGGGGTTAAGTGACTTGCCCAGGGTCACACGGCTAGTAAGTGTTAAGTGTCTGAGGTCAGATTTGAACTCAGGTATTCCTGACTCCAGGGCCAGTGCTCCATCCACTGTGCCATCTAGCTGCCCCATCTCCCCCCATTTTCTTTTTCTTTCTTTTTTTAAAATAAATTTCCACATTTGTCTAATTGATTTTTATTTGGTGAGGCAATTGGGGTTAAGTGACTTGCCCAGGGTCACACAACTAGTAAGTGTCAAATGTTTGAGGCCAGATTTGAACTCAGGTACTCCTGACTCCAGGGCTGGTGCTCTATCCACTGCACCACCTAGCTGCCCCCCAAATTTTTTATTTTTATTTATTTATTTATTTATTTTTGCAGGGCAATGAGGGTAAGTGACTTGCCCAGGGTCACACAGCTAGTAAGTGTCAAGTGTCTGAGTCTGGATTTGAACTCAGGTCCTCCTGAATCCAGGGCCAGTGCCTTTTTCACTGTGCCATCTAGCTGCCCTCCCCCCATTTTCAACCCTCTCCAACTCCAACTCTGTGACCTCTTTCAGCCACAATCCTATGTTGGCCAAAAGTAGATGAGGATGGGATGGAATATTCATCCTCCCTTCCCCATGCAAGAAGCTAAAAGGTGCTAGTAAGGACCTCACCACATTGGTTTTAATATTTAATGAAGACATCTGATTGGCCATGCCCTATCACTGCTTAAAACCTATAAGCTCTAGGAATCCATCAGCCCCAATATTTTATGTAGGTGTATTACAACCCTTTGCCACCCTGTCCAGCATATAGAGAAAGAGTTAAATAAGATTTTGAAACAAACAAAACTCTGTGTGGTTATTTTGTTATTCCCAAGTGATTAATTTTTAAAATAAATATCCTTCAAATTTTTGCTAAGTAGATTAAGTTCTCTAATATTTTACTCTGAGGTTTATAAAGAATATCTTATGAAGTGATATAAGGTTAAACAAAATAGAATGGAAAAGGGATATGTGTATATGTGTATGTGTATATATATATATGTGTGTGTGTGTGGGTATGTGTGTATAAATATACACATGTATTGGTATACAAACATATATATATAATTTACATATATAATTTTATCATATTTTCAGTATTGCTAAATTTCTGAATGGTATAAATTACAGGAATGTCAAAATTCTGAAAAGCTCAGATATGACCTTCAATCTTATAGTCACTTTCATACTCTCTTTATCCCCTGTTATTGTAGAATATCCTTGAAGCTTGTTCAGTTTCCCTTGTGACCTTGTGAAAGGAGAGAAAACATGTCCATTTGTCACCTGAAACACTTTATTCATTTCAAAATGGCCACCACAACAGCATGTGGCTATTTGGGGACTCCAATTGTTTGTCTAAAATAGATTTTATTGGCACAGTCTATGTCTCAAAAAATTGTTTGCTCGGTATGCTCATTACTTTATGTCAACTCTCAGGATAGCATTTTCCAACAATTTAAAAGAATTCTTCCCCCAAATAGGTTAAGTGAATGGTGTTATTTAACTGTGTGTCACATGGGAATATGGACAGCAGCTGTGTAGGACTGATTAGGCAGGAGCTAGTATTAAGAGAATCAGGTGGAAGGCTGGGTCAAAAACAGTCAGATCAAAGGTAGAAATACCTTAAGTAAGCTAGAGGTCACAACAAATCAGGGATCTGAAATTCAGCAAGTCAAGGTAGAAGCAAGGGAATTGCTAGTTAGTACTGGTCAAAGAAAATGTCTGTGAGGTAGAAGATCAGTGGACAGGCCAGACAGGTTGCCACTCTTAGTAGTAGAGGCAAATAAAATTGAAGAATCAAGGGGTGGGCAGGCCAAGAGAGAGAGAGAGAGAGGAGGGGAGGAAAGGCAGGGGAGGGACAGAGGAAATCAGGAAAGGGAGAGAGGAGCGAACAAATAATTCCCAAAGATTAAGGTAAACTGGAATCAAAAATCTAGAAGTTCTTGCGATTTAAGACAAGGACACATTAAAAAGAAACATTGGTGTGAGCCTAATTCTAGACCATTTCTATTTGAGTTTGAAACCACTGGACTAGTGGATAAAGAGTTAGAGACAGAACAGTTTTCACTTCCTGCCTCAGGTACCCACTAGCTTTGCAATCATGGGAAAATCACTGTCTTTTGGAGACTTAGTTTCCCCATTTTAAAAATGAGTGTGATAATACTGGTACTACTTTTTGTAAAGAATTAATAGTTATTTGAGGTTTTTATGCCTCAGCGCACACTGACCTGGGGCTCTGAAAACCGCATGGTGCTCCACCCACTGGTTGTAGCCATTGCCAGGGCTCTGGCACCTCAAGTCATCACCACTCCCTGACATCTACATGGGCCTGGCAAAATTATGATGATTTTAAGCCTAGTGAGGGCAGTCATGTGGCTGTCAGAGCAGCCATCCCATTGGCTGGGGCTGTGTGGGGGTTTTTATAGGGTTGGGGGAGGAGAATTGAGCTTGCTAGATGGAAGTTGGAAAGCGACAGGCGTTCTGCTGCATATTTTCAGCTGATTCCTGGGCGGTGGTATTTTTTCAGGTATTATAATTTCCCTTTCCCCATTTTATTTCCTTTCCCTTGATCCTACTGATCCTGTTTGTGTTTTTTTTTAAGTTCATTCTTGTTAAAATAAATCTTGTTTTGTTTTGAGGGAGGCTGCCGGTCTCCTTCCTTGCCCCAATATTGCTGCAAGCAGCTTAGCTCGCACTCCCCAATTAAAATTGGTCCCCACATTTTCTTACAAAGTTGTTATGAGGAAAAAGCCTGTGGAAAGCATTAAATACTACAGCAATAGAATCATAGACTTCAACTTAGGAGGAAACCCAAAAGTCACATAGACCAACCCATTGATTTCATTGGTAACAAAACTAATGACCAGAGAGAAGGAGTGAATAGCCTAAGGTGATACAAATAATAACTACTAATCAGGCCAAGATTTGAACCTAGAACTCTATCAAGTTCTCTTTCACCTGTAACACACTGCCTTTCAAATAAGCTATTCTTATATTATAGAGTGAGACCTAAAAACTTCTCGATGTAAGGTACAAACCCAAAACTATACCGTATTTTCCTACCTGTCATGTTATTCATTCTGGAACATATGAAGTCCTTTTTTGGTAACATTAACTAATTCTTAAAATAATTAAAGGATACTTAAATTAAAAAAAAATCAGGTGGTTCAAACATTCAGTAGTCTTCCCTCTACCTAAAAATGACAAGTATGTGAATGCCTAAAAATTAAATAATTACTTTTAAAAATTATAAAAACAAAATGGAATGCTATTTTAAAACAATGGAAATTATTCATTGGAGAATATTTGCTATTGCTTGTTGTTATCTCGCTTATATCCATATACCATGAATGACTTTGAACATAACTGACATGCTATGGTCTCTGCCCTGGAGGAGAAGCTTTTAAAACAGCTTCATATACCTGTCACTCTTACTCTATAAAGAAATCTCCTAATAGGATGTTTTGCTGACTAGTCAACATTTCTATTTATTTTTCTGTTTTCTTGTTCAAACAGAGTGTTTTTAATAAAGAAATGAATGTGAAAACCTAGTTAGGTTTTTTTTTTTTTGAGGCAGTTGGGTTTAAGTGACTTGCCTAGGGTCACACAGCTAGTAAGTGTTAAGTGTCTGAGGCCGGATTTGAACTCAGGTACTCCTGACTCCAGGGCTGGTGCTCTATCCACTGCGCCACCTAGCTGCCCCCCTCCAGTTAGGTTTTAAAGTAAATGAACCTATAGAAGAGAATTTGAACATATTTTAAAACTCAAATGTGAAATCAATAATATGTAGTATTTAGTGCCTGAGGTGCGGTGAAGAAGTAGGTGGTGAAAAGTGAATCAGTTGAGGAACTGAGTGATGGAGTATTTGAGGGAGAGCCACTATGTATATTGTTGTCCCTTAGTATGATGCCATGAGTTGAAAAGGACAAGAATAATTGTGGGCCAGGTACAGAACTCATTATGGAAAAAAGAAAAGTAACCTGAAGATCTATAGACAACAGCTGCCAGGATTTTGATTTGGTGGTAGAAAGGATAGCATGAAACTCAAAGAAAGATAGGTTGATGAGTGATGGGGGTAGGGTGAGAAACTGGTAGTGGCAATGGGGAGGAAGGAGTTTTCTGACTCCCTCACCTTGACTAGTGAGCTGAGGAAAATGAATGAATGTTGTCCAGAGAGGTTGTGTGTTAGAAGGGAGCCAGTTTTAAATCATACCAAGTAGTTGGAAGAATTGGGAGAGGAAACTATTTTAGATAAGGAGAAGTTTGGTGTTTATGGAGTAGACAAGCCAAATGGCACAGTAGAAGGGCTTGGTGATATTTGGTTAAAGCTTTATGGCAGACAAAGGGATATAAAACTCCATACCCTTTGACCCATCAATACCACTACTAGGTCTATATTCCAAGGAGATCATAAAAAGGGGAAAGGATCCACAGGTACAAAAATATATCAGCTATTTTTGTGGTGGCAAAGAATTGGAAATTGATGGGATTACTATCAATTGGGGAATGGGTAAACAAATTTTGGTGTATGAGTATAGCAGAATTTTAATGTGCTATAAGGAATGATGGGAAAGGGGCAGCTAGGTGGTACAGTGGATAAAGCACTGGCCCTGGATTCAGAAGGACCTGAGTTCAAATCCAACCTCAGACACTTGACACTTATTAGCTGTGTGGCCCTGGGCAAATCATTTAACACTCATTGCCCCATAAAGGAAAAAAGAAAGAGAAAGAGAAAGAAAGAGAGAGAGAGAGAGAGAGAGAGAGAGAGAGAGAGAGAGAGAGAGAGAGAGAGATGACAGATTTCAGAAAAAAAAAACTGGAAAGACTTACATCAACTGATGCTGAGTGAAGTGAGCAGAACCAGGAGAAACATTGTACATGGTAGCAGCAACATTCTATGATGATGAAATGTGTTAGACTTAGTTCTTTTCAGCAATACAATGATGCAAGACAATTCCAAATGACACATGATGGAAAATATTCTCCACATCCAGAAAAAGAACTATGGTGTCTAATGCAGATCAAAACATGCTATTTTTACTGTTTTTCTTCCCTGTTTTTTCCCAACATGACTAATGTGGAAATATGTTTAACATGATCATGTGTATGTGTATAGATAACTGGAATATATAACATATGCATACATATGTGTATATATATGTATGTGTATATATGTTTGTGTGTACAGATACATTCATATATCCATGTACAAGTTGCTTGCTATCTTGGGGAGGGCAGAAAGGCAGGGAGAAAAATTTGGAACTCAAAATCTTACAAAAATGAATATTGAAAATTATCTTTACATGTTATAGGAAAGTACTATTAAGGAAAAAAAAGAAACTTTAAGACTGTGAGAATTAGAATGACACCCCCTGCTGAGAGGGATATTGTGAGAATCAAGCTTGAAAAGAAAACATGTGGGGCAGCTAGGTGGTGCAGTGAATAAAGCACTGACCCTGGATTCAGTAGTACCTGAGTTCAAATCCCGCCTCAGACACTTGACACTTACTAGCTGTGTGGTCCTGGGCAAGTCACTTAACCCCCTTGTCCTGCAAAAAACAAAAACAAAAAACCAAAAAACATGTGACCTGCATCCAGAAGTGTCCTTTCTGGGGTTTCGAAGGTCGGATTGGCATCCAGAAGTTATGTCTACCACCTGTGGGTCATGTCAATCAGTGCTACCAGCCAATTAGCTTGGAACTGTGTGTGTGGACATCCCTGCTTCCTGTTTCACAGGGGGCTTCTGGGAGAAGCTGTGGAGAAGTGGCTCTTTTGGTTGAGGACTTCGGTTTGGTGGCAGACAGAGAACTTCACGTGGGCTATTAGAGAAAGGTAAGGTTTTATCTCTGGCTATCCTGAATAGATCTAAGCTAAGAAATCTGTTCTCAATCTCTCTCTCTTAAGTAACTTCTAATACACTTTAATAAATACTTAAAAACCTAAACTCTTGCTAAATTGATCAGTAAATCTTAGCTAGTTTCTCCCTGACACTGGGTCAGGTCAGGTGGCCACACATTAGATTTTAAATATCACAGCTAGAATTTTATGCTTTACAGGACAGAAAGTTTGAGGGGAATGGGAATGAGGAATTGGGTGGTGGGGAAGGAGAAATGGGTTCTGATTAAATCTATACTATAGTCACTGGTATGTGAAGGTTATGACAAGGTATGAGAAGGTTCATCACTGAGTGGAAGATGCTACTCTTCTTCCCAAATGAAGTTGATGATTGAGCTGGAGGCAAGTACAAAATGAGATAGGAATCACAGAGTCAGATGGTCACAATGGGAAGTCTCATTTCACAATAACCCTTTTCTTTCTTAGAAAGGCTAACGATTAGGCAGGGAAAAAGCACAGCTGGAGATGGCAGTTGAACTCTTACGACAACAGAAAATTAAATCCTCAACTTTCCTTTTCCTTAAAGGAAAGATTCAGCAACAGATGGAAGGTTTGAAGCCAATAGGTAGTAAGTTCCTCTTTGAACGGGAGATTATTTATATGTCACTTGGGAAATTGGCATCAGGAGGTAAATATTTCCTTCTCACAGCACAGATGAAAGTCATTGCTTTGGGGTAGATGGAAGATGCCTAGCAGAGCCTCTTTGAGCATTTCCTCAGAGAACAGGCTTTGCCCATTGGGTAGTAGATAGAAGATACAAGGCACTCACATAATCTGAGGAACCATGGCCCCTGTTCTCATCCTATGAGGCAGCAGAAAGTTCAAATTCAGGAAGAATGTGTTCTTGGGACTCAGTTGCAACTCAATTTATTATCACACAGAGTATAGCATAAGTGAAGGTATACATATGAGCCTGGGGTTGAAGAGGGGGCACACAGAATGATAGAATCTTGATCCCCAAAGGGCAGCTCACATGAGAAAGAGGGAGGATGGTACAAGGTTTCACTGTTCTGATAGGGAGATTGTAACACTTTCCATGAGAATCAAACAGGGGAATTATAGGGTAAAAAAAGGGAAGGAACCCACTGGTCTTATTGGAGCCATCTGAGAATTGACTTATTTACATATCAGGCTTACCACCTTAGGTTGGCTCATTTCCTTATCCTAGCCACCTGCTGATGGCTGAAGGGCAGTGGATGAAACTGAAGGTCTGTTTTAACGATGTCAAATAAGAACAAATAGCCTGTCACTCAATTTTGTCATACACTTACAATAGTTCTTAATATCAATAACTTTGGAATTTAATATAATATATAACACTCCAAAGATAATAAAAATTTTTAAAAGTAGATTTAAAAATTTTAAAAATAGAATAGTTCAACTTCCTCATTTTACAGATATGAAAACTGGGGCCCAGAGAGTTTGATATTTCTTAGTGTCACATGGTAGGTAATACATATGGGATGTTCAAAAAGGAAGGATTAGAAAATACCAAAGGGGAAAATCACTTTTAGCTTAGAGAATTAAGGAAGGGGGTGGCATTTAAGTTCGTCCTGGTAGAGAAAGAATTTCTCTGGGTTGGATTTTTTTTTCCAAGGGATGGGAATGACAGTGAAGGAAAGGAATGATAGACAGTAAGGAGAAGAAAGTGTAAACAATATTAGAGTGTTCAGAAGAGTAATTTGGTTGGCCTATAAGGTAAAGGAAGGGAAGAGATTGAAATAAGAGTGGAAAGGTAATTTTGAGGTAGATTCCATGAATATCAGGATAAGAAACTTACAAGTAGTGGTGAGCTACTGAAAGCTTTTGAGTAGTGTATTTACACAGATTGTTTCAGAAGGATGATCATTTTAACAACTGTGTGAAATCTAAATTGGAAAGTTGGAAATCTGAATGCAGGAAAATTACTTAGGAAGATATAATAATACTCTAGGCAAGAGGTAATAATGGCTTCAACTAGTGCTAATTATCCATGAAAAATACGAATGAAATGGAAGATATATCACTGGAGTAAATTTAGCAACATTTAGCAAATGGTTACCTGTAGGTAAGTAAAAAGTGACTGAGATGTTGATCCATATAGTAAAAAAAAAAAAAGAAGAAGAAGAAGAAGAGGGATAAGCTACTGGATGTCCCAAAAATTTTAGTAGGCTTTTAAGCTGTAATATTTTAAATTGCACTAAGAATTTTGTGGCATGCTGTATGTCCTACACATATATGTAGACACACATATGCCTACACATACATATGTATGCAATCCATATACACAATACATGCATCCCAGTCCCTCAGTGAATACACATCTACTTATAAATACATAAACATGCACACATACAGATATCCAGAGTACTGGTTTATATAGGATTGGTGTTTGTAACATGTATGTTACATTGTGCACACACATGTATATGTGCACGTCTACGTATATGAACAATGTACAAAGAAGACCAAAATCAATGCTGTACATAAATGCTATATGTGTTCACTGGTAGAAGGGATTACTTCCACATGGAGGTTGGGGATTGGGGTGAGGAATCAGCTAAAGTCTTGCAGAATATGTAGTTCTTTAGTGGAAACTTACAGATTTCCTACATTTTAGATACATGTGTATGTTCATATGGGTGGGGGAGGAGTTTCTCTACAGTTTAGGCAAAGATGTTGACATTTAAAAACATGTAAGTGAAGAGAACATCAGGCTTAATCTAAATTTTCTTATAGGATGGTATTGGAAGAGATAACTGGAGGGATAAATTGGGACCATGTTGTAGAAAAATGTGAATGCCAAGATGATACAAAAAAAAACCCCAATAATAACAAGAGATCATATGTATAAACTGTTCATTAGGTATTTTCCTGTTAATAACTTGGGAAGTTATACAACATAAATACTATAGAATCATAGAATTTGAGAGTTGGAAGGGTCATCTAGTCGTAGAAGAAATCCCTCGTAGCACACAGCTGATGAGTAGTCTTTTTGCCTCTGCTCAAAGAACTCCACCTAAAAAAGGTAGTCTATTCCACTTTTGGAGTAGTTTTACTGACATCAATCCTAAATTAGCCCTTTCTTCAACTTGTACACATTACTTCCAGTTCTGCCATAAATCATGAAGACAGCTTTCATGTCCTAATTTTACAAATAAGGAAAGTGAGATATAGTAAGGTTAAATTAATTGCTCATTGTTACATAACTAGCAAGTGGGGTAGTGCTGGGATTCACTTCATTTCCCACCCAGGTGCCCTGTGATAAGTACCTTCCCCCATTTCCCTCTGTTTTCGGCTTTCTGTTACGTGTCATTTTCATTATACTGTAAACTCTTTGAGTTTAGGGACTATTTTTTTCCCCTCATATTTATATCCCCAGTGTTTAGCACAGTGCCTGGCAAATAGTAGGCACTTAATAAATGTTTATTGACTGACAATATTGGAGCTAAGGGAGAAAACTAGGCAGAAGTATTCAGGAGGTAATTGAAGTTGCAGTCTGCATTGTAGGAGACAAGTTTGTTCTGCTGATAGAGACTGGAAAAGCCTTCTGCAGAGTGATAATAGATGAAGGAAATAGTGTTAAACTCAAATAGAAATGAGGGTCACTAAAGCCCTGTGCAGGTGGCATATTGATTTAGTTTTAAATGCAATAGTGTCTGTTTTATTGTATTTTTATTTTTTTTTGTTACATATGTTTCAATATCATCTTTTTAATTGTATAATTTGTTTATTTTAAACATTTATTTTAAAATTTTGAGTTCCAAATTTTCTCCTTCCCTTCTAATACCTCTCCCACCCACTGAGAATGTAATCAGTATGATATCAATTATATATGGGAAATCATATAAAACATTTCCCCATACTAGCCATATTTCAAAAGAAAGGAAGAAAAATTAGGTGATAAAATTTCAGTTTGTAATCAAAGTTCATGAGTTCTCTCTCTGGAGGTGGGTATCCTTTTTTCTTCATGGGCCCTTGGTAATTTTCTTGTATCAATATTTTGATCAGAGTAGCCAAGTCTTTCACAGATGATCATCATTACAATATTGTTGTTACTGTGTACAACAATCTCTATACCAGTACTCTATCCACTATGCCACATAGATACCCTTATCTATGGTATATTTTATCAGAATGCAATTTTCCTGTTTATCCCTTTTAATTTGGTCTATTTTTGCCTTTGCTTTGTCTGAGATCATGATTGCTACCCTTACCTCTTTTTTTAGTTCAGCTGAAGCATATTAGAATCTACTCTAGCCCTTTATTTTAACTCTGTGTTTTTCTGATACTGTTTCCAGTGTGGCTTTTATACACAACATATTTTGAGTTTTGGTTTCAAATTCATTATGATATTTGCATCTGATGTGCAGGTAACCTCATCCCATTCCCATTCACAGTAATGGTTACTAGTGCATATTTCTCTCCATCTAATCTTCTTCTCTTCCTCTTCCTCCTTCTTTTCCTCTTCCTCCTGCTGCTGCTGCTTTTTCTCTTTTTAAAAATCTTGTCCCTCTTCAAAAGTCTAATTTGCTACTAACCACTGCCTCCCTTAATTTGACCTCTTTTTTATCACCATACCCTCACCCCCAGCCTTCTTTTATCTCCTTCCCTTCTTATTCCTCTATTGGGTATGTTATACTTCTCT
The DNA here is from genome assembly GCF_019393635.1 of Dromiciops gliroides. NCBI lineage: Eukaryota > Metazoa > Chordata > Mammalia > Microbiotheria > Microbiotheriidae > Dromiciops > Dromiciops gliroides. Next base: position 515,810,217 of record NC_057863.1, read on the forward strand.
ACACATTTGAGTGTGTCTATATATTCTTCCCTCTTTAAACCCATAATAATGACAGTAAATTTCAGGCATTGACTGCCACACCCCCATTTTCTCCCTCCACTGTGAAAACTCTTTCTTGCATGCCTCTTTAAAGTAAGAAAAATTTCTTCATTCCACCTCTTACTTCCCTTTTCTCCAAATGCATCCCTCTTTCTTACCCCTTCATATTTGAGGGAGATCATTCCAATATAACCAACTCTTATCCATGCTTTCTGTTTACATAAACTCTTTTACTTCTTCTAATACTGATAAAATTCTTAGGATGCACCTGTATCATCTTTCCATATAGAAATGTAGACAGATCAACTGTGTTGAAACCCTTGATTACTCTTTCATGTTAACCTTTTTATGGTTCTTTTGAGGTTTATGTTTGAAGATCAGTTCTGATCTTTTCATCAGGAAGACCTGAAAGTCCTCTATTTCATTAAGTATCCATTTTTTCCTCCCTGAATGATTATAATCAGTTTTGCTGGGTTCTTAGTTGTAATTGTAATAGGAATTTACCTTCTGGAATATAATATTCCAAGCCTTCTGCTCCTTTAACGAGTAAGCTGCTAAGTCTTATGTGATCCTAACTGTGGTGCCATGATATTTAAATTGTTTCTGACTACTTGAAATATTTTTTTATGTAACCTGGGAGCTTTCCTATTTGACAATAATATACTAGGATTTTTCCTTTTAGAATCTCTTTCAGGATAGGAATGGTAGATACTGTCAATTTATATTTTACCTTCTCAAACTAAAATATGGGGTAGTTTTCCTTGATAATTTCTTGAAAGATGATGTCTAGGATCATTTTTAACTGTGGTGGTTTCAGGCACTCCAACAATTCTTCAATTGTCTCTCTCTGATCTTTTTTGCAGGTTATTTTTTTCTGATAATATTTCACGTTTCTTCTACTTTTTCATTCATTTGACTTTGTTTTATTTTTTCTTGATGTCTCATGGAGCCATTGCCTTCCTCTTGCCAAATTCTAATTTAAGGATTTATTTTCTTCCATGATATTTTGTATTTCTTTTATCATTAGGCTAATTCTGTTTTTCAGGTTTTATTTTCTGTTGTATTTCTTTGTGCTTCCATTACCAAACTTTTGATTCTCTTTCATAGTTTCTTTCTTCACTCTCATTTCTTTTTCCAATTTTTTTCTTTACCATTCTTATTTCTTTAACACTTCTAGAAATTATTGTTGGGCTTATATCCAATAAGCATTTTTTCTTTGATGCTTTGTTTGTAGCTGTTTTCACACTGATATTTTTTCTGAGTTTATGTGTTGATCTTTCCAGCAACCATGGTAGCCCTTTATGATTATATTCTTGTTTTTATTGTTGTTGTTTACTCATTTTTTCAGCTAATAGCTTGATAATGATATGATAATGTTGGTCTCTGCTTACTTGGTGGTAGGAAGGCATTGTTCCAAGTGTTAGGGTTTTGTTTGTTTGTTTTTGCTATTGTGCTATTGTTTCAAGTTAGTTGTTGGAGTCTATAAGATTTTAGTGCTTCCAAATTTATATGATCCTGGGAGAGGTATGGTCACTGCTCTCCTGGTCTGCACTCTGGTCTTTACACAGGAAGGGTCTCTTAACTTCTTCAGTCACAAGTGCTGGCACTCCTTGGAACTGTGAGCAGGGCCTTGGCTTCCTTGTGACTGACTACCATTATTCCTCTCCACTCTGGAACTGCCACCAAAATTTTCATATATTCAGTAGAGTTGCCAATCTGTGCCAGCTGTACCTGATGCCAGCAAATAGTTCCCTGTAATCTCTCTTACCAGTTGTTTTACTACTTTATAATCTCTGTGCTCATAGTTCCCCAGGATGCTGCTGCTGCTGTGATTGCTGTCTCTCTTGCTGCATGTGTAGGATCCAGACAGGCTTCCACCACGGTGTCACAAACTTTCCCTGCTGACCAAATAAGTTTTCTTTGGTTAGAAAAAAGCTTTTACCTTCACCTTTTGTTTGCTCTGCTCTTGAAATTTTGATTTGAAGAGTTATTTTAAAGTTGTTCAAAAGGGCATATTGTGAGAGTTCAGCTGGGTTTCCTCTACTTCATCATTTTAGCTCCCTTCCCCTATTCCTAATTTCAGTTTAACATGATTCCTACCACATGTGAGGTTGGAATGAGCTGAGTGTTTGCCACTTTTGTTTTAAGCTATGAGTACCATATATGCTCTGAAGATAGAGTATAAAGAGAGAAATAAGAAAGGCTTTGAGGGATGGTTGAAAAAACATGCTGTTTCTGTTGCATTTGCTGTTATTGTTATTTGGCCTTTTATTTTGAAAGAGGATGAATAACATTAGTGGGAATGTTTTGACTTTCCAGTGAATAAGTATTAAGTAAGGCAGACATGCAAAACCTCATTCTCTCTTCCTGAGGCGTTGAAGTTCAATAGCAGGACAAAAGTCAGAATAACTGTTGATGGTCCAGGATACAGTTGCTGACTGTGGTGTTTTTAGTGCCTGACTGAGCTCTAAGCACCCCACAATCCCTTCATCAGATATTTTAATGGCTTTTGGAACAAATTATTCTCATCCACCTATTCTGCCAGAGAAAGTCTTCATATGCTTGGGGTAGAATCTCCTTAACTCATCCTGGTTTATTCTGTCTTCCAAGATGTTACTAGGGTATGGCCACAGTGCATGCTACATCTTCTTGGAGTCACATGTGAGAAATGGGTGATAAGTGGACATCAAAAGTAAAAAGCAGACCTAAAAGAGTCTCAGACCTAAGGTGCTAGTCTCCTCCCGCCCCCCAAACACCCCAGATACCCTGATGAAAAGGGTAGAGTTGTCCCCTTAAGAGACAGTAATGGGAAAAAAGGATAGTGTGGTGCATAAAAGCTCAGACAGATGTTCAAGAAGCAGGGATGGCTCCCCAACATCAAATGCTACAGAATAAATTGTTAATCATATACAATACTTTGTTCAGCTATCCCCGAATTGTCAGACGCTACTTAAGCTTCCAGTTCTTTATCACAAAAAGGAATTGTTGTTTTTATATATGGTTTTGTATATATGGGTTCCATTTTTCTTTGATCTCTTTGGGATACATTTATTATTAGTTTCTCAAGGTCAAAATATATGCTTAGTCTGGTGACTTCCTGGGCACAGTTCCAAATTACTTTCTTGAATTACATGGCAAACATAGGTTTATAAACAGTGCATTAATAAATCTGTTTTCCTATCCACCAATTTTCATCTTCATTTTTGTCATTTTTACCAATCTGACAGGTTTGGAGTGGAATTTTACAGTTGTTTCTTACATTCTACATGAATAGGAGTTCTACTCTTGGAGTAAGTGGTTCTTGTGTTGGATGCTGGAGACATTTTTTTTTCTTTTAAGGATTTGTTTATAATTGTTGTGGATGGTCTACCTTACCTGTACCCTTCCATAAAATTCCAGGCAAACACTGTCTAGAGGTAACTACAGCTAGACAGGATCTACCTTTCTTCCACTACGACAACATCCATGCAAAACTCTCTTGGACCCCACTTTCCAACCAAACACAGTAGATTGACATCCTGGAACTCTTGCTATTATCTCCGAATTGTGGCCCATTTGTACTAATGTTTCACAGAATGTTGAAGCCTGAAAGTGAAACAGAGATAATTTAATCAAATGTATAGGAGCTAAATGATCTAAATGCAACTCTCCCAGAAAGTCACTTAGGTACATTTTCATAGTTGCCTATGGGGCAAAGCCATCATTTATGGGATGAAGGAAGTGGTGGCAAATGGCCTGCCACTTTTAGAAACAGAACTTGCTAGTAAAAATCTTAGCAATCATAATGATGACAACAGCGATAACTATAACTCACATCTATATGCCACTATAAGTACAGAAAAAGCTTACAAAAAGTGACCTCACTGTGACCTCTGGGTGAGATATAGTTCAAGTATTGCTATTTCCATTTAGCAGATGAGGAAACTGGGTGGCAAAAAAAGTTAACTGACTTGCTCATGTTGAAAAACCTAGTAGGTATTAGGACCAGGAGCTATACCCAATCTAACTTCCTGAAATCTTTCTACTTATATTTTTTGTCCATACCACTTATGAAATTAGCCCCATTTTGATAAGATAAATTACTAGCCTAGGGTCACACAGCTAGTATGTGTTAGAGGAAGGATTGGGACTCAGATCAGAGTAGTTCCAAAAGCAGCTTTCTATTTATTATACTTCACAGCCTCTCTTATAAAGATTATTAAGTGTCCTTAATTTAACCATGCTCTACTTTAGTTTATTTGTATTAAATCTCCTTGTTAAGTAAAAGCCTAAACAAATCCACATCATATCTTGGAAACAGCAGATGTCATTTTGATGGAAACACTTTTTAATCTATCAAAGGGTGATGCCTGGGGTGACCATAAAGTCAAAGCTGATTGCATTGATTGCTCAGTGATGGCACATTCTGAGTCCCTTAAAGTATGAGCCTCTGAAATAAACGGCCTGCTAATGGTCGTCTGCTTCAGTTTTTAATTTCTAAGTGAAATTGCCTAGCACCTTGAGGGGGTGGAGAATGAGCATTAAAATGGTCATTCAACTAATATTTCAATAGGAGAAGTGCTGTGATGGAGGTAGAGGGATAGGAGGAGGAGAGCAATGTTAACTACCAAGTGATCCTTCAAATCCTCAGATGCCTTTTTTCAGGCATATGCTCTGTATGAGACAGAGGCTCCTCAGAGGCAGAGCAATTATGAGGCAGGAACTTGTGTGGATTTTTCTGGGATGCTTCCAACTCCTCTTACGAATGCTGTCATCCTTCTCCATATTCAGCTTTCTATATGGCAATGTCACTCCAGCGTCACAAAGAGGCAGAAATCAACTATCAATGCTTTGTCAGCCTCTTAGAGCAGAATTAATTAAAATTTTAACACTACATTTTATAGGACTTTAACTTTCGGTGCCTGGTTTACTTTGAAAATAGATCAGGTAAAATTATAGGACTGGGAAATTTGGAGAAATATCACTGTATATTCAGAGGAATTTGGGGATAAAAGGGAAAATTACATAGGATCACACAGGATAATAGGAACAAAATATAGAAAGACCATTAGAGATTGTCCAATTTAAAACCCCTTGACTTAAAGAGAAGTGGTAGTTTGTTCACTGCTTATTTATGACCTGTTTATAAAAACCTTCTGTTTAGTTTTACAAGAACTAATTTCTTGAGATAATTTGTAATAAGATGAAGGCATTATCATGGTCCTTAAAATACAACAAAATATGATGTGACAAAGGGAATAGATTTCCTCTGAGCCATATGTTGACCAGAGTAAAGCATATGAGGCCACCCTACTGGTGATCCTCCTAAATTATTAAATTATGTAAAAGAATAATATGAGATTATGAAAAATAGCTTATATAATGGGAAGAAGTAGTGAAATATTTTCTTTCCTTTAGAGATTAGCCCAAATGCCATCTTCAATACCATTATCCCAAATAGAATGTAAACTTTGAGAAGAACATCTGTTTTACCTTTCTTTACTTTGTATCATCAGCTTCTGGCACAATGTCTGGTACATTGTAGATTCTTAACAAAGGCTTATTGGCCTGATTGGTTCTGAAGGAAAATCAGTTAAAGGAATGGTTCATGAGAAATCCATTGAAGTAAAATCAAGCTAAAGGCATATAAGGATGAAACTGGAAGGAGGATGAACACAAGGAGAAAGATGGAAAAGATCTGCAAAATTTTTATAACAAACTTTCTTCATCAAAATAAGTGAAGCTGTGGATAAAGCACTGGCTCTGGAAGCAGGAGGACCTGAGTTCAAATCTGGCCTCAGACACTTAACACTTACTACCTGTGTGACCATGGGCAAGTCACTTAACCCTGATTGCCCTGAAAAAAAAAAGTGAAGCCACCATATTTGCATTTTCACATCACAATCCTTGATGTGCTCATAGAAGAGGCAGAGATGGTAAACAAAGAAAAAAAAAAAACAAAAACAAAAAAAAGGAAAAATAGTTGGATCAGAAAAAAGTCTACCTAAAGGCAGTCTGCACTATACAGGTGATACAAGGTATATGAGAGAAAGAAATATTTCAAAGGTATCAGAAACAACCAAATAAACAGAAAAAAAGAAGCTGAAAAGTTAGGGGTGGGGAGGGAGGTACACAGGGAAAAAAAGTCCTGGAAAAAGAGTCCAGAAAGTCAGGAGCTGAGCCTATCAAGAGGTGGGTATGGTTGGTAGGATACTTCCTGAGATCGAGTTAAGAGAAATTAATCAATTGGAAAAAGATGCTACAGGGTGGAGTACAATCTATCATGAAAAAGCCACTGGGTCAAAGTAGAATATACAGATGACATTGTGTTTGTTACAACAATTCCTCATATATTGTGGAACCTCCTCAATTAGGTTGATAACTACTCACTATTGTTTGTAATTAATGTACATATAGGAAACAAACAAACAAGTGGATTAATAGTTACTGTGGTCTTGATTATGTGATATATTTATGGGGGCAGCTAGGTGGCACAGTGGATGAAGCACTGGCCCTGGATTCAGTAGGACCTGGGTTCACATCCAGCCTTAGACGCTTGACGTTTACTAGCTGTGTGATGCTGGGCAAGTCACTTAATCCTCATTGCCCTGCCAAAAAAAACAGAGAGAAACATATATACTTAGGTGTACAACTCATAAAGAGTCTGTATACTCATTTGTGTATATTATATATGTATACATATACCATATATACAATATATAGTATATATTTATATTTCTGCTATATATCTAAGATGGGATAGATAGATAATCTTTGATATAAACTGCAAATAGATAATTGGTCCCAGATTTAAACACGAGGAGAATAAGATGGATTGGGGAATTCCAAGTTCTTTTAAGACCACAAACCTCCCTGAAGCAAAAACCTATCTTTTCCATACATATAATCTACTATTGTTGATACATGTTTCTGAGTGAAGGTAGAAAGTTGTTTTCCAATATTTTTACCATTGACTGAAGGACAGATTTTTAAGGATTTGATAGCAGTATCTGATGGCTGATTAGCTTATCCCCTAAAATGCCCCATATGCACTTTCCAAATAGGTTTCTGTACTGAAAAGAGGTATTTCCCTCTGTAAATCATTAAGTTGCTTTTCATGTTAGTCTTATATATGTTAGAGTAACTGAGAATTATAGGCTGCTGGACAATATAATAATGAGAGTTTCCACATGTCTACATATATGAAAATGGTCAAGCATATATATATATATATATATATATATATATATATATATATGTGTGTGTGTGTGTGTGTGTGTGTGTGTGTGTGTGTGTGTGTGTATGTCTATATTCCATAGATAGATATATACATACATCTATAATCTAGTATCTATCTATATATACACATTCATGAATACAGCACTTTGTATAAAGTATCTTATTTGTAGAACTCAAAGACAAAGCCCCAGAATACAGTGAGATTCCAGAAATTGATGCCTTCCTACAGCATCAATTTGTCCCTGCCCATAGATCCACTGCCATTGTGTGATGGTTTGCCATTCTGCTTACAATATTAACTCCTCTGATTTTTTAGCACAATCTACATATCCTGAAATTTGAAAGCTTACTAACCTTAAGTGTAATTTACTCTTCCAAATTCCTACCCCCCTTTCCAATGCTGGTTGCTGATCTTTTGAGTATGACCCCTTTTCTTCTTCCTGCTCATCTCAGAGTTAGCTGCAGCACATCCCCTTGGAACTCCTTACCCATTTCTAGGCGTGGGGCTCTGGAATCTCTGCCTTAGAAACAACCCAAGAGACATTCTAGGAAGGTGAAAGAACTTTCAAAAGATGACCCAAGTGAGCCCATCCACTTCACAGCTTTCCTAGGCTACAGAAATATACTGGTCAGTGTTTAACAACCAGCAGACTAAAAATACTCAATTCAAAACACACACACTTCATCTTAATCTGCATTATTAGCATGTTCTCTATCACTTTAAGTTTGGATAATATAACCCCAATATGTAAAATCTGGAGATTTCTGAGGTGTAAATTCTCATGCTGAAAATTTAAGAATTGGCTCTTGCAAGCAAGTTCAAGCTGACTTTAGTACATCACTGGCAAGGCTAGTATTACTAACATCCATTATGATAATCCTGGCTTAAAGGTAAAAACCAAGGAAACAGTTGAGGAAGCCACTATTGTGAAGAAATATCCCCCATGGTCCTCATAGGCAATGTGGACTATACACATGGCTTCTATGTATATAAAATCATCTTTGGAAAGTACATTAGTGGTGAGTGCTAGAGGCAGTTTTATAATTGGCAAAAATCCAGGGAGAATGTCTTGAAGAAGTACTTAAAGAAATGACAGAATATTCATGGGAAGAAATCATTGGGCAAAGACTTCAGCAATATGAAGAAATACTGTCAAGGTCTCCAAATGATCAACCATAAGCTCATTTGTGTAATTCCCCCTAAGGTAGAAGTCTCACCTGATATCATTTCAAATGAATGGCAGCAATGTACCTGAGAAACTGTGCTGGGCCAAGGAGAAGCTTAAACATAACATGTTGCTGTCCAAGTGATTGGGCAGGATGAGATGACTAAAGTCATTTGGGTCTTCAAGCACAATAGTTGCAATGAGTCAATGACATACCAGGAAGCTTCCTTGCAATATCCCTAGGCTCACTGCTGAAGACTGCAAAGTTTCCTATTTTAGAGCTTGATAACTTATCTGTGTAGCATTTTATATGGCCTGGTTTGTTCAGAAAGGATACCATCACACAAAACTGAGATCCAAGTTGAATCAGGGCAGATCAAGGATAGTACAGTGATCCAAAATAATGTATCTACCAATTATTATATGTGTGATATATAAGAATTTGTCTACTCTAGTGAAGTGATCAATGACTGTATCCTGCTGGAAAGGATGTTATTGAAACAAGGAGGCATGTTCTCATCCTATGAAATCACTGTTGGTACCCTAGAGATTAGACTGACTTGAAATTTATTGTAATTACCTCCATGTTTTGCCATAGGTACTTTCAGATTATGGAGGAGAATACTTTCAAGGGATCATTCAAGAGAAACCATTTGATTCAGGAAAAGACATCTTAAATTTATAAGCTAGCTGAAAGCTAATGGAATCTCAAAAAATATTAAACTTTTTTTTAAAATTACATCCCTTTTACTTTGGCATCTCTTACCTGAATATTAGCACGAGGAAAGCATTTTACCTTAGATTTTGAAGTTGTCAGGATATCTATATGAGTTTATCTGTATCCTTTATCTACATAGCAATATACTTGGAGGATCAGTGAAAATGGACAATAAATCCTTGCCTTGAATAGAAGAAAAGAAATGTAATTGAGCTGAAAGATTTAAGTAAAATAATATGATGACCTGACTGAAATGAAAGGAAGACAGGCCCATGGTATACTTTATATCACCCTTACATTTACAAGAACAGAGTGATATGTTGTTTTTGAGATTATCTCAATAAAGGAGTAAGAAAGATAGATGAGATAAATTATCAAGACCTTACCCTTATTCACTTAAATATAACCAATGATCTGTATCCATTTGTATATATACACACATAAACATACATACATGCATGCATACATACATATATACATATGTGTGCATGCATACACACACCTTATCCCTTTGGATTAAAGCTTAGAAATATATACAAAATGGGACAAATTGGTAAAAGATACAAGGAGGTTTGTTTCCGATCAATATTGGATATTTCTTAACAATTATCAACATGAAATTAGCTATCTTATCAACTTCCCGTTTGTGGATCATTTAGATAATTGTTTGAAATTTTGTAAAAGGGATTCATCCTTCCAGAAGAGAATTAGAGTAACTGTCTTCTTAACTCCTTTCCTTTTCTGAAACCTTATGCTTCCTGGTCTTCTTTTTATTTTATATCCCTTTCAATACATTCTTATCCCACCCCAACACAGAGGCTGGTACAATGTCCTGTTTTTAATAAAAGAATGTTGACCAACCAAGAGACACTATAATGAATTCTCTTTTGAGTTAGGTAACATTGGGTTATGTCCCTCCACCCTTGCCTAAATTTGGACAGAGACCAAGGAACCAGTGCCTGAGTTAAAGAAGATAGAAATATTAGATTTTCCCCCCTTTCCAATAGAGGTTATCCAAAAAATATACAAAGATCTATTGAAAAGAGAATGCAGTTAGGGTTCATTACCTATAATGAACCTGTTTACTCTAGGTTTCATGCACTTTCTCATACCTTTCTTTATTCCTGAAAAAGTGTCTTCTGTAAAAATGCTTTCCTTCTTTCAAGGTCTAACTCAAACCTACACTCTCCATAAACCTTCTCTGATAGTAACAGCTAGAAGTGACCCTACCTGTCCTCAATCTTTCATGACTCTCTGACCTTCCTAGGAACTGTACTTTTCCAAATCATCATTATTGTTTTGGGTTTTAACTTGTATTATAGTTATGTGTAAGCATGTTTCATCTGGGTACTGATCGGGTAGGAATTATTCCATTTTTCAGTATTGAATATTGATGACCTAAAACAGTACTTGAAGTATGATGTGCTTAAGAAATGTTTAATACTTAATTGAATCCATTAAAAGGAATTTCAGGGGGCGGCTAGGTGGTGCAGTGGATAAAGCACCAGCCCTGGATTCAGGAGTACATGAGTTCAAATCCGGCCTCAGACACTTGACACTTACTAGCTGTGTGACCCTGGGCAAGTCACTTAACTCCCATTGCCCCGCGCAAAAAAAAAAAAAAAAAAAAAAAAAAAAAAGTAATTTCACGTCTCTGGTAGGTGACCACTATGGTCTCCTGTCAGTCAGTTGGTCAAAACCAGCACATCTACAAGTGGACATAAAACAACTGAAAGAGACTGAAAGTTATTTGTAAAATTCTAAAGTTTTATTTTATACACAAACTCTTATAGGCAAAAAACCTCCCAAAACAAAAACAAAAACAGACAAAAAAAAAAACACTAGGTGTTAAACTCTTCTCCCTCCAAGACTGACTCACTTAATTAGAGTACACTACAGGGAATCTTTATCCCCTAGCATAACAGGGTGAATGTTCCAATAAAATGCGCTAACCTGAAAGAACTTCAGATAAAGAGGCTATAAATCCAAAATATTTTTTTTGTAAGGAATCAGGAGTTGAAACTGCATGAACCTTGAAATCTTGGTGCTATTTTCTCTGTTTTAAATGACACCATGTGCTGTTTTTCTTCTCTAGCCTTTTCTTCCACTCTGATGTCTTTTTAGTTATTGTTATCCTATTTCACAGCTATTGGGCACCAAAGTGTGTGAAGAACTTTACAAAGCACAGAATCTGATATGATCCTCATATATCCCTGTATTTCTGTTGCTTCATCGGCCCTATCTGGTGTCTGTCCATATTCACTCTATAATGATTTCAGAAAATACATTCCTTCTAAAGCTGTGGATTCACTGTCCTGAGAAAAGGTGAAGTGATCTAGTACTGTGAAACCTCACAAAGTGAATTTGGAGACTTCACTTGAAATGCAGTTGAACTGATTATACCACTGATGGTGGGAGATAAGGATGACACTAGGACCATTGTATTTACTATGGTGTGGGGAGAGAGATGTACAGCAGTATCTACATAGGTCTGATTAGTTATCTGACCCTGAAGTATTAAAGTAGAACAGCAAAGGAGGCAGTGAATGACAGTATAGCACACTGTAACTAGTCACTAAATCCATCATTTTATAAAGTTAGAAAATAATTTTGCAAGCAAAATAAAACTGATGATGAAGTTAAGTGCTATAAAAACTAAAATTGTGCCATGTGATTTTTTTTCAGTTTCTTTGACTAACAATAGCTAGTACATTTAAAATTTCATATAGATGAAATTCTATTCAGATGGAAATCATACAGATTTGAGAGGAAGGATAAAATTTGCTCTTTTTTTTCTCTTTCATATCTCTTTCATATATTTTACTTCTTAGGAACATACAAAAAGTTTTAATAACTGCTGTTAAGTCAATAGTTTAAGCCATAGTCCAGAACTCCAAATCCCATTGCCTTACATTGTCTTTGTAACCAACTATTCTCTTCTCAACCTCACTTTCTCTTTTAAATTCTTTCAGTCAGCACTGGATGTGTTCTTTAATGTTCCTTCCAACCCTCTAACTTGATCCTTTGGTAGGAAGAGGGACAGGGAGGGCTGTTTTCAAGATCTTTACATCCTCCTTTTCGAGGGTACCTTTCTATAAGCAAGTATTTTGGTTGCCACATGTGAAGAAAGAACTGACCTTATATATAACTATTAAATCACTGATTGGTGCAGGGGAACCTTTGGGGGATCCCCTATTTATAGCTTCTTGGTATCCTGGGTCTCTATAGCCTTTACTATGAGACAATCAAACCAAATGAGATTTGCTTCTCTGTTCCTTGCCTGGGTATGGTTTGCAATACTTATTCCAAAGCATGAATTCTTAGATAGGGTCCTGTCTAATCCTATCAGGCAGCAGTTTCCTCAGGAGAGATAAAATTTTCAAAAGCCTCTTGCTGTGTAAGCTAGAAGAACTCAAGATGAGTTTTTTCTGTTTCAGCTGTAAGTTACTCTAAGATAAATCACACTGATGACTAAGTGAAACCCAGGTAATGTGAGATTAGAGTACATGCCACATCCTTCACGTCATGGGCCATTATCAGACTCAATGAAGCAAGCATTCAGAGATCAAGGAATAAACCATGCCCTGGCTGATTTTGCTGTGCTGAAAATTTTAGCTGCTGGTTATTTTTAACTAATTTAAATGAGGCCAAATGTTCCCTGCTTTGTTGAGTGCTGCTAAGTCACTCACAAAAGGTTCCCTGCCTTTCTGGCAGCCTCATACATGGTTATTTAATTGTATGTCTATAAAATCTCATTCTGGGACTGATTCATTGCTCATCTTGCACTGTCAATCCAAGGTAAGTGTATTGATGGACTTAATCAAGTGGCTGCCAATCTTCATAGCATAAACAATGAGTATTTTTCATCCACTTTATTTTTCCTGCGTGAACTTGGAGCCTAGCCTCTTGGGAGGCCATGGATTTCTCTCAAGAACAACCTCACTAAATATAAGATTTTTGAGTACAATGATTGCTTCATGTTGGCCTTTGTCTAGCATTTAACACATTGCCTTCCACATAGTAGGGACTTAATTAATGCTTGTTGAATTTAATGGTAACCCAGCTTGTTACAGTGGAAAAAAAAGCTCGACTTGGAGTCAGGAGAGTGGAGTTCAGATGACATCTTTGACATTTGCTGCTACAGTATCTCTGTGGCCTTGGGCAAGCCAATTCACCCTCCTGCCACTCAGTATCCTTACCAGTACAACAAGGAGGTGGGGGTGACTCTTTGTGCTAACTACAATACTTCCAACTTGCTGAATCTCCCTACAGTCTATAAAAATCATTGCAAGAAATGCAAGAAGTATCAGTCTCACAGAGTGACACAAAACAGGAAGGGTAAGGACTCACTTTGCATTCAGGGAAAATGGACCTATGGCATGAGGGACAGAGGCTTTGGTAGCCAAACAAAGCAGATTCTCTCTCTCTCTCTCTCTCTCTCTCTCTCTCTCTCTCTCTCTCTCTCTCTCTCTCACTCACACTCACACTCACACTCACACTCACACTCACACTCACACTCACACTCACACTCACACACTCACACACACACACACACACACTAACACACACAAAAGGAAAAGACAACAAGGAAGATTTGTACTGGGTCTTAGATACGTTAATCCCAACTGTAGCTCTAAGAGAATAATAACCCTGGTGAGCATTTTTGCCTCTGAACAAGAAGAGGGCCAATTCATGCCCTTTTTGTGGCTTTGTTTTTCATTTGTTCTCATAAAGAATATAATTAAAATACCAAAGCTGGGGGAAAAAAAAGATGGTGGTGGTGGTGGTGACCCAGATGTCTTCTAAGATCTTTCACCTCAGAATCTGTACTATTACGTACAATGATCATATGATACTTGGTTAATGTGTTGATTTGGGATTCATTAAATGTAGTGATTATGATAATATATATTTGTAAATATGAATGTACATATAATTAATTTATTAAATAAATGCATATATCCACACATATAAGTAGATATGTATGTATATTTATATTTTATGTGTATATAAATATATGCATGTATATACGTACATGCATATATATATATATATATATATACACATACATACACATACATACATCAATGGTGAATGAAGTAGTGGTTTGGCATAGTGGATAGTGAGCTGATCTCTGAGCCAAGAAAATCTAGAGTTAAGTGATGCTTCTGACACATACTGAATGTGTGACTGCTATATGTGTCAGAAGCAGGTTAAAGTTTGAAGTAGTAATTAATACTACTACTAATAATAACTAACATTTATATAGCACCTTCTATGTGCCAAGTATTTTGTTAAGTGCCTTTCAAATATTATCTCATTTGATTGTTATAACAACCCTGGAAGGTAGATGCTATTATTATACCTATTTTACAAATGAGGAAATTGAGGTAAACAGTGATTAAGTGACTTGTTTAGGGTCACATAGCAAATGACTCTCTGTCCAAGGCCAGATCTGAATTCAGGTCTTCCTGACTTCATGTTCTATACTCTATTCACAGTAGCATTTAGCTGCCTACAAAGTACCTGTCATAAATTGTCTAGAGCTATTATTTAGAGAAGGTAATGATCAGCATTGGTTCATTCTACATTTGGGAGAAGCCTTGGAAAGAATTTGAATCACTAGAAAATGTTTCTAGAATCATATAACTCAAACTCCTTCTATAGAACAAGCCACTGAGTCACTGAGTCACCCATGTATTAAATACTAGATGGGAAGGAGAGAATGACATTTTAAGTGCAATAGATTTTGTGTAAAAGGAAGATTCTACTACAAACAGAAAAGTTGCTGAACTTCTGTTACTGAATACTCTAGCAAGTGCTTTGCAAACCCAACTGCAAACTCACATTGTTGATGATATGAGCCAAGTGGGCTGTACAGAACCCAATACAGAGGAGGATTGTTTTAAGCTTTTTGAAAAGGAAAGAAAAGTTGACCATATTGAGGGATTCAGATGAGTCCCAAATACATTTATTGTTGTGTTAAATAAAATTTGTCCTAAATATAGTGTTTTGTTTACCTGAACACTTTTGGATAAACCAAGGACTCATTAGAATGGAAACAAAATGAATCAGATATTAATATTCCTATGATTTATTTACATGGATCATAATCTAGATATATTTTCAGCACATATCCCCTTAATATTTTAATCATGTTTGTTGTGCCTGGGGCTAGGGTTCAAATGATACATGGGTCACATTTTATTTTTTGACTTGACACTTCACCCTCAACACAAAAATTTAGTCTTTCACTCATAGGGAAAACAATTTTTTATATAAAATGGAATGTTGAGGAGACTTTGAGTTGACATGGAGGAGAAAAGATGGAGATATCATGTTGCATGGTTACCATAGGGACCATATTTATATTCAGACATTTTTTCAAGTCTGTGTAATTTGGCACCATGATCTCTTCTTTGTGTTCCCTTATACTTGGAAGCAGTCCTCTGGAAGTGAAATGTTGGGAACTTACCTGCATTAGCTTTTCATATATATCACCTTGCTGATATCCTTTTCATAATTTCTGTTCTTGTTTTTACTTTTGTGAGGCAATTGAGGTTAAATGACTTTCCCAGGGTCACACAGCTAGTAAGTGTCAAATGTCTGAGGCCAGATTTGAACTCAGGTCCTCTTGACTCCAGGGCCAGTGCTATATCCTCTGCACCACCTAGCCGCCCCATTTTTTCACAATTTCTTGTGCACATTATCTCTGCCAATATGTTTCATCTTATACCTACCATTTGTTACTCATAATCTTGATTCTTCAAAGATGTTCTGTACTTTATAGGTATATAGAATTGCTGAGAGAATATTGGTGTCAAGTAAAAGCTAAAGTTTATTGAAAGCCCTAAGCAATTTCTCAAATGATATACTACTGACTGTCTTTTTCCTATTTAATTCTGGCACAAGATCACTGTCCTTCTACAATGTCTATAATACACACACACACACACACACACACACACACACACACACACACACACACACTTGGACTAAAATGAAAGGTTTCTCATCAAACCACATAACAAAGTCTGCTCAGTAGGAACTCTTCATTTGTCCCTCCTCACTACAATAACTACCATTTATTTTATTTTATTTTTTTTTAATGTATAAGGTATTTTATTTTTTCCGTTACATGTAAAGATAGTTCTCAACTTTTGTTTATACAAGCTTTACAATTTCAGATTTTTCTCCCTCCCTCCCCTCCTTCCCCCCTCCCCTAGACAGCAGGTAATCTGATATGGGTTATATCTATATATCTCTCTATATATAGATATAGATATATACACACACATATATATACACATAATAACATTAATCCTATTTCTGCATTAATCCTGTTAGAAGAGAAAAAATCAGAGCAGTGATGCAAAACCTCAAAATAGAAAAAAAAACAGCACCCAAAACAAAAGAAATAATATGGTTCAATCAGCATCTATACTCCACAGTTCTTTCTTTCTTTTTTTTTTCATGGATTTGGAGATCCTCTTCTATCATGAGTTCCCTGGAACTCTTCTGTACCATTGCATTGGTGAGAAGAATATAGTCCATCACAGTAGGTCAACACTCAATGTTGATGATACTGTGTACAATGTTCTTCTGGTTCTGCTCATCTCACTCATCATCAGCTCACGTAAGAACCTCCAGGTTTCTCTGAACTACTCTTGCTCATCATTTCTTACAGCACAATAGTATTCCATTGTATTCATATACCACAACTTGTACAGCCATTACCCAATTGATGGGCACCCCCTCAACTTCCAATTCCTTGCTACCACTTAAAGAGCAGCTATAAATATTTTTGTACATGTGGGTCCCTTTCCCCCTTCCATGATTTCTTTGGGCAAAAGACCTAAAAGTAGAATTGCTGGGTCAAAGGGTATGCACAGCTTTATTGCCCTTTGGGCATAATTCCAAATTGCTCTCCAGAATGGTTGGATCAGTTCACAGCTCCACCAACAATGCATTAGTGTTCCAATTTTCCCACAGCCTCTCCAACATTTATTATCTTCCTTTTTTGTCATTTTAGCCAATCTCATAGGTGTCAGGTGGTACCTCAGAGTTGTTTTAATTTGCATCGCTCTAATCATTAGAGATTTAGAGCATTTTATATGGGAATAGATAGCTTTGGTTTCTTCATCAGAAAACTGCCTGTTCATATCCTTTGACCATTTCTCAATTGGGGAATGACTTGGGTTCTTATAAATTTGATTTAATTCCCTATATATTTTAGAGATGAGGCTTTTATCAGAAGCACTGGCCTCAAAAATTGTTTCCCAGTTTTCTGCCTCCCTTCCAAATTTGGATGCATTGCTTCTGTTTGTACAAAAATTTTTAAATTTAATATAATCAAAATCATCCACTTTGCATTTTATAATATACTCTATCTCTTGTTTGGTCAAAAACTGTTTTCCTTTCCAAAGATCTGATAGGTAGACTATTCCTTTCTCTCCTAATTTACCTATGGTATCACCTCTTATGTCTAAATCATGTATCCATTTTGACTTTATTTTAGTATAAGGTGTAAGATGTTGGTCTATGCCTAATTTCTGCCATACTATCTTCCAGTTTTCCCAGCAGTTTTTGTCAAATACTGAGTTCCTATCCCAGAAGCTGGAGTCTTTGGGTTTATCAAACACTACATTACTAGTGTCATTTACTACTGCATTTCCTGAGCCTAGCCTATTCCATTGATCTACCACTCTATTTTTTAGCCAGTACCAGATAGTTTTGATGACTGCCGCTTTATAGTAAAGCCCCAGGTTTGGTACCGCTAACCCACCTTCCTGTGAATTTTTTTTCATTATTTCCCTGGATATTCTTGATTTTTTGTTTTTCCAGATGAATTTTGTTATTATTTTTTCTAGCTGTATAAAATAATTTTTAGGTAGTCTGATTGGTATGGCACTGAATAAGTAAATTAATTTAGGCATTATTGTCATTTTTACTGTATTAGCTCTCCCTACCCATGAGCAATTGATATCTTTCCAATTACTTAGATCTGATTTGATTTGTGTGAAGAGTGTTTGGTAGTTGTGTTCATAGAGTTCCTGGGTTTGTTTTGGCAAGTAGACTCCCAAGTATTTTATATTATCTACTGTTACTTTAAATGGAATTTCTCTTTCTATCTCTTGCTGCTGGACTTTGTTGGTCATGTATAGAAATGCTGATGATTTATGTGGATTTATTTTATATCCTGCTACTTTGCTAAAGTTAATTGTTTCAAGTAATTTTTGAGTTGATTCTCGAGGATTCCTTAAGTATACCATCATATCATCTGCAAAGAGTGATAGTTTTGTTTCCTCCTTGCCTATTCTAATTCCTTTAATTCCTTTCTCTTCTCTGATTGCTAAAGCTAACATTTATAGGACAATATTAAATAATAGGGGTGATAATGGACATCCCTGTTTCACCCCTGATCTTATTGGGAAGGCCTCTAACTTATCTCCCTTGCATATAATACTTGCTGATGGCTTTAGGTAGATACTGTTTATTATTCTAAGGAAAGCTCCCCCTATTCCTAAACTCTCCAGTGTTTTTATTAGGAATGGGTGTTGTATTTTGTCAAAAGCTTTCTCTGCATCTATTGAGATAATCATATGATTTTGGTTGGTTTTCTTATTGATGTGGTTGATTATGTTAATAGTTTTCCTAATGTTGAACCAGCCCTGCATTCCTGGTATAAATCCCACCTGGTCATAGTGTATTATCCTGGTGATCACTTGCTGTAATCTCCTTGCTAATATCTTATTTAAGATTTTAGCATCAATATTCATTAGGGAGATTGGTCTATAATTTTCTTTCTCTGTTTTTGCTTTGCCTGGTTTTGGTATCACCACCATATTTGTGTCATAAAACGAATTTGGTAGAACTCCTTCTTCACCTATTTTTCCAAATAATTTTTATAATATAGGAATTAATTGTTCTTTAAATGTTTGGTAAAATTCACCTGTAAACCCATCTGGCCCTGGGGATTTTTTCTTAGGGAGTTCATTAATAGCTTGTTCAATTTCTTTTTCTAATATGGGTTTATTTAAGGATTTTATTTCCTCTTCAGTTAACCTGGGCAGTTTGTATTTTTGTAAATATTCATCCATTTCATTTAGATTGTCAAGTTTATTGGCTTACAGTTGGGCTAAATATTTCCTAATTATTGCTTTAATTTCCACTTCATTGGTGGTAACATCACCCTTTTCATTTTTGATACTGGTAATTTGGTTTTCTTCTTTCTTTTTTTTAATCAAATTAACCAATATTTTATCTATTTTATTGGTTTTTTCATAAAACCAGCTCTTAGTTTTATTGATTAATTCTATAGTTTTTTGCTTTCAACCTTATTAATTTCTCCTTTAATTTTCAGGATCTCTAATTTAGTGTCTAATTGGGGATTTCTAATTTGTTCTTTTTCTAGCTTTTTAAGTTGCATGCCCAATTCATTAATCTCCTCTTGCTCTTTCCTATTCATGTAAGCATTTAGAGCTATAAATTTTCCCCTAAGCACTGCTTTGGCTGCATCCCATAGATTTTGATATGTTGTCTCATTATTGTCATTCTCTTGGATAAAGTTATTGATTGTTTCTATGATTTCTTGTTTGGCCCATTCATTCTTTAGAATGAAATTATTTAGTTTCCAATTGATTTTCATTCTACTTTTCCTTGGCTCTTTCTTACATGTAATTTTTATTGCATCATGATCTGAGAAGGATGCATTTACTATTTCTGCCTTTCTACATTTGACTATGATGTTTTTGTGCCCTAATACATGGTCAATTTTTGAAAATGTGCCATGTACTGCTGAGAAAAAGGTATATTCCTTTCTATCCCCATTCAATTTTCTCCAGACATCTATCATGTCTAACTTTTCTAGTAATCTATTCACCTCTTTCACTTCTTTCTTATTTATTTTTTGGCTAGATTTATCTAATTCTGAGAGGGGGAGATTCAGATCCCCCACTAGTATAGTATTACTGTCTAATTCCTCTTGTAACTCATTTAACTTCTCCTTTAAGAACTTGGATGCTATAGCACTTGGTGCATACATATTCAATATTGATATTACTTCATTATCTATAGTACCTTTAAGCAAGATGTAATTTCCTTCCTTATCTCTTTTAATGAGATCTATTTTTGCCTGCACTTTGTCTGAGATAAGGATTGCTACCCCTGCCTTTTTTACTTTAGCTGAGGCATGATATATTCTGCTCCAGCCTTTTACCTTTACTCTGTGTGTATCTCTCTGCTTCAAATGTATTTCTTGTAAACAGCATATTGTAGGGTTCTGGTTTTTAATCCACTCTGCAATTCGCTTCTGTTTTATAGCAGAGTTCATCCCATTCACATTCACAGTTATTATTACTGACTGTCTATTCCCCTCCATTCTATTTACCCCCTTTGTACTTTTCCCCCCTTCTTTCACCCTATTCCTCCTCACCGACGTTTTACTTCTTACCCCTGCCTCCCCCAATCTGCCCTCCCTTTTTACCACCCCCCTCTCTTTTCTTTACCCTTTTCTCCCTTGCTTTTGTCCTCCCTTCTATCAGTCCCCCCCTTTCCCTTCCCCTTTTGTTTCCCTAAAGAATGAGTTAAGTTTCTTTATCCCAATGAATGTATATGTTATTCCCTCTTTGAGTCAAATCTAATGAGAATAGGGTTGAAACAATGTTCCCCCCTCCATTCTTTCCCTCTATTGTAATAGGTTTTTTCCACCTCTTCATATGATATAATTCATTCCCTTCCACCTCCCCTTTCCTCTCCTTCCCATAGACTCCCTTGTTAACCCCTCAATTCTTTTGTATCATCACATCAAGACAATTTATATTTATACCCTCTATATAAAGTCCTTCTCTCTACCCAAATACATTTACAGTTCTTAAGAGTTATGAGTATTATCTTCCTGTGTAGGGATATAAACAGTTTAACCTAATAGGGTAACTTTTTATTTTTTTCCCCTCTGTTTACCTTTTTAAAGTTCTCTTGAGATCAAATTTTCTATTCAGTTTTGGTCTTTTCACCAGGAAAGATTGAAAGTCCCCAATGTCATTAAATGTCCATCTTTTCCCCTGAAAGAAAATGCACATTTTTGCTGGGTAATAGATTCTAGGCTGCAATCCAAGCTCCTTTGCCTTCCGGAATATCATATTCCAAGCCTTGCGGTCCTTTAATGTTGAAGCTGCCAGGTCCTGAGCAATCCTGACTGTGGCTCCATGATATTTAAATTGCTTCTTTCTGGCTGCTTGGAGTATTTTCTCCTTCACCTGATAATTCTGGAACTTGGCTACAATATTCCTTGGAGTTTTCCTTTTGGGGTCTCTTTCAGGAGGTGATCGGTGGATTCTCTCAATGATGATTTTATCCTCTGATTCTATGATATCAGGGCAGTTCTCCTTTATAATTTCCTGGAATATGGTGTCTAGATTCTTTTTCTGGTCAAGGCTTTCAGGCAGTCCAATGTTTCTCAAATTGTCTCTCCTCGATATGTTTTCCAGATCAGTTGTCTTTCCAATGAGGTATTTCACATTTTCTTCTATTTTTTCATTCTTTTGATTCTGCTTGACTGATTCCTGGTGTCTCATGGATTCCTTATCTTCCAACTGTCCAATTTTAATTTTTAAAGCATTGTTTTCTTCAGTAAGATTATGCACCTTTTTTTCCATTTGGCCAAGTGAATTTTTTAAGGTATTGTTTTCTTTAGTGAGATTATGCAGCTTTTTTTCCATTTAGCCAACTGAATTTTTTAAGCTTTGTTTTCTTCAGTGGAATTATGCACTTTTTTTTCCATTTGGCCAGTCAATCTTTGTGCTTCCTTTTCCAAGCAGCTGATTCTTTTTTCATAGTTTTCTTGTTTTGCTTTCATTTTCTCTCCCCATTTTTCTTCTACCTCTCTCAATTGATTTTTAAAATCCCTTTTGAGCTCTTCCAGGAAGGCTTTTTGTTCCTGAGACTAATTCACCTTCCCTCGTGAGGCTTCACATGTAGGCAATTTGAGGGTATTGTCCTCATCTGAGTTTGCATTGGCTTCTTCCCTATTGATACAGAAGCTCTCAATGGAGAGGGCTCTTTTTTGCTTCTTACTCATTATTGCAGCTTATTTATTTATTTTTTAAGTTGAGGTCTGCTCTGGGGGCACCAGAGTCACTGTTTTGGGCTTCTTGTACAGGGGTATAGGTGCTGTGTGACCGGCTTTTTACTCTGAGGCCTTTATGGTATGTGGAGATCCCCCCCCCCCCCGCACTTCCTTTCTGGGTGCGCTCGGCCAGCCAGGTGCCCACTCTTGGCATCCGTTCCCACCTGACCCGTTCGTCGCCCTCTTGGCTGGTACAGGTAGGTTTTTCCACTGTCCTTCTTGGCCACCAGATTTTTGAACTAGGTTCCAGGGGCCTCAGTTGTTCGGCTGTGGCCCGCAGCTCCTGCTGACTTGCCCTGACCCCCTTGGGACTGGGTTGCTGCCCTGTGCTGGGCCTCCCTTTTGCCCGAGTCAGACCGACCTTTTCCTGAAGTCTTCTAAATTATCTCTGGTTGGAGGACTGTGTCTCTCTGTCCTTTTGCAGGTTCTGTAGTTTCAGAATCTGTCCAGAGGCTTGATTTTTAATGTTCTTTTGAGGGAACAGAAGGAGAGCTCAGGCAGTTTGCTGCTTCCTCTCCACCATCTTGGCTCTGCCCCCCTGGAATACATTTACTTCTTATAAAATCTCTCATTTTCTTCATCATGAAGCTCAGATAATATTGTATGTAGGAAATCTTTATTATCTTTCTAAAAGTTAGTGTTGACCTTCCTTCCCTAATTATCTTGTATTGAGTGTAATTTATTCTTCTTTTATATAAATTCATATTTTCTTCCTTGAATATAAACTTGTAAGAATGGACATTCTTTCTTCCTTTTTTGTCTCTGCTTTCTCAATGTCTAAAACAGTGCTGGCAGGAAGTAGGCACTTAATAATAGTTACAAAATAGGCTCTGGTCAGCTAGGTTCTATAGAGGATGGAGCAATGGGCTTGGAATCAGAAAGACTCATATTCATGAGTTCAAATGTGACCTCAGACTCTTACTATTTGTATGACCCTGGGCAAGTCACTTTATCCTGTTTGTCTTAGTTCTTTACCTGCAAAATGAGCTGGAGAAGGAAATAGCAAGTCACTATAGTATCTTTGTCAAGAAAACCCCAAATGAGGTCATAAAGAGTCAGATGCAGCTGAAACAACTGAACAACAACAAATTGCCTAATTGATTGACTACCTCATCCCAGACTAATATCTTTCCTTTAAGCTTTTCTATTACTTACTATCCATAGTACTCTTTTGATATTTAATATCAATATTATTAATATTGGACAGGTAAGGGCCTCAGTGAATAGAACACTGGGCCTGCGGTAAGGAAGACCTGAATG
The DNA here is from genome assembly GCF_019393635.1 of Dromiciops gliroides. Classification (NCBI taxonomy): domain Eukaryota; kingdom Metazoa; phylum Chordata; class Mammalia; order Microbiotheria; family Microbiotheriidae; genus Dromiciops; species Dromiciops gliroides. The sequence goes on from NC_057863.1 coordinate 515,833,744, forward strand.
CAAATTCATCCTCAGACATTTATTAGCAGATTGGTTAAGTCACTTGACTTCTGTTTGCCTCAATTTCCTCAATTGTAAGATGGGTTATAAATATCAAATTAAATAATAATTTTAAAGCACTTAGCACAGTGTTTGGAATATAGCACTATATACTTATTAGCTAATATTATTATTATTTACATAGGATGCATAGTTTTGGAAGGTACTTCACTCATGTCATTTGACCATTCAACAACCCTTTGATGAAAAACCTATTATTATAATAGACATTTTACAGATGAAAAAATAGAGACTGAGAGAGGCCAAATGACTTCCCTGGGGTCACAAAGGTAAAATTCTAACAGGTTTTCTTGATTGCAAGTCCAACACTTAATATCTATTGTGCTTCAGTTATAGCTGCTTTAGTTAGTGATTGCCTTGAATTGGTGGCTTTGATTTTTATGCATCAATATGTCTTCCTCCAATTATACCATGAACTCCTGGATGGTATAGGCCAATAGTTAGGAGTTTCTTTATTCTCCAAAGTATCTACTATAGGGAATTTTATAAAGTAGGACTGCCTTAACTGTTTGTTGATTTCTTTGTCTCTTAAGATTTTTTTCAGTGTACTAGGGTCCTTTACTAGAATGCAACTCCTCATTTCAACAAACGGAACTTAAATTTAAATAAAAAATGCATTTATTAACCTACTATATGTTACAAATTAATTAATCAGTGCCTTTAGGAAAATTAGTTCAACAAATCTGGAGATGAATTTCTGTGTTCTTGGGCAAATGGTTTGCCATGTGATGATGTCAGAGTGTGTAATGGAAAGGGGACAATTTGAGAGTTCAAAACACAAACTTTATTAGAACTAAAAGGTTATCATAGCTAAAACTATTTCTCTACACTGACAAGATATTGATCCATAAAAATTTAAGAACAATATCTTAATTGATATCATACCAAATACTCATACTATTAAGGCAATGTCAAATGAGAAACTTTCAAAATACATAGAAAAAGTGGAAAACAATCACAATCCTCTGGGATCAGGATGGAATGCATATCATCTTGACCATCATTCTAGGAAGTGGAAAAAGGCATTGAAAGGAAATACAAAACACCAAAGATAAACTCAATCTACTTCAAAATTTTGCCTAAGGGCAAGGCCTGTATCCCAGTCATTGCCTTTTGTTTTGATACTATAATAAAGGGAAAGGCGAATATTGTTTCTTTTCCTATATTCATAAAGATGCCGCAAGGTACTTCAATATGAGAAATAAATTCAAATTTTAAAAATGTAAATATACTAAATTAGACTGGTGTGTAACATATGTGAATTTCATTATAGCTGAAATAAGGGGCTTTGGATAGGAAAATGTAAGCTCAGTATTACCAAAGCTTCCTTGCTGTGAGTTCTATTCATGTGTAACACAGACTCCTGAGGGAGTGGAGGAAGCTTCTCTATGCAGTCTAGTTTGAAATGTTTCAAGTAAGGAACTAGAAAGTGTCCTTTGGGGAGCAATTGTGCATTGGTAAAACCAGGGACTAATGACCTAATTGGTCTTTTTCATTGTTAACTTCTTAGATTCTGCAATTCCCTAGCAGGGGCTAATTTACAGACATCTGGGGGGAAGAAAGGAGTCAAAGGAAAGGCCAGAGATTGAAACCATTCATCAATTTTATTCAGTCATTCATTTAGCACACAATTATTGGGCACCAATGACATGCTGTGCTTGATGCTATGTGTGATACAAAAATGTGCGTAGTCTCTGACAACAAGGAGTTTATAATCTAATTGGAATTATTGGGTGTGTAACAATTGCTTTGCTGATAAGAGGAATAAAACAGATTGGCAAAGGAGTTCAGAGGAGTGAGAGCTACTTCTGAGCAGCAAAGATTTCAGAAGGAAGTTGTATTTCATAGTTCCATAGTCTATTTAGCGCTAGGTCACAGTGGATACAGTGTCACGCCTGGAATCAGAGCAACTTATGTTCCTAAATTCAAACATGGCCTCAAATCCTTACTAGTTGTGTGACCCTGGGCAAGTGACTTAACCTTTTTGCCTCAGTTTCCCCATCTGTAAAATGAGCTGGAGAAGGAAACAGGGAGTCACTCTAGTATCTCTGCCAAGAAAACCTGAAATTAGGTCATAAAGAGTCAGACACAACTGAAATGACTGATAAACAACAAAAAGGGATCTCATAGGTCATCTACTTTAAATCCCTTATTTTTTTAGATGAAGAAACTAAGCTGAGGTTATCCCTAGATTCAGTAGTAAGCATCAGAGCAGGGATGCAATACAGGCCATTTGACTGCAAATAAAGTGTCCCTTCCCATTGTATAACACTGCCTTTTGAGATGGATAGAACAGATATATCTGATTCTACATAGAGGAGATGACTATATCATGATGTAGAAAAGTACAGGAAATTCCTAGAATGGAAAATAAATCATTTTAGCTGGTATGTCCAATGAGATTGTATGAGATAAGGCTGGGCTTAAATGATGGAGGCTTTGAATGCTAAACTAGGAAGACAGGGGCATTGTTTGGTAGTCAAAGGTGACCCATTAATGTTTTAAAGCAGATGTGTTAAGATGACCAAACATAATATTAGTAAAATTAATTTGATTCTTGTAGGTAGGATGGATAAAAAGTGAGGGTGAGGGTTAGGGTGGGAGACTAGAGAAAGGAAAAAAAATTAGAAGATAACTATAGCTGTCGAGGTAGAGATAGTGAGAACCTGAACTAATGTTGAGTGAAATGAGCAGACCTTGGAGAACACTGTACACAATATCAACAATATTTTGTAATGGTCAACTTGATATTTAACTCTTCTCAGCAATACAATGAGCCAAGATAAGTTACAAAGGACTCAGGATGGGAAATGGTCTCCACATCCAGGAAAAAGAACTGGGGAATCTGAATGCAAATTGAACCATACTGTCTCTACTTTTTTTGTTTTTGTTTTTTGAAGTCTTTCTCTTTTGTTCTGATTCTTCTTTCACAACATGACTAATGCAGAAATACATTTAATGTAATTGTACATATATAACCTATATCACATTGCTTTCTGCCTTGGGGAGGGGGGAGGGAAGGGAAGGAGGGAGAAAAATTTGGAACTGGAAATCTTATATAAAGAAATTTTGAAAACTATTTCAACATGTAACTGGAAAATAATAAAATACTTTTATGATAAAAAAAACATTTTTAGTTGAACATTATAAAATGACATAGTTTCATGGTCCCTTCAGCACCCTCATTGTCCTCATTTCAACTGGCAAATGCTTCCTAAAATATGTCACCCAGAACAAATGTAATACTCCAATTATTTGACAATATACAGTGAGAAGGTCACTCCCCAAATTGAGTATACTCTAGTTCTTAAAGCACACCAAGAGTGTGACGATAAATGTTTAACAATTGGTTCTTTGTGGGGGGTCAGGCAACATGGGGGAGGGGGAAGAAAAACAAAACAAAAAGCACACTTCTAAGCTTCATCTAGATTGTTAATATTTTCGCTGATTAAATTCTTACATTTTGATGATCAACAAAACAAATCAAATCCCAAAGCAAAGCATTTGTACATTTCCAACATGCAACTGCTCACCATTAAAATTTAACAATTGGTTCTTTTGAGCTTGTTGGAGCTAGCTTTCAAATATCCTTCCTATCATACTGTTAATTCTTATTGAGCTTACAATACACTGAAAACCCTAAATTTTTAAAAGATAAATCTGCCCCTAACTAAGCCATTGAATGGATTTTCTGGATAGAAACCCTTGCCAACACAGACCTCATCCCATTCTGCTTAGCAATATAGTTCGATGAAGATCCTTTTGTCCTCTTTCCATTCAATTTCTATTATCTCCTTGAGAACCTGTTACTAACAAAGGTCCATTTCTGTTGTTCTCTTCCTAACTCTGTGTAATCTAAGGTGTTGATGTGCAGAGACAAATATTCTATCCTTTTCTTGGTTTTCTGCTTTTGTTCTGTCTTTCCAACTCTTTCTGTCCTGAGTTGCCTTTGTGTAACCAAGATTACAAGGTAAGCAGAAAACTAGGAAAGAATTTTTGAAACAAATATCTCTGGTAAAGGTCTTGTTTCTCAATTATATAGAGAACTGAGATAAATTTATAAAAATACAAGTCATTCCCCAATTGATAAATGGTCAAAGGATATGAACAGGCAGTTTTCAGAAAAAGAAATCAAAACTACATACAATCATATGAAAAATGCTCTAGATTACTATGAATCAGAGAAATGCAAATTAAAACAATTCTGAGGTATCACCTCACACTTATCAGAGTGGCAAATATAGCAAAAATGGAAAATATTGGATGTTGGAGGGGATGTGGGAAAGCTGGGATGCTAATCCACTGTTGGTGGAGTTGTGAAAAGATCCAACCATTCTGGAGATAAATTTGAAACTATGCCCAAAGGGCACATGTATAACTTATTTTCCATTGCTTGTTACCTCAGGGAATGGAGAGGGCAGGGAGGGAAAGAGGGATAGAATTGGAACTCAAAACTATAAATAAAAATGTTTATTATTTTTAAAAAGAGTTGTCTTTGGTCAATTGATATTTCAGAGGTTTGCTATTGGTAAGCCAGAGAGGTTTAGTTCCATGAATCTCATTTACTATTCAAATCTTTTTTATAATGAATTAAATTGTAAATCAAATGTTTAGAACTTAGACTTCTCCCTAATCTCATCCCTTATATCCTTGTCAGCAGTAACTTCAAAAGTAATTTGTGTCCCCATTGCTTATGTATTCTTCCTCTTCCCTTTCTTCTGAATCTTCTCATTTGGGAAATTAGTTGTGTAGAGTTCTTCATAGAATTGCCTATAGGTAACTCCTCTGTAACTTATGGTCTTGGAAATTGAGAGGTAAAATAACTTGTCCAGAGTCAGAGAATATGTGTCAAAGGTTGGACTTGCACTCAATAGAAGTTCCTTCTATTATGCCATGCTGCCTGGTACTTAATAAGGACTTGATTTTTGAGATTGAAAGAATACACTGGTATTTTATAAATTTTTAAATGTTGAATGAATGCACTTTCCCATAGAAACAAAGAAATTTGTTGTATTTAAGCTCTTAAACTGACCAATAGTGGGGTTTTTGCCATTCTATCAGCTGATATTCAGTTACAAATGCTCTTGAGATAGGTTATATGTCTGCTACTATTTTGTTACTTTTAATATTCCTAAGTACTATTGTGCAGTTCATTTTTTTCTCTTTTGTAATTGAACAAAAATATTGGAGAAAGAGGCAGTATAGTATCATAGATACTGGTCTCAGAGTTCAGAACATCTGGGATGGTGTCCTATCTCTGACTCAAAATTGCCTTAGAAAACTCTCAAAGGCTAAAATTGCAAGAAAGTGTTGATCTCCACTGGGAGAGGATGCTTCTCAAAGTGAGTGTCACACACTAAATGAAAGGTTTATTTTGGAAAATGTATTAGGATATAAGCTCATTTTTAATAGGTTCACTGAAAAAATCTTCAGATTTCATAAGAGATATGTTAGTCAAGATGATATGTATTCCATTCTGATCCCAGAGAGTTGTGATTATTTTCCACTTGTTTTATGTATTTTGAAAGTTTCTTATTTGACATTGCTTTAAGATTATGAGTATTTGGTATGATATCTATTATGATGTTCTTTTTAGGGGCAGCTAGCTGTGTAATATTGAAAAAAATGCCTTTGGTTATCTGAGTTTATGTTTATTCATCTGTAAAATGGGAATGATGAAACTTACAATGTCTACCTCATAGGATTGCAAGAAAAGGGTTCATTAAATGCTAAAATTACATTAAAATATGAGCTATCATTCTTTAGTAATAAATAAACTCCACAAAAATGGTTCTTAGGTCCACTTTGGAGAGGCAGTAACATATATCCCTACTCATCTTCTTCTGAATCATAGTACCTTCTCATACAAAGTTTTTATCAAATACCTTTGCGAAAATTATATTCTCTTTCCTGTGAAGTACAAGGAGCAGGAATTATCTTGGGTTGGTTACTATAGTCCAATTTCAGGGCTGTGTATAGCACAAGAGGCAATATGTAGACATGGCAACCCCAAAATTTTGAGGTACAAAAAGTTATAAAGACTAATACCAATCAAATTACCTAAAGATTACTTTATGGATCTATAATAAAATAAGAAAGATTTATCTGGAGGAATAAAAGTTCAAGAACCTCAAGAGAAAAAAATGAGAAGTAAAGAGTAACACCAAATCTAAAACTATTCTACAAATTAGTGAACATCAGTATGATTTGCTGCTAGTTAAAGAATAGGGTTGTTGATAAGTGGAATGGATCAGGTATACAACACACTGAAGCAAATGAACCTATTAACCTAGTGTATTCAATAAACTCTTAGGTCATGGGTAGTCAATTTATATTTATTATGTCTTTACTATATTTCAGGCACTGTGTAAGGACTAGCTATATGACCTTTTTTGTTTTTCTAAAAAAAACTGGAAAGCAGTCTGGGAGGCAAGAAGTTTAGAACAACATCTTAAACCACATACCAAGATTAGCTCCAAATAAATATATTACAGATTTGGTTTTTTTAAAAGGTTATTCTATTTAAAAAATAGAGAAACAAAGAATAAATGTCCTTTCAGATTTATGTAAAGGGCAAGACTTAATGAACAATCCCAAAAAAGGGTAAAAGAGGATTATAGAAGATAAAATATGTAATTATCATTACATAAAATAGAAAAAAAACTTCCAAAAAAAAAACCATGCAGCTAAAATTAGAAGGGGATTTCAATTCTTCTGAATTTCAGTTCTTTAGGGGCTTTAGTGTTTCATTTCTTGATACCATACAACATTGAAAGAATGAGGATATTCAAAATAGATTCCATAACATAGAGTCAAACTAAAATCAAACCAAACAGTTCTTCTTTTCTCCTACTTCTCACTAAAGCATGATGCTTTTTTCTTTCTAATAATCAGGACATGACTAACTTTTTTCACATTATTAGATGGAAAACTAAATGAATAGAGGAGAAATTGAGGCCAATGAGATTACAGATCAATTTGTATGTGCATAGAACTAAGTATACTCAATCCTTTCCTTCAGCCTCTATGCCTTAATACAGGCTGGTCCGTGTGATTGGCATTTTCTCTCTCCTTCCCTCTGCCTGTTGGTCCTGGGCAGACTCCATCAAAGTCTAAGGGGAATGGTAGTAAAGTGGCTAAACTTCGCTGGCACATACTGCTTCCTGTATTTCCCCAAGGTGCCTAATTACCTCAGCCAGCCTGGTCTCCCTGCCCTATGTGTAATATAGTTGGTAGAGAAGGATAGTGACTTCTTTTTCTGAGGTCCTTTCCTGAATAATAGTTCTGAGGGCTAGGCTAGAAGTTGATCAGTGATTTGAGAGGTGCTCTCATGCCCATCTTATTAATCACAATTGGTTAACAGTTGTTGTTTGTGGTGAAGAGAAAAATGAGTCCCCATTCCAGGAAGATTTTCCCCTTAATAATTTTAGTAGGATCTAGGTTAGAAGCAGGTCTGGTGATTTGGGGTAGGGCACACATAAATACATATAGCAAATATACAATATGCATATGAAGAAATTTAGGAAAGACAAAGTTCACACAATTTTACTGTTGGGAAGTGGCAGTGGCCATCTAATATAATCCCTTCCTGACAAAGTGGTCTACCTGCAGTTTACCTAAGTGGTCATTCATCAACTGATTAAAGATTTCAAATGACAGAAAAGCCCCAATCTTCCAGGGTTACCTTTCTATTTTTTGATAACCCTAATTGTTTGGAAGTGTAATTGTTGTTGTTTCCCCCTCTTCTATCAAGCTCAAATTCATCTCTTTGCTCCATAGAGTGATTTCTCCTAATTCTGATTTGGGGGGGGGTTGGCAAACAAATTATATCTGCTCCCACTTCTCTCATATCTTTAAGTCCATAATGACATCTTTCATGCTAGTTCCTCTTTTCCTCTTAAGAAGGAAAGAATTTCTATGTTCTGTGTCTAATCCCATTCTATAATCTGGCATGTATTAATGTAACCATAGGATTTAGATATTTTCTCAGGATTCAATTGGTGAGTATGAAAGCTTATGCAATTGTTCTTGGAGTTTCTCAGTAGAGAGATGCTTGAAAGAGAAGGGCAAATGTCTCCAAGGTGTAGAAGATTGGCTTGCCTCCATCTTCAGGTCAGGTGAACTTTTTTTGTTTGTTTTTGTTTTTTGTTTGTTTTTCTTTCTTTCTTTCTTTGGTGGGGCAATAAGGGTTAATTAAGTAACTTGCCCAGGGTCACACAGCTAGTAAGTGTGAAGTGTCTGAGGTCTGATTTGAACTCAGGTTCTTCTGACTCCAGGGCTGGTGCTTTATCCACTGCACCACCTAGCTGCCCCAGGTGAACTTTTGAAGACCTAAATACCTGCAATCAGATTTTAGATGAATTTTGTTATTATTTTTTCTAGCTGTATAAAATAATTTTTAGGTAGTCTGATTGGTATGGCACTGAATAAGTAAATTAATTTAGGCAGTATTGTCATTTTTACTATATTAGCTCTGCCTATCCATGAGCAATTGATATCTTTCCAATTATTTAGATCTGATTTGATTTGTGTGAAGAGTGTTTGGTAGTTGTGTTCATAGAGTTCCTGGGTTTGTCTTGGCAAGTAGACTCCCAAGTATTTTATATTATCTACTGTTACTCTAAATGGAATTTCTCTTTCTATCTCTTGCTGCTGGACTTTGTTGGTCATGTATAGAAATGCTGGTGATTTATGTGGATTTATTTTATATCCTGCTACTTTGCTAAAGTTGTTAATTGTTTCAAGTAATTTTTGACTTGATTCTCGAGGATTCCTTAAGTATACCATCATATCATCTGCAAAGAGTGATAGTTTTGTTTCCTCCTTGCCTATTCTAATTCCTTTAATTCCCTTCTCTTCTCTGATTGCTAAAGCTAACATTTCTAGAACAATATTAAATAATAGGGGTAATAATGGACATCCCTGTTTCACCCCTGATCTTATTGGGAAGGCCTCTAATTTATCTCCATTGCATATAATACTTGCTGATGGCTTTAGGTAGATACTGTTTATTATTCTAAGGAAAGCTCCCCCTATTCCTAAACTCTCTAGTGTTTTTATTAGGAATGGGTGCTGTACTTTGTCAAAAGCTTTCTCTGCATCTATTGAGATAATCATATGATTTTGGTTGGTTTTCTTATTGATGTGGTTGATTATGTTAATAGTTTTCCTAATGTTGAACCAGCCCTGCATTCCTGGTATAAATCCCACCTGGTCATAGTGTATTATCCTGGTGATCACTTGCTGTAATCTCCTTGCTAATATCTTATTTAAGATTTTAGCATCAATATTCATTAGGGAGATTGGTCTATAATTTTCTTTCTCTGTTTTTGCTTTGCCTGGTTTTGGTATCACCACCATTTTTGTGTCATAAAACGAATTTGGTAGAACTCCTTCTTCACCTATTTTTCCAAATAATTTTTATAATATTGGAATTAATTGTTCTTTAAATGTTTGGTAAAATTCACCTGTAAACCCATCTGGCCCTGGGGATTTTTTCTTAGGGAGTTCATTAATAGCTTGTTCAATTTCTTTTTCTAATATGGGTTTATTTAAGGATTTTATTTCCTCTTCAGTTAACCTGGGCAGTTTGTATCTTTGTAAATATTCATCCATTTCATTTAGATTATCAAATTTATTGGCATACAGTTGGGCAAAATATTTCCTAATTATTGCTTTAATTTCCACTTCATTGGTGGTAACATCACCCTTTTCATTTTTGATACTGGTAATTTGGTTTTCTTCTTTCTTTTTTTTAATCAAATTAACCAATATTTTATCTATTTTATTGGTTTTTTCATAAAACCAGCTCTTAGTTTTATTGATTAATTCTATAGTTTTTTGCTTTCAACCTTATTAATTTCTCCTTTAATTTTCAGGATCTCTAATTTATTGTCTAATTGGGGATTTCTAATTTGTTCTTTTTCTAACTTTTTAAGTTGCATGCCCAATTCATTAATCTCCTCTTGCTCTTTCCTATTCATGTAAGCATTTAGAGCTATAAATTTTCCCCTAAGCACTGCTTTGGCCGCATCCCATAGATTTTGGTATGTTGTCTCATTATTGTCATTCTCTTGGATAAAGTTATTGATTGTTTCTATGATTTCTTGTTTGGCCCATTCATTCTTTAGAATGAAATTATTTAGTTTCCAATTGATTTTCATTCTACTTTTCCTTGGCTCTTTCTTACATGTAATTTTTATTGCATCATGATCTGAGAAGGATGCATGTACTATTTCTGCCTTTCTACATTTGACTATGATGTTTTTGTGCCCTAATACATGGTCAATTTTTGAAAATGTGCCATGTACTGCTGAGAAAAAGGTATATTCCTTTCTATCCCCATTCAATTTTCTCCAGACATCTATCATGTCTAACTTTTCTAGTAATCTATTCACCTCTTTCACTTCTTTCTTATTTAGTTTTTGGCTAGATTTATCTAATTCTGAGAGGGGGAGATTCAGATCCCCCACTAGTATAGTATTACTATCTAATTCCTATTGTAACTCATTTAACTTCTCCTCTAAGAACTTGGATGCTATACCACTTGGCGCATACATATTTAATATTGATATTACTTCATTATCTATAGTACCTTTAAGTAAGATGTAATTTCCTTCCTCATCTCTTTTAATGAGATCTATTTTTGCCTGCACTTTGTCTGAGATAAGGATTGCTACCCCTGCCTTTTTTACTTTAGCTGAGGCATGATATATTCTGCTCCAGCCTTTTACCTTTACTCTGTGTGTATCTCTCTGCTTCAAATGTGTTTCTTGTAAACAGCATATTGTAGGGTTCTGGTTTTTAATCCACTCTGCAATTCGCTTCTGTTTTATAGCAGAGTTCATCCCATTCACATTCACAGTTATTATTACTGACTGTCTATTCCCCTCCATTCTATTTACCCCCTTTGTACTTTTCCCCCCTTCTTTCACCCTATTCCTCCTCACCGACGTTTTACTTCTTACCCCTGCCTCCCCCAATCTGCCCTCCCTTTTTACCACCCCCCTCTCTTTTCTTTACCCTTTTCTCCCTTGCTTTTGTCCTCCCTTCTATCAGTCCCCCCTTTCCCTTCCCCTTTTGTTTCCCTAAAGAATGAGTTAAGTTTCTTTATCCCAATGAATGTATATGTTATTCCCCCTTTGAGTCAAATCTAATGAGAATAGAGTTGAAACCATGTTCCCCCCTCCTTTCTTTCTGCAATCAGATTTTAGCTTCCTTGCCATCCTTGCCCCTTCAATGAAGCTGAAATAAGTTACTGTTGTTAGCAAAATGGCAGATGCCCTGGTTAATAAAGTAGCTGATGAAGGGTAAGAATGTGACTGCTGATCCTTTCTTACCAAGTTAAATAAAATTATCCCTGTTCCCTTTAGAAAACATTTTTTCTTCCTATGGTTCTGATTCAAGGAGAAGACTGCTGTGCTGAATTATCTCCCTCCAGAGTTTGCTTCATTTTTTTTCTCAGTTAATGTTGGAAAAGTAGCTGGGAACTAAATGGTTAAGGGACACAAATATGTAACACAAGAATTTTTATTTTATCCTAGAAGTAAGAGGAGCCAATTAATTTTTTTGACTGTGATAGTCAGTCCTTTGCTTTAGAAAAAAATATTTTGGCAGCTCTACAAAGGATAAATTAGAGAGGGAAGTGTATAAAATCAAGGAGACCAATTAGTGGGCCACTATAGTTGGCTAGATGAGAGTTCATGATGGCCTGAACTAGTGTGTTGGCTACATAAATGGAAATAATGGGGTTAATGGGAAGAATTTTATGGACATAGAATCCTCAAGACTTTATAGATCTTAGAGCTGAAAGGGACCTTTGAGATAATTTGATCTAAATTCTTCAATTTATAGGTGAATTTCATATAGTTGATGTTAATTGCTCAAGATCATATGGACAGAAGGAGAGAAATCGGCATTTGAACCCAAGATTTCTGATTTCAGATGCATTCCATTTATCATTACATCATGCTGCTTTCTCCAAGATCACATGTGACACACACCAAATTCTTCTTCTCTGCCAGAAATAGATCTTCCTGGACTCTCTTGTTCTCTGTCCTATCAAGACATAAAACTGTATTATTATAATATATAAGGAGGGACATTCAACACCAGGCTAGAGGTCAATATTTTCTCTGGATTTATTCAAATAGAAACAGGCAGTTTCAAAGGGAAATCATGCAAGCAATCAACAAGCATTTAGTGACAGTTGTTACTCTTCTAAGCAGTGGGGAAACAGGGAAAGACAAAAATAGTCTTGTCCTCAAGAGGAGTAACTAACATATCAATAGGGATAAACATGATATATCCAATGTAGATGGATTAGAAGAAGTTTTAGAGATCTATGAACTCATTTGGTAAGAGCTGCTGCCTTACTACCCCACTGAACAACTGTCCTCCTTTCACTTTATGCTACCATAGGGAGACAAGAAGTAGTAGCTTAGTGCAAAGCTAATTGCTATAATGAACTCAGACATTTCTTTTTCTTTGTATATTCAGTTCCTAGAAATGGGAATAGGGTTCTTCCACATGGGGAGATGAACCACATTAAGATTGGAAGAGGGTAATGAAGGTGATAATGGAGAAGGCCATGGTATAATAATAAGCAAGAGATATTTTGTAACTTTTCCTCCATTCCTCTAGCCTAGTGATGGATTTCTGATAATAATGGTTAGCACGGTTGGAATTAATTTCCTGTATGACTGCATTGTACCATTTAATCTAACTGATTTCATTTTTACTAGCAATTATAGTCCCTCACTATTAACTTAATGAATGTATTTTCTTTTATTATCCATATATTTTATGTTGTATTTAGATTTTTGTGCATAAAAACTGTAAGAGAAATCTATATCAGCAACATTAAATTATGTTGCTAGCAATAATAATGTTGGCCTTAGGAGATAAAGATTATACTATTGCCCATCATCAATACAACATATCATCTTGAGTAATGTTGAAGGATTTATTCTGATTTATCCAGAATTGACTATTTACAATCCAGTGAGAACTTAAAAGCAAAATGAGACATTGGTCTGGTTCATCAGTGTTCTTGTGGGACCAGAACAAAGCAAGCTTACATGACTTATTTGGACATCCGAAGCTTTGAATTTGCCCTCAACCTCCTACTCTAAGACATTGAGTTAATTGACCAGTCACAAATCCTTCAGGGTGGAAATTTCAGTCCCATCAATCTATTGATTTGGATCTCCCAATGTCATTAGTGAGTGCCATTTATGTGTTTTTTTACTGCCAACAATAATTTTATTTTTCATGTTTAGTTTAGTGAACCGATCTCTCCATGCACTTTAATAGGGGAGTTAAAGGTGAATGAGAATTGTATTGATGTGTCCTTAATTAGTCATATAAAGTTTTAATAATTTAGGAAATGAACATTTATTTGAATTCACAGTGTATGTTGTATTGCTTGCTCTCACAAGAAACACATTAAGGTATATAAATCTGATCCAGCTTTCAACTCCATTTGACCCATTATACCTTTAAAAATGTCAAGCAGCTTGAGCTATAACAGTTGTTTTCATTAATACATCTTTTTTTTTGCCTTTTGGAAAGGCCAAAATGTGCCCCTAGATATTTCCTATCTTTCCTTGTTGACTTCAGCAGGACAGAGGAGGAAATAGCTATTCCCATAGCCTATGTGGAGTCTGCCTGGGACACTGCTAACCAGAGCAAGTTTGTTAATCCCACATGTTACTATTCCATTCCAATTTCAGATGCTATCTAATTAAATGGAATACAGGAGTACTTTAATTAGACACATATGCTTCTATAGAAAACTTATAGATATATAGAAATCTCAATTTCTCTCTCCCTCCCTCCCTCCCTCCCTCCTTCTGCTGGTCTAAAGGCATAATTTTATTTCAAAACAAAAACTGAATATCTGACTGGATGTCCTTACTTTGCATTCACCAGTTGAATTCCTTCCTACCCAATGTTATTCTTCCAAAAGACAGTTATAAATAGAAAATAGTGAGTATACTCATTTATCCAAGAAGAGAGAAAATAGAAATTGGAAAAATTCTACAGAAAAGAATAAATCCCAAAATGTACAATAGTAAATGAGTTCTTTGCTGAGAGTGAAATGAGAACTCAGCCTAAAACAAGAAAGACCCTTATACCATCAAGGGAAAATTCCCCAAAGTCTTTTGAGGAGCAAGCTGGAAATCAGGGACATATTGAGGCACTGATTTCCCTACGTATCTGTAGCTTGAAGTCTTTTTCTCCCTCTTCCCTGGTGTTGATCCCAAAGGATGTCTAGAATCACCCAGGTCTCAAGCAAAGAATATCTATTATCTTCGAAAGTTCTCCCACCAATTATTTCCCTCACCCAAGCATGCAAAATTTTGTTAGCATTCTCTTCACCAATCTAGAATCATGCCTAATCAGTACCATCAGCAAAAATGTATTAGGTTTATAAGCCCAATTACAAAAGAAGAAAAAAATGGGTAAAATAATCAAACAAAATGAATGGAATTATATGTATAGCTCCTGACTCAACCCCTAGCCCACCCCTGTAAATAGGGGGACACACACATTAAAATCTATTCTTTGGGGATAATATTGGTCCCCATGAGTATATGGCATACAGTCTTATTTCACATTTTTTGGTCTTTTCAACTAGCCTTTAACAAGTACCTACTAATCTGCCAAGCACTATGATAGGAAATGGAAATAATGAGACCAAAATGTCACAGTTGCTGACTTTTTTTCCAGTTACTTACTTTGCTGATTTAAGTCCTTTTTATTTTTCTCAATCTTCATTTTTCCTGACCTCTCTCTAGTATTTGACACTGTTGACCACTGTTGACTCTATAGCACATGCTACCTTTGTGAGTATGTTAAACAAATAAGTAGGATATCTACCTAATGCTTGAGCTTTAAATACAAATCCCTCTCAGTACTTTATTTTAAAGTAGTGATACTTAACCAGAAGCTTAAAAAATCTTGAAGGGAGAAGAGACAGAAGTGCTGATTGCAACATCGGCTACATCCTGTCAGTAGGAATGGAGAAGTGTAGCATACAACTGTCTTAAAGATAGGAATAGCAATCAATGAATTTGAGACCTGGAAGGGCCAAGTGATAAGTGCAAAGTCACACAGTTAGTTAAGTAACACATCTGGGACAAAAAGTTATGTTTTCTGGCTCCCAGTCCTGTGCATTTCTACTACACTGCACTGTCTCCTGATCTGTTTGGTCTTACTATCATAAAGCTTATATTCTCCTTAGAGTGTAGTCTTTAGCGCATTATGACTGCTCCTGGAGCAATGGATAGAGATAAGGATAATACCACTAAGAAAAACTCATAAGACAATTGCACCATTTAGTTTAATACATGTTCCATATTCAGAGAAAATGTGTCAGTCAAGGAACTGTGACTTCAAGGATGGGGAAACTCCTGTTTCAATAGCAAATCCCTCCAATGGTAAATCCCAACTGTCTACAACTTCTGGTCATAGATAATGGGCAGACCTAGTTTGTATTTGTAGTAGAATTCTGAAGAACATTTTAACATCAGATTTTATGCCCTTGAATTTCCCAGATAGGCTAATGAAGATCAAAGTAGAACTGGATATTCCACATTGAGAGATTACTGTTTATTTGTTCTTGTACCAGTATTGCCATGTAGAAAATTCAGAAGGATTGTACTGGGTCTATCTATTTCTATTAGGATGTGGCCAGAAGACCAACTTTATATTTTCTCTTCTAGTCAGTCCTAGTCCTCCTTCAATACAATGAAAAAATGGATGAGTGACAACCCTTTTGCATGCCTTGAGGATTAATGAGATCATTTGTGTGACAGAAGAAAGGTGGCTAGGTTTTTAAAATTATTTTCATAAGATGTCACCCACAACTTTGAAATGTGGCATTATACCACAGCTTCAAGAACTTAGTGACAATTTACAGAGTTTTCTTTGCTATTCAATTATTCTGTCTCTAAACATTTCACAAAGGGAATGATGATAAAAGGGGAATTTAGATGATGTACTCTTCAGTGACATTTGCTCAGAGGCATTACTTTGGTTTGAATTAAGAAGTAAAATGCCTTGGAATTATAGAATCATGGAGTTGTATATTTGGGAGTAGTAACCTCAAAATCTGCCTAGTTCAATGTCCCACACAATGCAGAACCCCATTGTACTGTTTGTGGAATGTAAGCTCCTTGAGGATGGTGACTATCTTTCATTTTGGCTGTATTTCTCTCCCACCTGGCACAGTGCCTCCCACAAAGAAAACTACTAAGAAATTATTGTTAGAGTCTATTCACTGATGAATGGTCATGTGGTTTTTGCTTGAACAGGAATCTGATCATGAAAAATCAACCCATCAATTTGCATGTTAGTCTAATTTTAGAAAATTCTTCCTTCTTTTAAGCAGAAATCTGCCTCTATGAGTTCCATCCTCTGATACAGTTTGTCACTGGGCCCTCTGAGCCTATGACCATCAGAACTGAACATTTGTGGGCAGACCATGTAAAAATGCAATGGGCCCACACTCGTTTTATATACCATAGTTTACAAATACAGAATAAATTGTTTTGTGTATGTGTGTATTTGCATGTTTATATGGGAGAATGCTGCTGAGTCACTCTTGGTTCATATTAAGCTTGCTTTTCACCAACTTCTCCCCCATCCCACACACAATTTACATTGCTGATGTCATTTACATATATTATGCTGCTCCATATGTGTTGCTCTACATTGAATGTGTTTTTGCCTACATTTCCATAATATATAAGTTTTTATTTGAGGACTGGGCCTTAATTTTACTTGACATGTTTTACAGGGAAACTAGAACATGCAAAATATTTTGATGGGTTCAGTATAATTATTTGAAGATCTTACCTAGCATAGCTGAGTTACTGTCTGAGTTCCTGGCCCCAGTTGGCCTGGAGTAGTATGGATTCCCTGATGGGATTGACAGATTCACTTCTTCGAACAACTACAGACAAATAATCTGACTCCAGTCCTCCTGTTGTTCTATCTTTGTACATAGCAGCATATCTTCAGAAGAATGCTTTTGTTAATGATGCACTTTGGTCTCCTGCAGGGGCTCTCTGCTACAGTCATACACAGGATTCTCAAATCAAAAACCTCATATTATATAAACACATCCAATCTAATCTAAAAAAAATCATACTTAGCAAGGCCAAAATTAAACCCAAAGAGGATGCACGTACGCTTTTTTTTTTTTCCTGGATCATCCCACCTCCCCTTCTGTGTCCTTGGGAATAACTTCCACTCCAGGATGCCTACACTTTTAATAAGGCTATCCCTGTTAAAGTTATTAACTAGAATACCTATGGTTTTTGCTGATGAGACTGGCATGAACCCTCAAAGACAGAGGACCCTACAGGAGAAAGCATAACTAGAATTGGACTCTGGAGAAACCTGGTTTCAAATCCTGAGTCTGATGCCTATGACTGATGCTTATAATCAAGGGCAAGTTATTTAACATCTCTAAGAATCCATTTCCTGAGCTGTAAAGTATAGTGTTTGCACTGCCTGACTCACCTGGATTGTCCTTAGAAAAGCACTTTGTAAACAAGCCTTAGGTCCTGTAGAAATTCAATTCATCAAACATTTATTGAGTACCTTATATGTCCAAAGAATTGGACTAGGCACTGGGGAAAGAAAGTCAAAAATAATTAGTAATTTTTATTTTGTTTTATTTTTCTTTCAGGATCATTTCCTTGGAAGTTAGGATTTGCCAATAGAAGTTCAAAATTCAAAAGAATAGGGACAGCTAGGTGGCACAGTGGATAAAGCACTGGCCCTGGATTCAGGAGTACCTGAGTTCAAATCCGGCCTCAGACATTTGACCCTTACTACCTGTGTAACCCTGGGCCAGTCACTTAATCCCCATTGCCCCGCCAAAAAAAAAAAAAAAAATCAAAGGAATGAAGTAACAAAGATGGAATACCAGGAAGTGAATTTATTTTTGTAGAGGAGCCCATGAAAGTCATTCATTCATTCATTAATTCATTCAACAAGCATTTATTAAGGACATACCATATGCAAGGTTCTATACTATGTCCTGAGAATAAAAAGAAAGGTAAAAACATAATTCCTTCCCTCAGGGAGCTCATAATCTATTGGGGGAGATTACCTAGGAAGAATACTCTTCTGTGTATCAGGCTAATCTTCCTGAAGTATTTGAATATCTACTATAGCTCTAACAGGAAGCTCTTTAAATGGCAAGCAGAAGAGTTAGTATATTTCCTAGAAAACTATGAGACACTTAAGATTTTTTAGGGGGGGAGGGGATGAATTAGCCAAGTCTATGCTTGTGAAATGTTGTTTTAGTGTGTAACAATTGGAATGACGCCACCTGCTGGAGACTTACTGTAGAAAAGCTCTGTCATGAAGTGAAGGTCTTTGAGGGCAAGACCATGTGTCTTTTCTTTGGTGTCAGGAAGTGACGTTTGCTTGTGGGAGGAAGAAGGGGGGAGCCTGGCGCCCTGAGTTTTTTCCTGAGGACACTGGTGGAGTAGGGAGCTAGAAATCCGCTCTCCCTTTAATAGATAGATGAATGTAGGCCTTTCTCTCACTCTTTACCAAATTCTTATTCTCCTTAATAAATGCTTAAAAGTCTAACTCTTGCTAAAGCTTATAATTTATTGGCGACCCCACTCATTAGATATTTTAGACAGACTAGCTAGAATTTTAGCCCTTAATGAGTAGTAGTATGGAACCCATGGACTGAGAAGGGAGAAAATGGAAATATGGAGACCAATTAAAAATACATTTTGCATGCATTTGTAACATTTTTTTCTGGGGATTCCTGAAGACTTCCAACCTTAATTCAAAGAAATGTGGCAGTCTGGTAAGCAAAATATTTATGGGTATTTTAAAAAAATTTGCATTGAAATATTTAAATCACACCAAGTAGATAGACCTGACCTATAGGCAGGGTCTTTGACTGTTATATGAATACAGTTTTCTGTAACAGCTTATTAACATGATGGAGCAGGTTAGGGCTACCATTAAAAGGTATACTTGTTAAGGTCCTCTATTAATGTCTTTTTTGTTGTTGTAATTGTTCATGGTGAGTAATTTTTTTCTTTCTAAATTGATTTATGAAATAGTGACTTTGACTTTCTTCTAGTCCTACTCTCTAAAAAAGAACTGAAGACATTATTTTCTGTCTTTTCCCAAAACGTTGTTATCTGAAAAAGTTCTAGTAATAATTTCAGAATACCATATCATAAGTCAACTGGCGGCAAAGATTCACCCTTTAAAAGTTTAGGCGGCTAGGTGGTGCAGTGGATAAAGTACCGGCCCTGGATTCAGGAGTACCTGAGTTCAAATCTGGCCTCAGACACTTAACACTTACTAGCTGTGTGACCCTGGGCAAATCACTTAATCCCCATTGCCCCACAAAAACAAAAACAAAAACAAAAAAGTTTAGGCAAAAAAAACCCACCAAAAAACAAACAAACAAAAAGTTTAGACACAGGAACTAGATCTATGATTTCATTAGTATGGTAACTACTGGGTGGGAAAACATCTAGTAATGCAGGTATGCACCTTCTCTGCAAGTTTGTCTTAAAGACCTACCTAGAACATTCAAAAGTTGTGATTTTCTAAAGACTTACAATTAATATGTATCAGATATAGGATTTGAAATCAGGTATTTTGGCTTCAAAGACTTACAATTATTTCTTACTCTTAAACTGTATATTATACAGTTATGCTTTATATTACAGTTATATTATATAAGGTTATACTTTATGTAATATACTTATATAAAGTTTTATTTTATATGATATATAAAATTTTACTATCTATAGTTATATATATAGCATGTATATATTCAATATTATGTGTGTATATATATATGTATATATATATATATATACACATATTCACACATACATACATATATATGTAGGTATGAAGGTCCAGTGAATGAACAATTTTTTAAATGAGGAGCATGCACTCTCTGTTTCTCATGTAAAAGGGAAAGAATAAGAGAGGGCGAAAACCACTGACAGGAGTAGGAACATGAATGAAAGCAATAACTAGTATCAAATGCACATACTGAGGGAAGATATGAGAAAGCAATGGATATGGTTAAGACCGAGAGAAAAGAGAGATCTAATTCAGGGACTCCATTGTCTCTTTGGAATATGTTTTCAAGTCATTTGACTTGTGACAAAGATTTAATTTATAGATGTATTCAATTATCAAGTTAGGTATGAATGTGTGTATGTATACCCACATGCCCACATCTGCCCTGGCAGCTGAAGAGAATCAGCTGAACTATGGTGTTGTTGTTTTTAAGGGTTTTCTGCATTTAGTGCAAGGAAACTGTATTTTATGAAAAGTTGTCATAAAGGAAAGGAATTCACAGTGAGCAATTCTCTAAGCCTGAAACAAATCAGGCATTGTCAGAGTCTGGGGTGAGAGCCCTGGGCACATAGATGATAAAAGAGGTAAAGGGTGAAATATTCTGATGGAACATGTTGATTTTGTTTTAAAACTTTGCCTTTGTCAGACACATAACACTAAACATTTGACTGTTGGTGTGCTGTCTGATACACCATTTGGACTGAATAGCCTTCCTCACTCCTACTTTGGACTGAATATTCTTCCCTTCCTCCCTCTATTCCTCCCTCCTTCCTTCTTTCCTTCCTTCTTTTCTTCTCTACTTTCCTTTTTATTTGTTTTTCTTCTTGTAGGGTACAAGTCAGTGCATCCTGTCATCTTTTCCCAGACCAAAACATTAAGTAGCACTGGGTAATTTGACTAATCTTACCTAGTTATTTCAGAGAAATTAGATCCTAAGGGATAATTGTGGGAAAGTAATTAGGATCTGTTAAGCATCCAGAATTGAGGGAGTTGGTGACATTGGAAAACATTATATTGCTTGGGAACTGGGAGAGGAAGAATATCAGAATATTGATCTCTCTTGGAAAGTTAGAAAAAAGGTGGTATGACAGAGCAGAGTATAAAAAGCAAAGATAGCCTCACCTGAAAATGCTTGTAGATTGATCAAACTAGAGCTATGATCCAAGCTGAAGTACAGTGTAAGACAGGAATGATAAAGCACTCCTGTCCATAGAGTCAATCTCAAAGAAATGGTTTTTAGAAAAGGGATGACTAAAACCATCAGCTGGGAGCTACAAAGAACTGTAGGGAGAGGAAAGTGGTTCATGGAACTCTGGATGAGTCATAAGTGGAACTGGCCACAAGAAGAACCATCATCTGTTGGTAGTTGAGGAGAAAAGTGGTATGACATGAAGGATCAATACCCATTAGAATTGGGGGCAGCTAGATGGGGCAGTGGATAAAGTACTGGCTCTGGATTCAGAAGGACCTGAGTTTAAATCTGGCCTCAGACACGACATTTACTAGATGTGTGACCCTGGGCTAGTCACTTAACCCACATTACCATGAAAAAACAAATTAAAAATAATGCTCATTAGAATTTCTGAACAACTATCCTATATCATAATTTGGACCTGGAAATAATAGGCATCACTTTCTGGGAACTGCCCACATGCCTGTCCACTAATGTTGCCTTCTGGGAACCAATGAATTATAGCTGGGAGCTCTAGTCAGTATATGACTGTGAGTAATTAAGGACATAAAAGTCTGTGAGAGGAGTTACTCATTGCCAGAAGATATTATTTTCTATTAGTTCTGGAATTAATTCTCTTTGTTTTCATTGTTCTGAGAATAAACTATCCCTTCTTTGTGTTTCATGAACCATGTGCTTTCAAGTAGTGTTGGTGATAACAGCTGGGTGATATCAGAAAGTAAAATTCCCAAAATATTTCAATAAGGTATAGTTTAGAAGCCACAGAACTAAGAAATATTCTTATATCTTCCAAGGATCTTCATGTAATGAGATTCTCAGAAGTAATGTTTATATGAACATTTCAATGAAATATAGGCAATACCTTTAAAGTTTTGGTTGAAATACTCTGAAGTTTGAATCAATTATTACTTGACTCAAAAATAAAAGGCCATCTACTACCTCTTCACCATAGCAACCTCTTTAAAATTCTCCATACTTAAAATAATAATAATAATAATAATTCCCCATACTTTCAGTGATGCTAGATAATAGAGATGATGTAAAATGGAAGATTATTTTGTTAAGGGACCCTAAAGCAAATATTTTTTTTTATCAGAAATGTATGATTCTTTAAAATTGATCTGTAAGATCATCAATACCAAGGAAGACATGTTTCTCTTGAAGAGATGTGAGTGAGGGAGGGAGTTGGGGATGTGAAAAGTGGCTAAGCCACTCATCCATGACCTATTCATTCTGTTGGCATTATGTCTTTTATATTAATTCATAAAGATATTAAATATTCATTGAGTCCCTTATAAATTAGTGAATACACACACACACATATGTGTGTGTGTGTGTGTATTTCATTTTGTACACACTGGTTATCCATATGAGACTTACTGTCTTTTTAAGCAGTTCTATAGGACTGTAGTTATGGGATCCTATTTCAGCATTTAGTAAAGACAATGTATGAAAAAATCCCTTTGTCAAAGTCACAAAATATTTCTGATTGAAATGAATTTCTTCATGAGAGTAAAGAAAATAAATCTGATTAAAATCAACAAATTATATTATTTGGGGCCATAATGACTTAATACATAGGTCTTTCCTGTAGGATTTGATTTTCTTGGACATGTATGCCTTCCCCCTTCCTGCATCATCAGTTTTTTTGTGGTTCTATTCACCTAGTTTCCACCCCCCCCCCAAGTCTTTTGAATAGGAAAAACTGACAAACAAAAAGGGATGCAAAAATCAGTTGCCCATCAAAAAGCAAAAAGAGAGAAGCAGCTATAATGAAAGAATAATAAAAGCAAAAATGCCTATTATTTGCCTTGGATCTTTAAAAGAGTTAGTCCTAACTTCACTGGTTCTCTTGCCCTCCACGCTTAACATCCTCCAAGGTGTTTATTTTTTTCTTCTTTTTATCTCTACTTTTGCCTTTGGTTATCTGATTGAAGTCAAACCTTAATATTTCTCCTGACCTTTAAAAAGTTGTTTTTTTATTCTTTGTTGAGTAACTTCAATATACTTGGTCTGCCCTGTGCCCTCTCTCATTTGACCTCTTTAAACCTTCCATTTAATAAAGATGAGAATGAAAGGAAAACTGATATAGTGATCCTTCAATTGGCAGGCTATGTTTTAATGGCATCTAGACTGAAAGTCTGCCAGGAGTCTAAAGTTTGTCAACTGGAAGTGCTGGCTGTCGGTTCTTATCCCCTCAGTACCAGATCCTTATAGGTACAGCTGTGCAATAAATATGCTTTTGAAAGCAAAGGAGGTGGGGGAGTTGGAGAAGTCTAAACATGCTTTAGTAAATATAAAGGGAAGTAAGCTCATCAAAGAGTGATGAATGATTGGTCCATCATAAATGCATGAAAGGTGAACTACCTTTATCCTATGAAGTTTTAGTGTGTTGTTTCCCCATAAGCAACATTCTATCTTCAGCCTCTGTTTCTTTGCTAAGGTTTTCCACTTAGTCTCCTTACTTGTGAAATCCCTACTCTCCTCCAAAGCACTGCTCTGTTACCACATCTTGCATTAGTTCCACTTCCAGCCCCCATTAGTACTCTCCATTTGTTTTATAGCTAGACCTTGATGTAGATATACATACAGGTAATCCTATGCTATCTTGCCCCCCCCCCACATCTCTTTTTCTCTTATCTGTCTGAATGCTGTATTCCCCAACTAGAATGTCTTCTCCTTGAGATCAGAGATAATTTCCTTTTTTCTATATGTTTAGCCCCTAGTATGGTGCATCGCACATTGTAGATGCTTACTAAGTGTTTGTTAAATGGCATTGCATTGCTTCATCAGTTGAGATTTCTTCTTTAATCAGTTCAGTTACTTGCCCCCCTTTATCACTTTCCCCTGCATGGGAACATATACTTCCTTCTAAATTATGCCTTGAGAATTCATAGAACAGTGATTTTTCAGTTATGAGAGAATGGAATAAATTATTTTACATAATAATAAAAAAACAACTACCTTGTACCTCAATAATGGATGAATTTTTTACATTCAGAAATGGCATGAATACAACTCTCAGTGAAGAAGTAAAACAATGACAAGTGTGAGGGAAAACTGCTTATAATTTGTAAAGTTTCAAAAGTTTAAAAAAATAATGTGTTTGAACTTGGTAAGTGTGATATCTTTCATTGAGCTTTTGTTTTATTTTTGTAGCTTACCTCTCTAATGTTCAGAAGGTAAGGGCAAATCTGTTGGTTGTGATCTTGAACATTGCTCTCTCAAGAGCTTCTGAGCACATTAAAAGTAATGCTTTAAAATGAATTTACTAACATTATAATGTATACCTGAAGTTAGATGCTGATAAGGAGAGACATTTGTTTTCAATTTATATTTAGAAAATTTGATGAAAGTTGCAGGGTCTAATTAGCCATGAGCCCACATCCTCCTTTGTAACACAAAACATTGTTCCTCAAACAGAAAGAGGAGGGGGAAGTCCTCTTTAACTCTTCCTCTGAACTACTTGACTTAGAAAGATGCTTGTAAGGTTTCCTATTGAGATATAAGTGGGATCACAGAAATAGATTCCAATGTTAAAAATGGGAAAGTTGAGGCCCATAGAGAGAAAGTGCATTGCTATAGGTCTCATAGGCAATAAGTAGCTCAGTTAAGATTTGGATCCTTTAAACCCAGGAGAAACATTATTTCCACTATACCATGATGCCCTCACAGTATTTTTAAGTTATTAACTTTGTGCCTACCACTGTGTTAATTACATAGAAGCTACAGAAAAAATTGTCTTTACAAAAGTTTGAGCTACTGGAGAGGTGACATTTACCAATGTACTAACCAACCTCTAGGTATAGTTTTCACTCTTTTGTACTTTGCCAAGATAGGTACAATCTCAAACTTGGTGCTCACAGAAACTCAGGCTAATGTTCATTCATCCACCAAATGCTTCTTATGTATCCACTCTGTAAAGAATACTACATTATTATGCTTTAGAGGAAATACAAAATTTACATAAACCAAAATTGCTGGCCTCATGGAGTTTATACTGCAGAAAGATAAGTTGACAGAAATGCATAGATAAAAAGCAATAATGCTATGTAAAGTACTATGTATGAGCCGAGAGAGGATCCTTCATGGCAAAGGAGGAAATGAGTATCTGTGATGTTTTCTCCATTTTTATATTGATATTTTTGTTCTGTCCTTGATGATGAAAAGATAAGTTATATAATTAAATTTTACTTACCCAAAAATTTTGGATCTGAAAGGGATCTTATAAATGATATAGTCCAACACCCTCATTTTTTAGAGATATGTAAACTGCATCAAAGATGTGAAATGTTACCCTATGTTAGATGACCTGTTCTCTTGACTGGTAGCATAAACATTTTCCCATCCTCCCCATATTGTAACCCTCAATCTAAATTTTTTTCTCCTTTCACTGAGTTCCTTTTTAAACTAATTTTATATTCCCCCCAAATTAATATAGCCATCCCTCAGTATTGAATAAAGAAAGCTCTCTTCAAGTATTGAATCAAAATAATAATTTAATGAAGAATAAAACACATACCACTAAAGTTCAGTAGACAATAAAAGAGAGAGAATAAAGCAATCTCAGAGTTTGATTTGATTTAGATGAGCACTCAGGAATTCAGATATTTTATCCTACCACCTTCTTCCAAGTGGTAGATTTTGGGGGGGTGGGGGGATGGGGGAGGGGAAGAGAGTCCTGAACTATATTGGCCACAAATTAGGCAACCTGGATTCTATTACTGCCTAGTTGCTTATCTATGTCACTATGGTTGTTACATCTAGGCCTTAGTTTGTCATTTAAGAAATAGGGGGTTGTTGAACTATTTCTGTGAGCTTCCTTTAACTTCCAACATTAATTGATATAGCATTATAATTGAAATCTTCAATAAACAATCATTACTAATAGGTATAGCTAGAAAGTAGAAGTAAAATGGCAAGTCATAGAGATGGATAAGTAGAAGGCTGAGGGTCAAATGGAACAATATAATTGGGGGGACAGTATCCTATGAAAAAGCTCTATCTATCTAAATATCTATCTGTCTGTCTGTCTATCTG
Source organism: Dromiciops gliroides (assembly GCF_019393635.1). NCBI lineage: Eukaryota > Metazoa > Chordata > Mammalia > Microbiotheria > Microbiotheriidae > Dromiciops > Dromiciops gliroides. The sequence goes on from NC_057863.1 coordinate 515,859,908, forward strand.
GAATATAAAATGTGTTTAACTTCAGAAGTCTGATTGTTTATTCCCATTTAGTCATTTACTCAAACTATCTTGCCATCTACCTGCTGCCTTGGTCTCCTTGTCCCTACCTGTACCAAAACTTTTTGCATAGAAGGATCAGAATCCATGGCCCCAGGGCCTGATGTAATTAATCCCCTCATTTTTGGAATTCTTTCCCAGTGACAGTCATCTTGATGGTTGAATACATGAATGCAAATTTAGCTAGTCAAGCATAGCTAGCTGACCCTAGACCACAGACTATGCTTTACCTTTTCATCCCTTTGAGCCACCTACTAGACTATCTTACTAAATCCCTGCCCCTCTCCCAACAACAAACTCCCTACTATAATTTGTTTTGGACTCAAAAGTTAAATCGATATTGCTATTGCATGTGTCAATTGATTGTCCTATGGTTCCATTCACAACCACTATGCCTTCTGAGTCTAAAACACCCTCCTCTAGTATCACTCACCTAAAAATGCTGCTTTTTCCTAGTAGAATAAAAGCTAATTGAAGAAAAGGATTGTTTTACTTTTTTGAATTTATGTCCTCAATAATTAGCACAATGATAATAGGACTCTATAGTACTTCAGTCCTATTTGAAAAATAATGTTGTCTTCTATATGTTATTACATCTAAAAGAAAGGGTATTTATTAATTTCTTCTCCTAGATTATAACCTCCTTGAGAAAAAAGAGCATCTTGCTGATGCTCTTGTTACTGTAAATGCCTCAGTACTTGATGCCTTGCCTATTATTTAGTAGATATTGTATAAATTGGAAAAGGAAATAACAAACCACTCTAGTATCTTTGCCAAGAAAACCTTAAATGAGGTTGTGAAGAGTCAGACATGACTGAAACAACTGAACAACAGAGTCTATCAATAACTGTTGACTTGAACTTAATCAAACTTCTTGGCATCTTTTTTGTTTTCTAAAGAAAAATCATAGGAATAGGTTTGAAAGCTGGAAGGGAAATTATTAGTCATCTAACTGAGTCTAATTTCCCATCTGAAAAAAAAGATCAGGGAGGTTGGGTTATGTTTCAGCCAATCTTCATTCAAATCAGCCTTCCATACAGAATATTCATCTCAAGACTATGTGCCTCTACAAAGGTTTTCTGAATTCTAGAATGTGATCCCTTATCTCTGCCTCTTGGAACACTGAAAACTTCCTTCAAGAAATTCCTTAGATACATATCTTCTATTTCTTTCCTGATCATCTGTTTGTTAACAATAACAAAATTTTAAAATTAGTTTAGATTATGTGCTATTTGTGTCAGATTACTTGCTTCTACTTAGATTCTGGGAATACAGAGATATACAGGAAGAAGTTACTGCCTTAATGGGTCTTGCATTCTATTAGGGGAGAGGAATATAACATATCACAGTAACTGTCACAGAGTAAACATTTAATAAATTATAATGAAATGAATTGATATAAAAGTGTTATGGAGAATAGTGGCTTAAAAAAGATTATCACTAAAGTGAAAATGGGATAACTCCACATGTTTCCCCTCACTTGTTCTTGTGCACTACTGAAACAAAATGTGGAGTGATTTTGGTAAAGATTATGACCTATAGTTAAATCATTCAGCATCCTTAGCATTACCTTTCTTAAGTAATATTCTCAAAGGCAGCTTTAACTTTTTTTCTTATATGAAAGTTCAATGTCTGGGATTGTGCCCAGGTTTTTGACAGCTGTATCTATCATGTAAAGGTTGAGAGGTAGGAGACAGCTCCCAGAAATAATGAGAACCTAGAAATCCGATAGTCATCTTATCACAATTTAGTTAGAGAGGGTTGGGAGCAATCCAGAAACTGAAATTGAAGATACAGAAATTAATGGTGGAAACAGATAAGGGTTGTAAATCACCTAAATTTGCATGTCATTGGTCTTGTCAAGAAAGAAGATTGAATTGTGATTGACAAGAAAGGGTATTAATTTGACAAGATAAAGATTTTATCTTTAATATGATTTGATCAGCTGATTGGACATACAGAACTGAAATATTGAAATGGATTGAGAGTAAAATGGGATCTGAAATTATATCACTGTGATGAAAGGTCTTAAATTTTGACACATGATGCCCATAATTGCCATGGGACTTGATGAAGGAGTGAGAACAAGATAACAGAGACAGGCATCAAGAGAGTATCTCAATGTAGTAGACAGATTTACTCTGTTGTGATTTCAGGACATGTGATATATATTTATTAAATGTTTTACATAATTGTGATTATCCTTCACTTAAGCATTGGCCATCTCTTTAAGATTACCTTTCATCTACTTTGTATGTATCATGATCACAGTTAGAATTTATATAGCACTTGAAGGTTTACAATTTGTTTTACAGATGTTCACTCGTTTGATCCTATCCTGGGAGTGCTATCATTAGCCCTTTTCACAGATAAGAAAACCAGGGCCTATAGAGGGTTGCCAAGGATCACACAGCTAGTGAGATTCTGAGGTGGAAACTGAATTCAGGTCTTTCTGAGTACAAGACCTGTCTACCCTGCTGCCCTTGTTTTACGTATTCATATAGTACTGTCTCCTCCGTGAAAATATAAGTTCCTTGAGGGAATAAAATGTGTTTTGTTTGTTTTTCTTTCTAGCCTCCATCCCGGGCACTTCATAGCACTTCATAAATGCTTGTTAATTGATTAAAAATTGGTAGGTAATCCATGTTAAGGAATCTTTTCTATAAGACTAAAGCTATAAGGAAAGGGAACACAGGATTTACAGCTAGAAAGGAGCCTTGGGTATTATCACTGTCCCTTATCTAAGCTGTCTCTCACTTAAGTCCAAATCAGTGCAAGTCATGACATTGTGCAGATGTCATGGTCCTCTTCAAAAAGGAAGGACAAACAACAGTGATATCTCCACCATATTACATATGAGGCAAGATTAAAGAAGTAAGTATTGAGAAACTTGGGAAAGTCATTTCTTTCTAGCATACAGTTAAGTACTCAGAATCTCTGTATACTCTGATAGTACTCAAGACTCTAACTTGGGAATTTTCTCTCTTTTCTCCTCTATTTTGATTTGATTTTTTTTTTCATTTTCATGCTTCTCCCACTTTGGCTAGAGAGCAAAATATACCCGTCTTAATTCATTAGTTGTCTCTGATTATGCAGATAAAAGGAAAATTGCACAAAAGAATGAATGGGGGATACTGAATGCATTCAATCCTTGGCATACTTGGTTTGACATTTTTTGTTTCACCAATCCTGAAATTAAAGCAATTTAGTTGTTCATATCTGACATGCAAGGCTATTTAGCTTCCCTGAGTTTTCTAAGCTTGGGCTCAAATATTTTCTTGCCTTAGCACAAGACTCTGAGTCACAAGATGGCTTTCTATACTTTGCACAACAATCCTATGCTTCTTGTTTTCCAGAAACCAGAGCTCAACAGTGCTTAGTCAGTTAGTTACCTTACAAGGATGACAGCTTTTTCAACATTGAGACCAATATAGAAAATCTAGAATAACGTGGATGTGAGAGTGATACTTTACTCAGACACCAGGTATGATGATCAAGGGGAACTCAAAATTTAAAATGAATTTTAATAAAATAATATATTATAGAAACAACAAAAATGATATAATTTATAATATAGATATAGTAGATATAAAAGATATTACATAAATCTAATAGATATAATAGAAATTATTACTGAGAAAGGAGTGTATGTACATTCTTATGTAAATGTACATATATGCATATATAGATACATACATACATATATGTGCCTACTGATGATAGATTTTGTCCTGTATATAATAAATGATGACTATGAAAATGAAACATTTAAAAGGCATTTTAAAAGGCTATTGCGGAAGGATGACTGGACTGGAAACAAAATCCTAGGTTTGAATCATGCCTCTACCACTCAGTACATGAACAGCTTATTTAACATTTTCATTTGCAAATTGAATACTTCATATAAGGTGTTTTGTTAATAGTAAAGCAATGAAAATGTGAATTCTTCCTCTCTTCTTCCTTTCCTTTATACTCTTCCAACTCTTACCCTTTCCTCACTTCTCCTTCCACTTAGTCTTGTTCCCATTCTACTTCCTTACTGTTACTAAAAGGATGATGCCAACAGCACCAATGACAATTACTTTTATTGGTGGGCTGACCATATATCAAAAATAAGAGAGAACTAATGGACAGCTCTAGTGCTACATTTGGTATCCTGAAAATAATAAGAAACAGATTGGGTTACCTAAAGGTTATAGAAATTCTCTACCAAGGCATTTTTAGAAAAAATGTGGATAACCAGGGATGTGTTGGTTAATCTTTAACATCCAGATCTCCAAAAACAGAGGACAGACTTTTAAATTTCATTTGCATTATTAACACTTGTGTTGTTTAAAATCTAAATTGTGGGTTCTGATCTGCACACACCCCCCCCCCCATCTTGGAGGGAAGCTGGCTAAAATCACTGACAAATTCAGCAATAGTTTAGGCTTTTAAAGATTTATTAAAATATATATTATAAGTTACTGAGGAGAGAAAGATTGAGAACAGATTCCTTATAGCATGAAAATCCTAGCTCAGATCTAATTTGGTATAGCCAGAGACAAAGAAAGCAATTCTTAGTAGCCCATGTGAAACATCTCACCACCAATACCCAGAAGCCATCTGTGAAACAGGAAGCAGGACTGTCCACACATATACAGCTCCAAACTAATTGGCTGGTAGCTTTGATTGACAAGTCCCACAGGTGGTTCTATAGATGTAACTTCTGGAAGCTAAAGTCACATGGTCTCTAAATCATATGCTTTCTCCTCATGGCACAGCTTCTCTACAGTATCTCTCCAGCAGGGGTGCCATTCCAATTCTTACATTGCCCTCTGTGCTTCAGGTGAAGAAACATCATTTCTTCACATGAAACAATAACATTACATATTCTTATGGCTAACTAAGTAAAGGGAACGAAAAGAGAGAAAAAGAAATTGAGCAACGCATTGACAAAGGCTAAAGGGGGTACTTCCCTTTAGAAGGTGGCCATTACAAATAGGGTAAAACAGGAAAATGTCCATTTATGTCTTTGGAAGTCTTTTCTAACATGACTCTTGGGATGTCCTCTGGGTATAGTTGTGAAGTCTCTCAGGTGTTTCACATACTGATAAGCAGCTGGAAGGTTTCCTATAAAACTGAGCTTAACACAACTTTAAATAGCTTTGCCAATAATCAAATCAAATAATGAGAGTTCTCAAAAACATGTCTAAGGAAATTCAGAATCTTTTAGAGATTTTACAATTATTGTCCAGTTGTTACACATGAAACATATAATAAAAACAAAAATTGAAACATTCTCTAAAACTTAATATTACTGAACTCCCTCCTGTGGAGAATAAATTGAGAAGACAGTTGTGATATTAATTTAAAAAGTAATTTTTTAAAAAATCTTTGTTTAATCACTTTTTGCATCATCTGCCTAATTATCCTCATGTCATTATGAGAAGTTAAAGAATTTAATATAATTGGTAACAGATGTCAACGCCAAATCCAACATTGTATTTATCATGACATCTTAGATAATTTTGGGGGCTACCATAAAAGAACAGAGAAATAATTGAGTCAGACTTAATCAGATGCATAGGATTGAGATGTCCATGACATCAGGCATATGGAAGAGGGAATTTAAGTTAGGTGTCAAATGAAATGGCATAGCTAAATCACCCGATACCATGTGGGGAAAAATTAAACCAAGAGAACCCAACCTCAATGTTTGTCAATAGCTGTTCTCTCAACCATACCTTAACTTCATGCATGCCTCCCCTCATGGGACAGTCCAATGCCTGTTCTTGTATGTATTCCTCTCATGGGTGAAGGCAATTAATGTCTTAAATGGTAATTTCCCATAATCCAAGTCTTATATGGATTTAAAATTGAGGATAATAATGATCATAAAAAATGTGAATTTGCTTTGACTCAGAATATAGGTTACAATGTACAATAAATCCAAATAATAATTTTTTGCATAAAAAATAGTATGTCTAGAATTAATTTATGCTTTTCATGGTAATCAATTTACCAAGGAAATACTTTATATAATTTGATCAAATAATCAGTTGGAAAAACAAACAGTTTAGAAGAACAAAATACACATGGAAGAATGAAAACAATGAAATTCAAACAGGCTTAAAACACAATCTTAAAAAGAATGAAAATCTCTATGAAAATCAACTCATACTATTAATTTTAAAATGTAGATACAAAATGGCATAAAAAGGAAAACTTTATGTACCATTTGAACTAACATTATTTCTCTGAGTGAATTTAGAACATTTTTTATTTCTATATCTAAAATCTCCACATCTCATATTAATATCTTGCTGTCTATTTCTGTATTTCCGCAAAATATGTCCCTGTCTATGGGAGTGGAAGCAGATTCTTGAAATATGATAATGATAAAGTTTCTCTTGTTTTTCTTCAATCCCTTTAGTTTCTCTATTGGTCCTTTAATAATACCAAAGCTTTATAAAGTTATTAGTTAAAGGTGAAAGCATGTAAAGATAAACAAAAATTTAAAAAATCCACAAAAATGAAGCTTTAACATGATCTTATTCTCCTTTTGTCTAGTTAAACAGAGAAAAGAAGCTACTTAGGAGGTATTAGAAGGTAGTTAGGTACTTAGCAAGTAGAGGAAACCCAATTGAAAATTTAAAGGGACAGGCACATAAAATCAATGAAAATGGGAGAAGCTTATAAACATAAAATGTCTTATCCAACTTGTTTTGCAAAGAAAATCAGAAGATAGAGGGGTTCAGGTCCCTTTGTGGTCACCAAACTGTGTTCTTTAAAATCTAAATTGTGGGTGCTAATATGCCACCCCCACCCCAGTCTTGGAGGGAAGCTGGCTAAAACCACTGGCAAATTCAGCAAGAGTTTAGGCTTTTAAAGATTTATTAAAATATATGTTAGTGAAGAGAGAAAGATTGAGAACAGATTCCTTATAGCAAGGAAATCCTAGCTCAGATCTAATTTGGTATAGCAGCCCACATGAAATATCTCACCATCAATACCCAGAAGCCATCTGTGAAACAGGAAGCAGGGCTGTCTACACACACACACACACACACACACACACACACACACACACACACACACACACACACACAGCTCCTAGCTAACTGGCTGGTAGCTTTGATTGACAAGTCTCACAGTTGATTCTATAGATGTAACTTCTGGAAGCTAAAGTCAAATGGTCTCTAAATGACAGGCTTTCTCCTCATGGAGTAACTTCCCTACAGTATCTCTCCAGCAGGGTTGCGATTCCAATCTTCACACACTTTCTTAAGTTTAGCAATCAACAGTTTTGGGTTTGTAGTGTTTACTCATTTCTAAGGAGTAATACACTGAAGATTTAACAATTGGTTCTGGGGGAACTGCTTTGAGCTGTCTCCATTATAGCCCTGTAACATTCCAGTAGGTTGAGAAGGTACGAAAGGAGGTATTCATTGCTAAAGGTAGTAAGCCACCTACACTAAAAAACCCAGGGATTTATTCAAATATTAGTAGTACCAGTACAGTAATAATAAAGAAATTTCACCCTACTTATTGGCTGAACCTCATAAAACATGGATATGAGAGGCAACTGAGGATTTGATTGTTTGAGGGAAAGAAACATTCATCTTTTTATTTAATGTAGACATAAAAGGGAAAAATATTGATGCTACTGGCAGAGAGGGCTCCTTTTCAGCTTTCCCCTAGTTGGCATTATTGTGACACTCTCTTTGGTCTCCATTCAAGCATACCTCCCAGAGAGCTTTGAAAACATTTTCTTTGAGACTATGTTTTATTAAATACCATATGATTTGTCAGATCTACATACTTTGTGAACATTTATCCATGGCATTTACTTTTCCAACAAAATAGACACTTAAGTTAAGAACAGTGGTGGTTGATATTGTTGGTCAAGCTGAGGTTCAACTTGAAATGCAAGATTCCATTTTTTCATTGAACTTCAAGTTCATCTGTCCTTTGTCAAGCACAAGTCACTATTAAAAAAAGATTTTTGTCAAATAAAAAGTAGTTTCTTCTAGATCATAGCACACACAAATCAAATTTTGTTTATTTACATCAAAAGGATGAGAATCAGATCATTCAAATGACAACTAAAAGAGATTTCGATTTTTTAAATTATGGCAAAAACTAAACTTAGAAAAAGAGTATATTTTGTACTGTGTTTCTTAGTCTCTTCTCACTCATTACAATGGCAGAGGGGCAGTGAAGTGGTACAGTAGATAGAGCATTGGCCCTGGAGTCAGGAGGACATGAGCTCAAGTCTCACATGAGACACTTACCTGTTGTTTCATGATTATTGTCAAATGTGAATTGGAGGGGCAGTTAGATGGCACAGTGGATAGAACACCAGCCATGGAGTCAGGCGGACCTGAGTTTAAATCTGGCCTCAGACACTTGACACTTACTAGCTGTGTGACCCTGGGGAAGTCACTTAACCCAAATTGCCATAAAACAGGGCCATCTCCAGTTGCCTTGATATATATCTTGCCAGTGGACCCAGATACCTCTCAAGGGGAGAGTTGAGGTTTGTGACCTTGCACAGCCCTCCCTTACTTAAAATCCAATTCAGTGCAAGTAATGACATCACCTCAATGGCATGGTCCTCTTTGAGAATGAAAGAAAACAACAACAGTGGTAAAATTTAGAAGCCTAGAAGGAAGTTTACATAGGTTTCTGTATTATTACTCTTAGGTTTTGGTCCTGGGGCAGACCATCAGCAATGGAGTGCTTGGCCCCTATGGGGAAAAAAATAATAATTAGAAAACTTCATTAGAAAGAAACTTCCAAATTAATAAAATCCTCAGGAATAAAGTACAGAAAAGTTTCAAAAGCAGGAGAGAGAAATATCTTGTTAAAAATAAGTTCAGGGCTTTGGACTCGAGGGAACCTATTTTGAGAGAGATCTGAGAAGGGTGTTTTCACAAAGCACTTGAGATTCACTGCTTTGATGAATCCCATACCATGTCATTTTTAGGTTATTTTGATTGTTCTCATGTGCTTTGGTGTTACCTCCCTTTGCGCAAGTACCTGTTATTTTCTCTTACTGTCTTTTGTGTTCAATTTGTGAAACACTGGCTTTTCATTATTTATCAGTAACATAAAAACTTAAGCATCCCTTCCCTCTCCAGAATCCTCCCCCCTTACAATTTTATATGGCCATTTCCTTAGGTTAACTGTTGACTATATTTCTGTGTTTTAAATGTCAAACTTTTGTTCCCCCCATATTTTTAAAACAAGTCTGTCTATAATAATCTTATCTCTATATGTATACACATATATATGAATTTGACTTTGGGGTATTTCCCATTTTAAAATCAAGATCCAAGGTAAAAAAGTATTGTTCTAATTTATTAAAAGTTTATTTACAGCATTCTACTGTCATTTTTCCTGCCCTGCCCACTCTGTAACTACTTGGCCCAATCAACTGTTCCAAGAGATATGGTTCTGAGTAATCATCTTGGTTTTATTGAAATATAATTTGATGGATGTTCTTAGAAAAGTCCTTGAGGTTCATAGGGTTTGTTATTTACCTATGATTTTAGAATTAGTGTCAGAAGCAAGATTTGAACCCAGATTTTCTTGACTGCAAATCCAGAACTGTATCCATTGCAATATTCTACTATTTTGATATAAGGATGATTCATTGTGAAATTTCTTTTCTCATCTCTTCCTCATCTTCTATCAATCAGGTGCCTTTTGGCATTTTATCTGACTTTACCACTGTCTCACATGATGAGGCATCCTTTCCCCTTACCCTCTACTTCTTCAAGAAATCCCATTTCATCTCATCTCCTTCAATAGATTACCTCCTCTGTCATCCTAACTCTCTCATTTTCAATCTTGTCCTCTACTGGTTCATTTCCCACTGCCTACAAACATACCCATTTCTCCCCTATCCTGGAAAACACTACTTGACCCTTTTATCCTGCTAACTATCATCCTCTGTCTCTTCTGCCTCTTGTAGCTAAAGTCCAGAAGAAGACCACCCACAATATGTGAGAATTAGAGTGCTACCAACCTGTGGAGAAAGATAATGCAGGAAAGCTCTGCCATGAAAAGAATGCATGTGACTTAGTGTCCAGAAGTGACCTTTCTGGGGTTTTGAAGGTCAGATCAGTGTCATAAAGTCGTGTCTGCTGCCTGTTAGTCATGTCAATCACTGCTCCAAGCCAATTAGCTTGGAGCTGTGTGTGTGGACAGCCCCTTTTCCTGTTTCACAAGAGGCTTCTGGGAGAAGCCACAGAGGAGGGAGGTCTTCTGGGTTTCTGGACGGCAGCTTGGCAGCAGAGGGGTAGGGACAGGCAGAATAGGGAGAATACACAAATGTCATACTTTATCCATGTGTTTCTCTTTACTAACCCCTAATATACTTTAATAAATACTTAATGTCCAAAGAATGGTGCTATACATCTTCTCATTTAAGGCAACCACTCATTAGATTTTAGACATCACAGCTAGAATTTTAAATGTTACAGATAGGTGCCTCCAATTTTGTTTCCTTCACTTTTAATCATTTACAATCCGGCTCACTGAAACTGCCTTCTCCAAAAATATTAATGATCTTATAGTTGCCAAATCCAACAGTCTTTTCTCATCATTCTCCTTGACCTCACTGCAGTTTTTGACATTATTGATCATTCATTCATTCTTCCTTGATACTCTCTTCCCTCTAGTTTTCTAGGACAACACTCTCTCCTGGTTTTCCTCCTACTTCTGATTGCTCCTCTTTCCTCTTCGCTGGATCATCTCCAAGATCATTCCCTCTAATTATGTGTCCCTCAGAGTTTTGTCATGGATTCTCTTCTCTTTTTCTCTTCTTCCTCCTTCACTTGGTGATCTCATCAACTCATATACATTTAATTATAATCTCTATGCTAATGTTTCTCAACTTTACTTGTATTACCTCAATCTCTCTGCTGATCTTAAATATCCTATCTCCAACTGATTTTCAGACATCTTGAACTGAATGTCCTGTAAACAATTTAAAATCAATATGTCTAAAATAGAACTATCTTTCCCCTTAAGCTCTCACTGGCTCCTACCTTCTTTATTACTGCAGAGGCAATACCATCCTCCCCTTCACTCATTTCCACATCCTAGGAACCATCCTAAATTCCTCACTGCCTCTCATTTTCCATATTCAATTTCTTGCCAAGGCCTGTCAATTTCACCTTTGCAACATCTCCAAAATTTGTCCCCATCTCTCCTCTGACACTGCCACCATCCCAGCACAGGCCCTCATCACCTTATACCTAAATTACTGCAATGACCTGATAGTGGGTCTGCCTACTGAAAGTCTCTTCCTATTCCAGTCCATTTTCCATTTGATTGATTGATAATATCTTAGCTCTAAATAACCAGCTTAAGCATAGATGTTGTAAGATACTCAATGAACTGCATAGACAATGTACGAATAACTATTTAAATCTAAATTCATGATGTTTATTAATTTCTGGTTATGTAAAAGGATCATAGGATCATAAATATAGAATTGGAATTATCTAAATATTATCTATACCAACCTTCTCATTTTACTTAGGAGGAAACTTGGGTATAGGGAGGTTAAATGAATTGACTAAGGTAAGACAGGTAGTGTTTTAAGCCCTCTGTTTCTGGAAATACCTCCTTCCAAAAAGAGAATTTGAGGATATAATTATTCCTAATTTTAAAATCCAAGGCAGAAAACTCTTTAAACCAGTGTAAATAGTCTGAGCTGGTTCCTCTACAAATAAAGTTAATGAGTGAAATCAACAAGTGTTTATCAAATACTATAAGAAAATAATGAAATTCTGGGGGACCCAGAGGGCCCCCCACTGAAAAGAGCCTTGCCTGACCTCTTTTAAGGCCAGCCAGGAATCAGTAGAATTGTAAAAGAAATGTAGATTGACATTCTTAACTACCTAAAGGAAATTAACTCACTTTGGTGACCCACAAGTCATGTCAATCAATGGACTGGCCAATTAGCTTGGATCAATATGCAGTGACCCACTTCTACCTGAGAGAGAATAAGACCCCTTGGGGAGGGGAGGTCAGTCTTTTCCCTCCCCAGCTCTTCTTGCTGTGACTCTCCTTATTCTGGGATTTTATGCTGGGCCTGGAATGCTGGAGGAGTCAGCCATATGGCCCCCACTCTCTTTTCTATCTTGGTATGTAGGGCTTTTAAATTCTAATTCTGAGAAATGTGCTCTCTTTCTCTTTTCTAACATTTAATTTACCTCAATAAATGTTTAATACTCCAAACTGGTACATTAGCCTCTAATTTATAAGTAGAAATATATTGGAAATCCCAGTTAAGTTCCCTAAAACCTAGAACAGAGATAGGCACCCCCATACATTTTATTTCTTTTTTGTTCTTGTTGTTTTAGGTTTTAAGCTTTTGTTAAAGTACATTAGGGGTTAGCAAAGAGAGAGAGAGAAAGCCACCTTCACCTAGCCCATCACGCTATCCAAAAGAGCAAGAATCCTAGCCAGCTCCCCCAAAAGTCCCCTTCCAAACAGGAAGAGGGGCAGTCTCCACAAACAGCTCCAAGCTAATTGGCTGGTAGCATTCAAGTCCATTGATTGATATGACTTAAAGGCAATCTATGAATAGAGGCAACTTCCAGGATGCCAGGCAACTTCTGGGAAGCCAGTCTGCCATTCTGACCTTAGAAAAGGTAATCTCCTGTCTTTCTCAGCACTGGGTGGCACCCTGGTTCTCACAATGTATTTCTCAACAGGGGGTGGAGCTCTGGTTCTCAAACTCCCCCCTGTGCTCATGGAGAAACATCATTTCCTTACTTGAATCAATAACATTATGGATACTTATTACTACTAAAGTAAAGGGAATGAAAAGAGAGAAAAGAAATTGAGCGATGCATTGACAAAAGCTAAATGGGGCATTCCCCTTTAGCAGGTGGACATTACAAACAAAGAAAAACTAAAGAAGGGAACTCCCCTTTAGCAAGTACCCCCATATATTTTCAAACAATACAACACTTACTATATGTCAGTCACTATATTAAATTCTGGGAATACAAAAAAAAAAAGCAGAAAAATAATCTCTGTTCAAGGAGGTTGCATTCTAATAGGGGAAGCCAGCACATAAAAGGAAAAAGATAATGAGGAATGGGGAACCCATGAAACATGGTGGAGAAAGAAGTTTGGAGATTCAGGAATATGCCAAGAGAGGAATAAAACAATGAACACAGATGACCAAGGGGCTCTTCCTTAAAATGAAGATGCCAAGAAGAAACAACAAATAAGAGGAAGGGCCTGAAAGTGTAGAGGTATCTTCCAGTATGAGAAGTCTACAATAGCAGAAGGATTTTCCAGTTTGAACAGAATAAGCAGTGGGGATCAGAGAAGAATGAATGAGTAAGCATGAAGGGCCTGGAAGTCATTCTTAATATTGAAGTTCCAAGAGAAAATAACTGATCAGAAAAAGGGGCCACAGGTATGGATGGTTCTTCCAAGGCAAGAAGGTTGTTGTATGGTGGTCAAGGTAGATTCCAGGGTGAGAATGATGGAGAAATAGGTCTGCAGAGTCAAGACCATGAAAAAAAAAGAAGTGAATGTAAGGGAAGAAAAACTTATGGTTCTCCTAATTAGTTTTTTTTAGTGTCACCAGGGGATATAAAGAAAAATAATCCCTGCCATAGGAAAAAAAATTAGAAAACTCCCCTTTCCATTCAGTACTCTTCTCATATTGAAAATACCTATTGTGTTGGGATAAATGAAAATCAATTTATTAATGGATATGAAGAAGGTAAATGAAATATCGAAGGGCTTGGATTTTTTCCCATTTGTAATCATTTGATTTTCCCAAGTACTTTAATGTTTGAAATAAAAAAAATTGATTTGTTATAGAAAAATTAATATTCTTACTAAAATAAACAATTATACTCTGGTAAAAAGCCATTATATGATAGAATCATGTGAACCTTCCAAGGTTATTTTCACTATAGACATTGGGGGTATCAAGAAGTGGAATTTGTTTCCACAGATGACATAGCTATTTCCTCTCCAGATATCTAAACACATCTAGAACAGTTGGTGGCTATTATCCAGGCAACTCAAAAAGGTATCTTAATTATAAAACCTGGTAAGAATCTATTGTGATGGGGGCAGCTAGATGGCACAGTGGATAGAGCACTGGCCCTGGAATAAGGAGTACCTGAGTTCAAATCGAGCCTTAGACACTTAACACTTACTAGCTGTGTGACCCTGGGCAAGTCACTTAACCACAACTCCCTCACTATATATAAAAAAAAAAAGAATCTATTGTAATGAATGGGCAAGAATGGGAAAATAAACCCATTTTAATTAAAGCTGAGGACATTAAAAGTCATTAAAAATAAACTCAGTTGAATTGATTTTGTGTTTGTGTGTGTGTGTGTGTGTGTGTGTGTGTGTGTGTGTGTGTGATTTCTCAAGTGTAGAGAAAGAAATCTTGGTACTGAAATTCCTAGTAATACAGAATGATAATACCTCTGTGTCCAAATAATTGGACCATAAGCTGTTTCACACTCAACTTACTGTCACTGGTCCTATAGAATACCCATACCATATCTCCTGGGAATGAGACAGTATAGAACTTAAAATGTAATAAATAAATAAATAAAATAAGATTTTAAAAAGAAATTCCTTTCCCTAGCCTTTAAGGACCTCCATAATCTGATAATACTTTATTTTCTCAGCCATTGCTCATATTATTCCCCTTAATATTCCCTAAGCTCCAGTTATATTAAAATGTTATCTTTCAAACATGTTTTCCATGCTCCCCTATCTTGTCTCACCTTTTTCACAGAATGCTAAAAGCAAAACAAAACAAAACACAGGATTTGAAATTTTGAAGAGATCTTAATGGCCATTTACTCCAAACCATATTTGAAAGAATCCCCATTTAACAAATCTGAGAAGTGGTAGTCCAGTCTCCTCTTGAAGACTTCTAAGAAGGAAGAACTCATCACTTCTCAAAGCAACCTATTTTTCTTTTGTATTTCTTCTATCTCTTCCCTAACTTACTTTAGTACTTTAATGACCTATTATTTCATTGATGTCACAAATGTATGTGGATGCTGCTGAAATGAGTACTGATGGGTTTGTGACATTAGATCCTTTCTTTATCCATTCTGGTATCTTGCTGAAATCTAGGCATTGTATTTCTCTTCAATTTTATTATTTATCAGTACCAAAGTCTATTTGGCATGTATTTTTTTTATCAGAGTTACTTCTGATCTATTAAAAATTGGGAACTCCAAAGCATCAGAAAACAGATGGACACCTCCCAATTTCATCTGATTGTTATGTTTTCAAATCCCAGTTTAGCACTGATTTCCCACCTACTTAAAAGCTAGCAAAGTTGTTTAAAATATTATATATATATGTATATATATATACACACATATGTGTGTGCATGCATATGTATATGTGTGTTTGTGTGTATGTATGTGTACATATACATATATAAATATATATATTTACATACACCATATAGCCATTTGAGTATTTGTTAGTGTTCAAAATATAAAAACTTTCTCCACTATAATTCTAGATATCATATACATAAGGTGATTATAAATGGAGATAGTAGGTATCTATCTATCATCTGTCTTATATTTAGAACCAAACTGACCTCTCTGATTCACACTCACCCCCTTTTTTAACAAATCTAAGTTAAAAATATGGACATATTATGACCCTAATATGCATAGAGATGCTTTCTTTTCTAACAGATTTATTTCATACCAATTCAAACATGAGGGTACATTGCACAAATTACAATCAGTTTTCTCAAATAAGCAAAATAACAACTTTGGACATTGGGAAATACAGTTTGAGATAAATTTCATTGTATCTTCCTTTTAAATAGGACATATATATTTTGTTTTTCTTTCAAAATTTCTAACTTTTGTTACTTTACTTATATTAATTTCCCAATAACACCCAATTAGTGTGCCTTAAACTGTGGGTGGTAATGCAACAGAGACATGAAATAAAGTTTTAAAAATCAAGTTTTAATAGCAACAGCAGCTCGCACAATTAAGCTGGCAAGTCAGTGACTGCATCTTTTAGAAATTCCCAGCTTTGACACATCATGGGGTGACTTTATACCCTACTGTTTTCACATCCTTGTTGATATCTTGAATTAGCCAAGCATCTGTTACCCCAATGGAATCAGATATCTATTTCCATGCATTAGTTTTCCACAGTGCAGTTGTGTTCTGATTGCTTTTTGTATTTACATAAGTGAAAAACATCCTTCTATCTGTTTTTTCTTTAACAATCTTTAAAAAACTGATAAGATTTATTTTTGCTTTTGTTTCCTTTCTTTTCCTTTTTTCTTTTTTTTCTTGTGACAATCATTATATTTACTTCAAGTTCATCTACCTTAGATCAGGTTCTATCATAATTTCCACTTCTCTCCTTCATATGTGGAGTGAGAAAGGTTTGATATAAGAAATAGAACATATTCCTAAATACAACAAAATTAATTGAACAATAGTTACTAAATAGCTTTTTGATTTTTTTCTATCTCATGAACCTCTATTCTACATAACAACTGTCTTAAATAGCATTATGTATATGCTTTTGCACTGTTCCAGTCACACACACACACACACACACAGAGGAATTGTCATAAGTGTACTGAAACCAGCTCCTACCACTCCAGAGGGTAAATTGTTAAATTTTCTGTGTAAGCATTGACACCTTAGAAATTGGCAAATGTTACAGATCAAGACTTGGTTCATTTAGGTTTTTTAATTGTCTAGACTCTTAGGAAAAGGATGCCAAAATGTTAATAATTTAGATCGATTTAAAGGTGCATCATGAATACATTTTTAGATAGCTCATTGGTAAACATTTACTGACACATCATGGTATAAAGCTAGGAGAGCTTAAATAGCTCAATCCCTAAAAAATTTTTCATTGAATTTAATGATATAATTCATTATAAGTTTCTTAAAGGCCAGAACTATTTCTTTATTGCCTGCATGCATGTATGAGTATGACCAGATTCTACGACAGTGTTGTATGTGTAGTAGGTGGATTAATAAATGTATCTCACTGGACTGATTTATAAAATATTAAACAAAACATGAAAAGCCAATACGCTAAATGCCAGATTTGAAAATCATATTTTAGTCAATTAATTAGAGGATTCCAATCAATCCACTTTTTAAACCATGATTATAAATCATATAAGCCAATAAGTAAATATGTCCATATAAGGTGAATTTTTCCTTAGTGTGAAACATCATAAAAAGGAAACCTTTAAATGTTTTTCTTTTTCTATTCCAGGCAAGTACTCATCCTGGAAATAGGCATTTCAGATTTAAAATCCTAAGCTGACAGTGGAGGGACTGGTATAAAAAGGAACAAAAAAGATTTCCTTCTTTACGGTTTTCTTTTTTAAATGCCACACTCTTACCTAACAGCTCATCATTTAAGAACAATATTTGTTTTGTGGGTGCAGTTATCTCATGGAAAAGAAAGTCAAGAGGCATCACCCTGATAAGCTGAAATCATTGCTTCAAAATTTTGGATGTTCTGAGGGTTGCAAGTGATGCTCTGGTAGGAGAATGGATACCATGAAAAATGCATGTAAGGGAAGAAAAATTGATTGAATAAAAAGGGAACTAGCTTCAAGAAAAACAATTGCAAGCCATGGTTTATAAATTCTCCATGGGAGAGAAAGGGAAAAATTCAATCAATCACAATAGGTGACTGAAACTAGTTTTTTTGTTTGTTAGTTTATTTTAAACTAGGAGAATGACATATAATAATGACATGACACATAATGACATATGGTATACTAGGATTCATTCAGGCACCATAGCAATCTAAGAGTTGATATTTCTCTATGTAGGACCAAAACACTTCATTGGCATTATATTATTCTCTCTCTGACCCCAGGGGTTCACTTGAAGCCTGAGAAAAGAGGGAGGGAGGGACGGGGGGGGGAGAGAGAGAGAATAAGGAAAGAAAAGAAATCTAAAAAGCAGGATGTAAGGAAGCTTTTTTAGCTTTCCAGTTGGGGATGAACAGATATGGGAGAGAAGGTTTTTTGTTCATTTTTAGGTTTCAGAAGAAAGGAGAATAATTACAAAGAGAGATACTGTCTTCAAATAATAGTGTCTGAAATATTAACATGAAGAATTAACTTTAGGGGCAGCTAGGTGGCACAGTGGATAAAGCACTGGCCCTGGATTCAGGAGTACCTGAGTTCAAATCTGGCCTTAGACGCTTGACACTTACTAGCTGTGTGACCCTGGGCAAGTCACTTAACTCCCATTGCCCCACCAAAAAAAAAAAAAAAAAGAATTAACTTTAGTTGATGAATGCTAAAAACTGCAAAAAAATGTATTTTTCTAAATAATTTTGAAAGCTTCTAGAAAGATTAGAACAGAGAACACTTTTGCAAAATAGTAACACCAAGATGACAAGGGGACTAGACCCCATAACATTTGAGGATATAGTGATGAACTTACTATTTCTAGCCTTAAGATCGTAATAATGGGGGAGAATGAAAGTGAGCTATCTTCACATATTTGAAAAACCATCAGATGGAATACCCACTATGTTTGTTTTTGTGTGGACACAGTGTAGAAGTAGGAGCAAAGGGTAGTGGGCATAATTCATTCAACTTGGGATCAAAAAGCCTTAGTTAGAATCTAAGCTCTTCTATAAAACCTCTTGGTATCTCAGTTTCTGCTCTTATATTACAAGGGTTCAACTAGATAACTTCAAAGGATCATTTCAGTTATAAATCCTATGATTCTAATTTGCAAATTGACAATTTGATCTCCATGGAAGAAATATATCCATAAAACAACAAAACACAACAACGCACATTTCTTAACAATTACAGCTGTACCAAATTTAAGAGCATCAAAATATTTATAGCAGGACTTTTTATGGTAACAAACTAGAAGATGCCCATTTATTGAGGACTTCAGTTACATGTCTATTGATCCCATGAAAAGTACTTTTAATTTTGTGTGAAGACCAAACTAGCTAAAGAAACTGTGGTGCATGATCATAATGGAATATTATTGTGCTATAAGAAATGATGAATATAATAAAAATAGAAACCATAGAAAGTCTAATAAGCACAGCTGCCAACTGAAGAAACAGGAAACAATATTTTTAAAAGTCTATGAAAACAATATCAATAAAATAATGGAAGCTGAATGTTTTAAAATTAGAATGACCAAGGCTTTCAACAAAAAATAAATATGGCAAATTCTTTGACCATTCCCCCATTTCTTTACAGAGTTAGGGGCCTATGGTATGTAATGGAGCACTTCATAAAATAATGCCAGGCTTGATTAATATGTTACATATCCAGTGATCCTGTGACAGACTATTATTTTTGTCTATAAACCAGACTAGCTAATTGCAGAAGGTTTATTTTTGCTATAATAATTTTACTGCCTACTAAGGCTTGGAAGAGTTGCATTTTTCATTAGTAGAGGAAGAAATCTTTGATTTTCATTTCAATAAGTAGATCAAAGAAACAATTCTTTTTTAAGCAGTTATTTTATGAGCTTAGGGGGGCATTTTCTGGGGCAATCTCCCTCTACCAAAGCATTTGCAACTGCTTTAGAACTGACAGATATTTCCCTGGTTTAGAGAAAAGTTAAGGGATGTACTTAAGTTTACATGGTAGAGAACCTATGTCTTCCAGATGCAGCAGTTTACTATATATACATTGTCATGTCTGCTCAAAGTAACCTGTTTTTAAAGCACAGATATGAAAAGTAGCCTGGATGGTGTTAGGCAGAATCTGTTAAGTCATGTCATCTGTGTTTTGAATTTCATGACAAGAATTTTAAAAAGCTCTATTTGAGGCAAGGAGGAAACAAAACTATCACTCTTTGTAGATGATATAATGGTATACACAGAGAATCCGAGAGAATCAACTAAAAAATCTACTTGAAATAATCAACAACTTTAGCAAAGTTGCAGGATAGAAAATAAATCCACATAAATAATCAGAATCTCTATACATTACCAAAAAACCTCAGAAGCAAGAGATAGAAAGAGACATTCTATTTAAAGGAACCATAGACAATATAAAATACTAGGAAGTCTACCTGCCAAGACAAACCCAGGAACTCTATGAACACAATTACAAAACACTTTTCACGCAAATAAAATCAGATTTAAACAATTGGAAAACTATCACTTGCTCATGGATAGGCCAAGCTAATATAAAAACAATGACAATTCTACCTAAATTAATTTACTTATTCAGTGCCATACCAATCAAACTACCTAAAAATTACTTTATAGAGATAGAAAAACCATAACAAAATTCATCTGGAAGAACAAAAGGTCAAGAATATTAAGGGAATTAATGAAAAAAATGCACAGGAAGGTGGGCTAGTTGTACCAAATCTGAAGCTTTACTGTAAAGCAGCAGTCATCAAAACTATTTGGTACTGGCTAAGAAATAGAGTGGAGGACCAATGGAATAGCCTAGAAACAGGAGACACAAACTTTGGTTTTCACTAAGGTTTGGAGAACTGTGATGAGCCTTTGCCCCTCCCTCACCTAGACCACCACCACCACCACCACCACCACTGAAGACTACTTCCTGTTTCCCTGCATGGGTCAGTGCCAGCAGAGAACACTGCAATCTCCCCTTGGTCAACCAATCAGTCCTCTCATCAGACCATGAGATTAGTTGTAGAAGACGCTAGCACTGCAGCCGATTCATAGGCTCCAGGGATCTCTTGCTTTGGAGCAGCCTGCCTGGGGCTGGATCTGTATGTCACGTCGTAGGTCTGGGTGGCCAGCTTGGGGCTGGATTTGTGCAGTGTGGCCTGGGTCTGGACCTGTGTTAGCATGACCACGGGACTCTACTCCTGCCCTGGCACAGCAGCCTCCTACTGCCAACCTCCTAAACCGTCTTTGACTGGAACTCTCTATGGCCTGCACCTTTTTTCTGCCTGCTCATCTTGCCAGGATATTTCTTGACTTTTAGCTCCTTCTTAAAATCAGACACTGCTTCTAAGATGCATTGTCCCAAGCTTCAGGGGGTCTCAGGTGGATCAACTTAAGGAGAGGCAGGTTCTTCACTAGCCTGGCCTGTTCTCTGTTTTTTTTTTTTGTTTTGTTTGTTTTGTTTTGTTTTAATGAGGCAATTGGGGTTAAGTGACTTGCCCAGGGTCACACAGCTAGTAAGTGTTAAGTATCTGAGGCTGGATTTGAACTCAGGTACTCCTGACTCCAGGGCCAGTGCTCTATCCACTGTGCCATCTAGCTGCCCCTGTTTTCTGGTTTTTAAATAACCTCAGGCCTACTTGTTATTGTGAACATTAAACAAGTAAAATTACCCAGAAGATTGATCCAAAGATAATGGTGTAAGATATAGCTTTTCTGTCTTTGCAGAGGTGAGGAACCATGGGTCTGGAACATGGTATACACTCACAGACCCATTTAGCATGTTGGTTAGTTTGGCTGAACTTCTTTTTCATTCTTTTTTGTTGTTGTTATTTGTCCAGAAGGCTAATCTGATTAGAGGAGAAGTATAATTATATTTGAAAATTATGCTGATGTAAAAGCAGAAGTTATTGAAAATGTTTAAAAGGAAAAATAAACCAGACAGTAAAAAGTATGTTAGTGGGCTTTTGATAAAGTATAAATTTTTATCCATTAAAATAAAATGTTAATACACATTGTTCTTGTACTGCTCCTCATACGTTAAGGTGAACTTGGAGTTTTGTTGGTTGTCATGACACTTTAAAAATTATGGAAAATTATCAAATATGGGGAAAATAATTATATACATGCTGCTTAAAACACACTGAGTATAACAGAAATTAAATTTCTTATTCAATCCTCTTTCTTTTTCTTTTTTATTGAAATATTTGTGTTTGTTGTGTACTAAGTTCACCATAAAAAAGAATATTTATTTTTAAAATGTTACTTCAACACTTTTGTTAACTGCCAAATGATATTTTCTGCAAAGCCATGTATAGTAAGTGGTGAAGTGGAAAAAAAAAAAAAAAGGTGAAGGAAAGTTTCCTATGGACCCAGAAATTATCAATCTTCAGAGTTGCCAGGAATACTGACAGCAGAATAAGACATGTTCTCAATTCTTTTTTGACTTCCCTTTACACTAAAGGACAGGAAAGAATGGGAAGAGTGGTAATTTGATTGAGAGGTAGAGTGAGCACCATTTGATTGCTCACTTATGAATTATTCATTTAATATACATGAGCCAACAAGAGATATTGTGGGATTTCAGCTACCAACATGGTGACTGATAATGAAAGGAATGAATCTTGATTCTAGATATAGATAATTGCAATGACCAATACAATTATGCTTAGTGAAACATAGAGCACAATTCTAGAATAATATATTATCCACAAGTTAATTTGCATAGAGGAGAAGTATCTTTTTGATTAAGTCAGATAATTTTGCAGTTTCTTCAATAATTCTAGTGTATTAAACCCTTGGGAAACAGAGATCATCATATATTCCCCTGAGGGCTTACTTAACCTTTGGACCTAGTCATTCCCCATCCAGGAGAAGCTGTCAGCAGACTAAACACTTGATATTCATAATAATAGAATTTATTTTAAGTATGAGGAAAGAAACAACCTTCCCTCCAAATTTCTTGGTTGATAACATGTACTTTGTCTTCTGTAGCCAAGAGACAACTTGCTCATAGGGAAGGATACCACTGCGCCCTACTTCCTACTTGCAAATGTAGTAAGACAGGTAAATGACTTTAAAAAAAAAAGAAAAGTAAGGAGTGATAGAGGTTATCATGCTGAAAAGCACTAAGCATCATTATAAAACAGGGTCTAAGAAGTATGGACATATGGGTGTAGAAACTGGTTGAAGTAAGTGGTTGGTTAGTCAAAGAATGGACAAGAGAGTCCCCTGGGTCCTTAGCACCATTTTTGTATGCAAAAGACAGCACATATTCAAAGTTGGCCAAGAAACAGAGGAAATTGTTTTATAGGACAACAGAAATTGGCTAGTTAAGGAAGCAATCATCCTCTTTCTAACTTTGGTTTTATTTCTCATTCCAATACTAATGATGGAGGTGAGTGCTTTAAAGAATAGAACCAAATAAATAGGACATGGCCTAACAGTCTGATAATACAGAGCTGCTGAAAGCTTTCTTGCTTTTGATCTATAGTCATTAAGATTTCAGGGATGCCAAATTGCCATGTAAAAGCTTTAAGGAGGGATTGTTACAGGAGTAATTGGTATTTACTCCTTATGCTACAGTCTATTTCACATGAAAGTCTTTTATTGGTTTCATGGTTTTCTTTTTCTAAATATTTCTTTCATACTCTGGCGGGGGAGGGGGAAGGCATGTATCTCAGACTGACTATTGCCTAAATGACAATATAATTTCTTTATAATTCATCAAGCCTTGTGAATTCTTTATTAATGTTGCAATTGAATGGCTCAATAACAGTTCCTTTGAAAAAAGTACAATGCTGAAATTATGCGAATATTTTGCTTACTTTATATTAAAACAAACAACTACTAACTTAATTTACCTTACCATTAATAAATTTCACAAGGGCATTGAAGTAAACTGATATAATAGAAATATATTTATATCTAAGATAATTATAATTGAAATGTATTACACTTTAAATTAAAAGTATTGCTAATTGTTTATATAGACTTAATGGGAGAAAAATTATACATGCTTTATATTGATCTGAAATAATCTGAAACATTTTCATATATAATTGAGCCAAGTTTTCCTAGTAATTAAGTTATTACTACTTGATATGTTAGACCACCTTGAATGACAGGTTTCAGATCACAGAGGATATAATTTAGTGAACTAAAACCATTATAATACGATATGCCCACTTGTGCACATACACATATACACACAAATTAAATTGTAACTTCATTCATTCAATGATATTCATTCATTAAATAAATATTGCATGAATACTAACATATTTAACCAGTACACAGTAGGTATTATGAGAATTACAAATAAATATAATTCTTTTTTTTTTTTTTGGTGGGGCAATGAGGGTTAAGTGACTTGCCCAGAGTCACACAGCTAGTAAGTGTCAAAAGTCTGAGGGTGGGTTTGAACTCAGGTCATCCTCAATCCAGGACTGGTTCTTTATCCACTACACCACCTAGCTGCCCCTAAATATCATTCTTGATTCCTACTTTCAGTGACACAATTTGGAAAAAATATAATGCACAATATAACCTAACAAGTGCAAATGAGACATACTAAAGAAAGTGTTGTGAGAGGCCAGAGGGAGGTGATTGTTATCAAAAGTGGGGATATTTTGGAGAGTGTATATTTAAATTGAGTTTGATGGAGAGCTGAGAATTCAAGAAGTTAAAAGAGAGGAGCAAATAATTCTGGTAATATGAAACATCATGAGAAAGGAGAAGAGAAAAGTGAAAGATACACTGAAAGGCAAGGTGGTGCTACAGAGTGGAAAACATTGAATGTCACTCAAAAGTTTTTAAATTTTAATCAATCAACATTTAAGCATCTATTAAGCACTTAGTATTGGCAAATACCAACAAATAAATCCCTGTCTTTTTTTCCCATTTATTTAGAATTTTATTTTTCCCAAATTACACGTAAAAACAAATTTTAATATTGATTTTTAAAACTTTGTGTTACAAACTCTCTTCCTCCTTCCCTTGCCACCACCCCCTTAAGAACTCGAGCAATTCAATATAAGTTTAAGTTATACATGTGTAGTCATGCAAAAAATTTCCACATAAGTCAGGTTGTGAAAGGAAACAGACAAAAAGACTTTAGAAAATGAACTAACAACAATTATGCTTCAATCTGTATTCATATACCATCAGTTCTTTCTTTGTAGATTTATTTGCAGTTTTCACAAGTCCTTCAGAATTGTCTTGGATAATTGTATTTCTGAAAATAACTAAGTAGTCATTCACAGAAGATGATCTTACAATATTGCTGTTATTTTGTATATAGTAAATTTCACTTTGTATTACCTCATGTAAGTATTTCCAGGTTTTTCTAATAGAATCCTGCAATAAACCCATGATGTTGATTATTTCAACAACAATAATTGATATTTATATAGTACCTTATACCTGTTAAAGAATTTTCTTCACAATAGCCCTGCAAAGTAAGTACCATACATTTAATCATGCTCATCTTCATCATCCTCATCATCCTCATCTTATATTACTTGTGCCTCTGCTTCAAATTTTTTCACTATTACTGTTGCTAACTCTGTTTCCCACCAATCTATTCCCTCCCCATGATATTTACTGTTTTCTATCTTCCTTCACCCTATCTATCCCTCCCTTCTTTCAAACCCCAACTGCCCAGCCCCTTTACCCCCTTCCCCTCTTAATTTCCTGCAAGGTAAGAAATATTACTATACACAATTGAGTGTGTATGTAATTCCCCCTTTGACCCAATTATGATGAGAGTAAGACACACACTCACCCGCACCTCCCCTATCTTTTCCTCCACTCAATAAGCTTTTTCTTGCTTCTTTTATGTGAGATATTTTAACCCATTCCACATCTCTCTTTCCCTTTTTCCTGGTGCATTCCTCTCACCCTTTATTTTATTTTTTAAAGATATCATCTCTTTATATTCAACTCACACCTCTGCCCTCTGTCTAAGTATATTCCATTCTGCAACCCTAATAATGAGAAAGTTCTTATGACATAAGTATCATCTCCTCATGTAGGAATGTAAAAAGTTTTACTTTTTAATATCCCTTATGATTTCTTTTTCCTAGTTACCATTTTATGTTTCTCTAAGGTATTGTATTTGAAAGTCAAATTTTCTATTCAACTCAGGTCTTTTTATCAAAAATGCCTGAAAGTCCTCTCTTTCATTGAATTCCCATTTTTCCCATGAAAGATTATACTCAGTTTTTCTGGGTAGGAGATTCTTGGTTGTAATCCCAGTTTCTTTGTCCTTCAAAATGTCATATTCCCAACACTCTGATCCTTGAATGTAGGAACTGTTAGATCTTGGGTTATCCTGACTGTGGCTCCACCATACTTGAATTGTTTCTTTCTGGCTGCTTGCAATATTTTCTCCTTGATCTGGGAGTTATAGAATTAGGCTATAATATTCTTGGAGGTTTTCATTTTGAAGTCTCGTTCAGGAGGTAATTGGTGGATTCTTCAATTTTTATTTTACCTTCTGTTTCTAGAGTATCAAGGGAATTTTCCCTTAAAATTTCTTGGAAGGTGTGTCTAAGCTCTTTTTTTGGTCATGACTTTCAGGTCGTCTAATAATTTTCACATTATCTCTCATGAATCTCTTTTCTTTTTTTCTATAAAAGTATTTTGTTATTTTCCAGTTACATGTAGAGAGAGTTTCCAACATTTGTTTTTATAAGATTTCTAGTTTCAAATTTTTCTCCCTCCCTCTCCTCCCTCCCCCCTCCCCAGGACAGCAAATAATCTGACATAGGTCATACATATATACAATCATATTAAACATATTTCTGCATTAGTCATGCTGTGAAAGAAGAATCAGAGCAAAAAGGAAAAACAACAAAACAAAAACAATAGGAATAGTGTAGTTCAATCTGCATCCAGATTCCACAGTTCTTTTTTCTGGATTTGGAGAGCATTTTCCATCATGAGTCCCCTCAAACTACCTTGGACCCCTGTATTGCTGAAAAGAATCAAATCTATCACAGTTGATCAACACATAATATTGTTGATACTGTGTACGGTGTTCTCCTGGTTCTGCTCATTTCACTCAGCATCAATTCATGTAAGTCCTTCCAGGTATTTCTGAAATCCACCTGTACATCATTTCTTACAGCACAGTAGTATTCCATTACATTCATATACCACAACTTGTTTAGCCATTCCCCAATTGATGGGCAACCCCTCAATTTCCAATTCCTTGCCACCACAAAAAGAGCAGCTATAAATATTTTTGTACATGTGGGTCCTTTTTCCCTTTTTCATGATCTCCCTGGCAAACAGACCTAGTGATGTATGCACAGCTTTATAGCCCTTTGGGCATAATTCCAAATTTCTCTCAAGAATGGTTGGATCAGGGGCAAATAGATGGCGCAGCGGATAGAGCACCAGCCCTGGAGTCAGGAGTACCTGAGTTCAAATCCGGCTTCAGACACTTAACACTTACTAGCTGTGTGACCCTGGGCAAGTCACTTAACTCCAATTGCCTCACTAAAAAAACCCAAAAAAACAAAGAATGGTTGGATCAGTTCACAGCTCCACCAACAATGCATTAATGTTCCAATTTTTCCACAGCTTCACTGGATTTATTATTTTCCTTTTTTGTCATATTAGTCAACCTGATAGGTGTCAGGTCATACCTCAGAGTTGTTTTAATTTGCATCTCTCTAATTAATAGTGATTTAGAGTATTTTTTCATATGGCAATAGATAGCTTTGATTTCTTCATCATAAACCTGCCTGTTCATATCCGTTGACTATTTCTCAATTGGGGAATGACCTGCTTTCTTATAAATTTGATTTATTTCCCAATATATTTTAGAAATGAGGCTGTTATCAAAATACTGGCTATAAAAATTGTTCCCATATTCTCCTGGATCTATTTTCCAGGTCAGCTGCTTCTCCAAGGAGATATTTTACATTGCCCTCTATTTTTTTTCATTCTTTTGGTTTTGTTTTATTGTATCTTGATTTCTCATAAAGTCATTAGCTTTCAATTGCTCAGTCCTAATATTTAAGCAATTATTTTCTTCAAAGAGCCTTTGTTTCACCTTTTCCATTTGGACAATTTGGCTTTTCAAGCTGTTGATTTTTTTTTCATGACCCACCTACATCACCCTCATTTCTCTTTCCATTTTTTCCTCTACCTCTCTTACCTTATCTTCAAAGTCCTTTTTTAGCACTTCTGTGGCCTGAGACCAATTCACATTTTTCTTGGAAACTTTGGATGTAGGAGCTTTGACTTTATCTTCTTCTGAGGGTATGTTTTGATCTTCTTTGTCACCAAATACACTTTCTAGGGTCAGCAGTTTTTTTTCTGTTTGCTCATTTTATCAGCCTATTTCTTGACTTTTAACTCTTTCTTAATGTGGGGCACTGCTTGCAGGGTGCACTGTCCCAAGCTTCGGGGGGTTCCAGGTGGTATGATTTAGGGAAAGGCACATTCACCACTTCCCTGGCCTGTGCTCTGGTCTCCAAGCAACTACGGACCTGCTTGCCCTCTGACCTGGAAGATAATCCTGTAACATTGTGGCTGCAAGATCTGGCATGCCTACATCCCTCCTTCACCTGGGCCACTACTCAAGACTGGGACCAGGATCCTTGCTTGGGCAAAACAACAGAGTCCCACCTTATTGCCAGCAGAGAACTTTGTAATCTCCCCCTGGCCAACTATGCGACCCCCTCACCATCTGTGGGCTAAGTTCCAGAAGTAGCTGTCATCGCAGCCAAAATTCTAAGGTTGCTCTGGGGAGATCTGCCTGGGGCTGGATCTGTACTGTTGTGGTCTGTATGGGTCTGTTCTCCACTCTCACCCTAGCATAACAGATATTTACTGCTGACCTTCCAAGCTATCTTTGGCTGGAAAATGATCTCACCCTGTCCTGTTGTGGGTTCTGCTGCTCCAGGAATTGTCTTTTGTCATTATTTGAAGGTATTTGGAGGGTTCTTGGGGACAGCTCTGGGAAGTCACTGCTTTTCCTCCTCCATCTTGGCTCTGCCTGGGAAAATACAACAATCCTTGTCTTTAATGAACTGATATTCTAAAGAGGAAGACAACATGTGCATATGTGGAATGCCTCTCCCTTCCTCAACAGGATATAATTGCAGATGATAAGATATTAGTCTGTTAACAGGAACCAACTCCCCTTATTAAATTAGAATTGGGGAGACTTTAATGTACTTGTCAGTAGATGGGAACAAGAAAAAAAAGATCCAAGATTCCTGAGAGAAGGTATAACTGATAGAGTTACCCCTATATTATGCCCCCACACACCCTCCAAACACCCCCACTCCCTTTGACTATCCTTGCGTCTCTGTTTCACTGATTGTGTTTCCCTTTCTCTTTCCTCTCCTTCTCTACTCCTGTCTTCCCCTCTCCAAAAAGATTCCACATACCCATAAATAAAATGAACATAACTTTCCTCCTTTAACCTCCTTCCCTTGTTCAGTTGTCAGTTTCACTGCTACTCTACCAGGTACCAAAATATATTCAAGCTAAGTAGTCCTCTCCCAAAATTGAATGATGAAAAAACATAAATTTTGACATTGATATAGGACTTAATCACACCATTGGCATGTGGTACACATTACATCTTATCTGGAAAAATCATGTAGCATACTCATGATTCATATGCTTCAGGGGGAGCCTGCCACAATCCATAAAGTAAGATAAAAATAACAATAATGGCCTGCCTTCATAGATCACTTTAAGTTTAGCAAATTGCTTTATAAAACTGATATTCTTGTCTTCACAACAACCCTGGGAGGTAGCTACTATTATCCCCATTTTATAGATGAGGAAACTAAAAAAGACAGGTTAAATGACTTGTCCAGGATCACACAGCTAATAAGTGTATGACAAAGGATTTGGACACAGGTCTAGCACACTAACCACTTTACTACCACCTAGTTGCCTCTGTATATTAAGATGAATCATAAGTCATGGGCAAGTCAGTAGATAGCATGCCTTTAAAATTTCTCATCCTGAAAAATATTAAAAATATAGAAGCAAAATATATTAATTACAAGGTATTTAAATAAAAAAGACTGTACATCCTACTAGTTATGTTCTCTGCTCAAATGACTTGTGGAGAAATACTATGTAATATGTTGCTATTTTTGAAGTGAGTATTAATGATGCCCCTATTATTGGGGTACCTAGAAGACTGAACATTTCTTACAAAATTTGTGGGGGGTTTTAGTCCATTTTTAAATAGAATTTATTTTATTTTCCAAAATATATGTAAAAACAAATTTTAACATGAATTTTTAAAAATTTTGTATTCCAACTTCACTTCCTCCCTCCCTTTCCAACCCCCACCCACAAGGACTCAAGCAATTCAAAATAAGTTATACATGAGTAGTCATGGAAAACATTCCCACATTAGCTAGGTTGTAAGAGAAAACAGTAAAAAACAACAACAAAACTTTGCATTAAGGAATTATCAGAGGTAAAATAAAATAAATGTGTTTCCATCTATTTTCAGGTACTATCAGTTCTTTCTCTGTAGATGTGTTGCAATTTTCATAAGTCCTTCAGGGTTATATCGGATCATTGCCTTGCTGAAAATAACCACATGCTTCCCAGCAGATCCTCTTACACTATTAATATTATTTTGTATACAGTACATTTCACTCTGCTTCAGTTCATGTAGGACTTTCCAGGTTTTTCTGATAGTATCCTGTTCATCATAACCTGTATATAGTACCTTAAACTTGACAGAGAATTTTCTTCATAATATCACAGCAAAGTAGGTGCCATACATTTTGCCATTATAATCAATCATCTTCACTATTTCCCTCCATCCTATTCCCTTCCCATGATATTTACTCTATTTTCTATCTTCTTTTTACCTATTCCTCCTCAAAAGTGTTTTACCTCTGACTATCCTCTCCCTTGCTCTGCACTCCCTTTTTTCACCCTTCCTTCCTTATCCTCTTCCCTTCCTATTCTCCTGTAGGGTTAAATAGATTACTCCTCCAAATTGGGTATGAATGTTATTCCCTCCATGAGCCCACTCTGATGAGATTAAGGTCTTTGAGTTAATTCTGTGTTCTAAATTTTTCTTCCTCCCTCCCTCCCTCCTCAACCCTCCCTATGAAATCAAGCAATTCAGTATGTCATACTTGTGCAGTAATGCAGAACATCTTCACCTTCCTTGAAAGTGTTTTGCTTTTTACTGCTCTCTCCCCCAATTTGCCTTTCCCACCTTTCCTTCCCCCCCCCTTATATCCCTCCTCTCCCTCAGGGTAAAAATATATTACTATACCTACTTGAGTATGTATGTTAGTCCTTCTTTGAGCCAATTCTAATGATATTAAGGTTCACTCACTCCCCAACTCCTTCCTCCCCTTGTACTCTCCTCCATTAGCTTTTTTCTTGTTTCATTCAGGTGAACTACCTCTCCCCAGACCATTTCTCCCCTTCCCCCTCCCCCAGTCTATTCCTCCTACACCTCAATGCTATTTTAAAGATGTCATCATGAGTTAGGTGGCACAGTGGGCAAAGCACCAGCCCTGGATCCAGGAGGCCCCAAGCCCAAACCTGGCCCCAGACATAAGACACGCCATCTTGTCTGCCCCACAAAGAATAAAACATGTTTTACATATATCATCCCTTCATATTCAGTTCAGACCTGTGTCTTCTGTGAATTCCTTACTGAGATAGTTCTTATGAGTTTGATGTATTATCTCCCCATGTAGGAATATAAACAGTTTGATGTTTTAATATCTCTCATGAAGTCTTTTTCCTGTTTACCTTTTTTATGCTTCTCCAGGGTCTTGTATTTGAAAGCCAAATTTTCTATTCATTTCAGGTCTTTTCATCACAGATGCCTGAAAGACCTCTTTTTATTGAAATCCCTTTTTTTTCCAATGAAAGATTATAATGAGTTTTGTTGGGTACGTGATTTTTGACTGTAGTCCCAGTTTCTTTGCCCTCTGGAATGTCATATTCCATGCCCTCTGATCCTTTAATGTAGTAACTGCTAGATCTTCCTTTATCCTTATTGGAGCTCCACAGTATTTGAATTCCTTTTTTTTAGCTGCTTGCAATATTTTCTCTTTGACCTTGGAATTCTGGAATTTGGCTGTAGTATTCCTGAAGGTTTTCCTTTTGGGATCTCTTTCAGGAGGTGTTTTTAAAAACACCAACAAGGTGCAGGTAGGTGGCACAGTAGGAAAAGCACCAACCCTAGATTCAGGAGGACCTGAGTTCAAGTCTAGCCTCAAACACTTGATACTTACTAGCTGTGTGACCCTGGGCAAGTCACTTAACCCTAATTGCCCTGCAAAAAGAAAAAAACAACCCAACAAGATGGAATTCTTAAATCATAAGGTACATCTAATTAGCTTTGTTACATTTTGTATGATGTACAAAAGCAACTACAGAAGTGCTTAATCAAACTTTTTGAGTTCAATCCTTTTTTAATGTCAACATTTTTGGAGACCCCCATGTGACAGTAATTGTACATTTAGCACCTTGTAAATTGATCAAATGAATTATAACAGAAGCCTATGGGGAAATGAATTACACTTTAAAATTTTTGTTAGTCAAGAGAGCATCCAAACATAGTAAAAAATGTTGTAATAGAGTATGATATTCGATGCACAAATGTGAATATGATCTTTGTCAAGCTGGATGTTAAAGGGGAGAATACAACTACATGTAGGTTTCTCATTTCTTATGGCAGCTTTTTGTAAGCTGGAGCCAAGACTGGCATTTAAAGTATATGCAAATCACAATATGCAAGATTATTATTAGGGCATCCTCTTTGACCTTGAAGTTTTTCTCTGGTTTCCAGCCTAAATAGTGACAACTATAAAAAAAAAATCATGTAATTTCATTTTTCCTTTATATAACAGGGGAACCAGTAAGGCAAAAGTTATGGTCCTGGCTATGGTGGCTGGGTATCAAATAGTCATTAGAGCTAGCTTCGGGTAAGCACAAAGAGGGTTCAAGAGAAGTAAGGGATATGAATTAGAGAGGGAAATCTTGAAAACCACAGGGCAAAGAGACTTAAAGAAAAAATAAGCAATTTGTGTTCAGGTTTTCTTGTTAATTATTACCTGTTAATAAACATGTTCTTCTGTTTGCAATAGGTATCAGAGGAGTAAGAAGTGGGATCTTTTGATGGGGCAATGAGGGTTAAGTGACCTGCCCAGGGTCACATAGCTAGTCAGTGTCAAGTGTCTGAGGCTGGATTTGAACTCAGGTACTCCTGAATCCAGGGCCGGTGCTTTATCCACTGTTCCACCTAGCTGCCAAGAAGTGGTATCTTAATAAAAATGAAGCCCAAATTTCAGATTCTTCTAAAGGACAACTCAGGTTGGGAATGGAGACATTACTGAACTATGAAGGTGCTGGGAGGTGTCAAATAGTTTTAGCCCTATCTATGTGAGTTAGGATTTGAGATCTAGAGTCATAGCTTACCACAATGATACATTATATATTGTATATACCACAATTATACATATTTGTACATTAAAACTTTTTAAAAAATTATTCAAAGACAGTGTTTTGTGCACATAAATATCTGTGGTATTGAGAGCAATACTGTTACCCAGCAGAGATCATGGCTCACAAGCTAAGAGTCATTGAAATCGAGGACTCCAGTTTCTAACATGGTTAGTAGAAAAGCATGAAATCAAATATTTCATATGCATATCCCCAATCATATTAGTTAAAATGGCACAGGAACCAAGTACATTTTTTTAACCTCTGGGGAAGTCAAACCATCATCTGACCTCAATGTTCTTTGAAACTGAGCAAGCCAGCTTTCATTTTCTAAAGTATTACCAATTGTTTCCTGTTGTCCCTGATTGTAGTGGGATGTTTTTCACAAATGTATTGTACAAGTCTCAGGGCTATTTTGGAGAGGGCTACTTGAGGCATTGTTGTCATTGAGAGAAACAAATCTTCTCCCTAAGAAAACAATTGAGTTGCCTAGTGATATCTTGCTGAAAAAGATGCAGAATTTCTTACAAAACAAAGTGTGTCCGATAGATTTGAAATAGCTAGAGAATGGTTTACCGTAAATTTCCGAGTCAGAGTAAACAGCCAGGCAAAGGTCAGCATTGATCTGTGGGAGTGCATTTGCTAAACCCAGTAATAAATTCTCCCAAGCACCAAAGTAGCAACTGTATCAATTGTCTGTTATGCCTTTTCATGTTTGCCAACCATCAGAAAGGTAGACCCACAGTTCTCTTAAATGAAATCTTGTATTCCTGTCTAAGTGCATCCCAGAAATCTGGTGTGCTATCTCTGAGAATGTGAGGAGCCCTTTAAATTTTGTCCAGTGAGAAAGCCTTGCTGTCTATGATGTGTTGTCATGTCCTGTGTACTGGTTCTTTTTTAGGATGCCTTTTAAGGATTCATATCAGGTTTTAAAGAGGAAGAAGTTGTTTGTTTTTTTTCTTCCTGGTTATTTATCATCCTAAACAATCTTTCCTAGTTCACCTTTACTGTCTTCTATTGTTCAATTTTTAAAAATCATTCTCTCTCTTTTTTTTGTTTTTGTTTTTTGCGGGGCAATGAGGGTTAAGTGACTTTCCCAAGGTCACACAGCTGTTAAGTGTCAAGTGTCTGAGACTGGATTTGAAGTCAGGAACTCCTGAATCCAGGGCCAGTGCTTTATCCACTGCGGCCACCTAGATCCCCCCTTTAGAAATCATTCAAAGTATGTTGTAACCAGTGGAGTGTTACTGAATGTTTAACAATCAGCTTCTAGGGGGACAATGTATAAGTGATAAATTTAATCTATATTATTATCATTTTCTATCATCATGATCTTGTCTAGACAATGAGTCAAATAATTAATCAAGCCTTGATTTATAGTTTTGCTGATTTCTGAGGTGTAAATGCTCACACTGAAAATTTAACAATCATTTTTAAGCTCTCAGAAACAGGAGCTGACTCTAGCATCTCTCTCTCTCTCTCTCTCTCTCTCTCTCTCTCTCTCTCTCTCTCTCTCTCTCTCTCTCTTTAAACTAGGCAATGAGGGTTAAGTGACTTGCCCAGGGTCACATAGCCAGTAAGTGTCAAGTGTCTGAGGTCGGATTTCAACTCAGGTCCTCCTGAATCCAGGGCCATTGCTTTATCCACTGTGCCACCTAGCTGCCCCCTCTAGCATAACTCTTTTTGTGACTCGAGCATTTCATGGAAGAATTAAGGGTTAATTGTGTCAGAATAATTTCACTTCTGATCATTTTTTCCTCAGAAACCAAATTTTCCAGATATCAAAGTACTGGAAACAATTCAGTTAAATTCATTTCAATTAAAACAATTATTAGATGGTAATGCTTTACATAATTGCACATTCATAACCTATATCTGCTTACTGCCTCAGGGAGGGGGAGGGAAAGGAGGAATAGAATTTGGAACTCAAAACTTCAAATAAAAATGTTTTTTTAAAATAAAAAAAATTAGATTCCTAATATGTGTAAGATGCTGGACTATGCATTGTGGGTACAAAGACAAAAACAAAAGAGTTCCTGCTCTCAAATGTATTATATTCTATTGGTTGGTGGGGAGGGGGAAGAAAGACCTCTTGTAGAAGGAAGAAACTGAGCTATGTTTTGAAGGCTGCTAGAGAATATACAAAGTAGTAATGAAGGGGGAGTATATTCCAGATACTATGGAAATGCTTTTCAAAGGCAAGAAGGAAATAACTGAAACATAACTGGGTTTCAATAAACAGAGGACACTCAAATAGCTTGGACAATCTAGTATTCATTTTTTGCCTCAAAGTTCAATTCTTCCTGTTACTGGAAGGTGAAATTGGGTACAAGAGAGAATCAGAAACACAAATAGTCTACTTAAAGAGTACTTTCTATTTTAAATCTAGTTGTTAATTCAAATTTAGTATTTTCTCAATGTGGGAATTGAGTGAACCACCCTGACTCCATCTTATGACTCTATCTGCACCTAGCTCACTTCTCCTTCTACCTAATCATGGCTAGAATCCAATTTCTGTCTTGTGAGAAAATTTTATTCAATTATGGGAATTGTGAAAAAAAAATCTTATGGTATTGTTTTAACCCTGCCCTACATGGCTGGGAAGTTGGACCACTTCTACCTGCCACTTAGAGACCCTTAACTAAAGAACTAGGTTATGCTGATCAGAAATCTGGTCATATCTGAAGTTGGATGCAAAGGATTTTCTCACAATTATGCATCTCAAGCAATTCACATCTTATCTGAAAACTGGCCCCATATTGTTCAATTAATTATTCTTTCCATTCTCCTTAGATTGTCCAGAATGGGAGACCTCTTTTTATGATTCCAATGTTGGAAGGAAACTCAAAGGTCATCTTTTCTAACTCAAACATGAACAAGAATTTGTCTAATAACATCACATACAAATACATTCAGTTCAGTCTCAGCTTGAAGAATTCCATGAGGGGGAAACCAATAACTCCAAAAGCAGCAAGTTCTACTTTTGTATAGCTCTGATTGCTTTAAAAAATGTGGTTTTTTTTCCCCCTTGACATAAAGCTTAAATTTTCCACCTTGGTAACCTCTACCTTAGTTCTTGCTGTCTTCTCATTAAATATCACTTTGTAAGAGATAACTGATATTAATTAATTAATTGATATTGAAGAGATATCCATTGATCAAAATTATATTTGGGATTTAATAACAGACAGTTGATGGTGGGGAATGACTCATAAGCAATAGAATTAAGTAACCCTGCCCCAACCCCTCAGAAGCTTGAAAGAAATTGTAAACTGACATCCTCTGAGGACCTCATTTCCTAGTCTGAGTATGTTGAGAGAGTGAGCCCTTAGATTATATACTATACTATTACAGTGACTAGAATACCATTCTCAGAGTCATAAAGGCCTGGATTCAAGTCCTTCCTGTCTCTGACGGATAATGATTGTGTTAACCTGTGTAAGTCAATTAACTTTATAGTAGTCCTGGAGACTGTTCAAGATTATAAATGTTAGAATAGTTGCCAATCTGCACTGGAGAAAGGAGTTTACTATCTTGAATTTCCTACAATAATAAAATCAAAAATCTCAACATGAATGAATGAACAAATTCATGGATGAATAAAATTATGCCTTGACTAGATAAATTTGAATTTTCATATTCATATTCCAACAAATTTCAGTATAGGTATTGACATACTGGAATAAAAATCTTCAGGGGTCCAGGTGCAAGTGGGGAGGAGGGGTTGTGGTGGTGAAAACACACAAAACAATATCTGTGAAGAGAGCAACAGAAGCTAAGGTCATTTTGTCCTGAGAAGAGAATATTTAATGAAGATGTTGTCCCTGATGGAGACAGGAGATAAAGCTGTCTTCAAGAATGTGAAAGTAGGCTGTGTGGAAGGGAGATTAAAGATGTAATCCTTGCATCTAAAGTGCAGGAGCAAGAAGAGGAAATTGCAGGAAGGAACATTTAAGCTCAATAAATGTAGAAAAAATAAGTCACTAACAATTAGAGTTATCCAAAATTTGAAGAGACTGCCTTCTAAGGCTGTGGATTCTCCTTCACTAGAGGTCTTCAGAAGCAAGATGATTATATTTTGGGAATTCTGGAGAGAGGGTGCCTGACTCTTTTCGGGTATGGATTGAACTGGATGTCACCTGAGTTCCTTCTGTCTATGAGACTCTCTGAATATCTTGCCTAGGTCTCTCCTTGGTTAAAGCAATTATAGACCTAGTCTGAAATAATGAAAGTGAATTGTTATCTTCATGACTTGACAAGAGTAAATATGCAAGGTATGTAAACTCAGGGGTATGTCGACTTTCAGAAGTGGCATGCCAAGCTGCCATTGATTCACTCTGATTAAAGACATCTAATGCCTTCAAATACATTTTACCATTTAAAATGCCCCCTTTCAGAAACTTTTTTTACTTTGTTATATGCCTAAACAAAAAGTCTGGCTATCATGGTCCTTTGACTAGTATGGCATTGTCTTATTCCCTCACCAGATCCTGCTATGCTATTTGTTGCCATTGTCAACCACATTTTAGGCCAAGGCTTGGGAAGAATAACCTGACTGTTGACAGAAATAAGAAAATCAGAAATGGAAGCATGTTTTGGAGTTATGCATTGGACATTTTTATTTTCAGGCTGCCTATAGGACATCTAATAGAAATGTCCAACAGACATGGAACCAGGGTTTAAAAATAAAGTCACAACTGGAGATTTGGGAATCATCTTAATAGATGTGAACTTTAATGCTGTGAGACTAGGTATTAACTCCAAGGGAGAGTTTAAAGACAGTGGAATACAGTACTACAGGCTAAATCTTGGGGGATTCTCACATTTAGAGGATGGGAGGCAGAATCTAAACAAGTTTATGAAGGTGATAGAAGCAGAGAAGGAAAAATTTTTTTAAAAGATAGGAAATTTGGGAACTGTGCAAGGGAGCCTAGAGGAAGAAGGTGAATCCCGAATGCCTCTACCTAGGAATGATGAATATACCTGCTGTCAATCAGAGGGACTAATTGCATTAGGACAATTAGGAAATGAGCAAGGGTCGGTTGGAAATTGCTCACACATGAGGCATAGGGCAGGCAGGGACAAGAACCAAGTGCTTTGTGCTCTCTAACAGCAGAGGCTGCTGAAAGCTAACTCTAAGAGCAACTATACCATGGAAGAGAGAAGGAGTCTCTCAGAAGTCGGGTAAGGAGATAAGATGATTTTGTATCAAGGAGGCAAAAAGTGGAGGGCAGAAAAGAGTCTTGCTTAGGAGGGAGTGATTGATGAAAGCAAATATAAGGAATTTGCACAAACAAGATGAAGTTTGAAAATTGCCTTCTTTTTTCTGTGCTTTCCCTTGAACTTGAGTGGCCCATGTCATCAGCAAATCTATAAGCATTAATTAAGCATTTACTAGGTCTCATGTACTTAACTAGGCAGTAATAATTCAAATGTAAAAAATGAAAAATCTTCACACAGAACTTATATTCTATGAAAACAAATGCATATAAACTAGTTAATATAAGGTGGTTTGGAAGTAAAGATACTAGGTCCTGTCAAGAATCAAGACAGGCTTCACATAGAGTTGGTACTTGAACTATATCCTGAATGAAGAGGGGTTTTATGAGGCAGAGAGAAAGAGAGAGTACAGTCAAGGCATGTGTAAAAGCACAGAGATGGGAGATGTTGCATCTTGTGTGAGGAGAAGAGTAATTTAGAGTAACACAAAGCAATCAACAAGAATTTTATTAAGGACCTATTATATGTAAAATGTTTTGATTAAAAAAAAAACACCTTACCTCTGTCCTCAAGCACTTTACATTCTAGAAAAGGGAAGGGAACAAGAATTCAAGAATTATTAGGAACCTATTGTATTTGAGTCACTGTGATCTTTTTTCTTTTTTGTGGGGCAATGAGGGTTAAGTGACTTGCCCAAGGTCACACAGCTAGTAAGTGTCATGTTTCTGAAGCCAGATTTGAACTCAGGTCCTCCTGAATCCAGAGCCAGTGCATTATCCACTGTGCCACCTAGCTGCCCTGAGTCACTGTGATCTTTATAGACATTATGTAATTTGATCCTCACAACAATACTGGTTGGGTAGGTGGTATTATTTTCTCCATTTTACAGCTGAGGAAGCTGAGGCAGACAGCAGTTAAATGACTGACACAGCTAATAAGAGTCTAAGAATTTGAAATCAAATCTTCTTGACACTAGCCACAGTGACTCTACTCCATAATCCAGCTAGGGCAAGGGGTAGGAGTCAGGGTGGCATGAGAGGGGTTGTGGGAAACATGACTATACAAATATGCATATATACAAGATCGTAAAATAGATGTGATGTCACTTTAGAAGGTAAGGCTTTAGCAACTGAACACTAGTTGGTGTCCTATGAATCTATATTGTGCTTCCTCTTGATGCTATTTGAAGATAAAGAAAACTTTTTTGCATAACAGTAGGCTTACACAGGCTAGAGAAATATAATAATAAAGAGAGAAAATTTAGGAGCCTGCTGGCTCCTGGATACTTCTGGATACTTCTTCCTCTTGTAGCACCCCATCTAGGGCTATCTTCTCTGCCCACCACCCATACTTGAACTCTTTACCTAAGGTGGACTATTATCAAGATCCAGAGTTATAAACTTGTGGGCAGATATTTAAACAAGTGTAGCTCATGATTCCCCATAAGTGTGCTTCCCATTAACAATCTGCCAGTAGATTAATCAGCTTTTCGCAAAAACATTTAGTAAGATGGTATAGTAAGACGAGTTAGTGCTAATCATTCCTTCACCAAAGCTCTATGCATGTTCTTCAAAACACATTTAGCATCCATGGGAAGAGGAAGCTAAAATTTAGATTACAATGCTAATCTAATTGGTGTGGCAAAAGGGTAATTTGTCTCCTGATGCTGCAAGTCTCATCTCTCTGTGTAGAGTACAGTACTCATGCAGCTGCACTTAGAATAGACACTTGCAGGTTCTGAGGATCTGGAGGGCATTTTTTCTGAGTAGGCCACTTATCTGGACTCTGAGGATCTGATGTTTCTTGAGCCCATAACTGGCACTTCTCTCAATTCTGAGGGGTTGCATTCCTGGAAGCTGTTCCATTCTCTTACAGCCGTCTCTGAATTCCATCTGTCAGTGTACCTCTGCTTCTGGCTGGATGAATTTCTCCCTACTGATACACATCCCTTGCAGGTTTAGGTCATTTCCCATCTCTTACCCTCTGCTATAGGCCAAAGAATTCTCAAGCTTGCTTAGAAGCTTCCATCATTTGACTGACAAACTGCTTAAATTCTTTGATCTTTTAAATGCCTCCACAGGCATGGTTAGATCGATTGTTTAGCAAACACACTTGTTCCTTTCTTTACCACCTCAAAGAGGTCCACATAGTATAAAGGGACCACAAGATGTAGACTATTCTGTGATTACATTAAGTGAACTGGGTGAGGGGCTGTGAATTAGTGCAATCCTTATACAGTAATATGGAATCAAAAGAGAAGCAGAGGATCTTAGGCTGACCCATTAGGTTTTGGAGCTGTAAAATGCTGGCAATTCCTCCTTCCTAACGATCATCTAAAAGAGGAAAGTACTGCCTTGAGAGGCAGCAGGATCCCATTCCCAAGAGTCCCTCATATGTAGGTAGGATGACCAATTATTCAGGAGTGTGTAGGAAATTCCTATAGAGCTATGAAATTAATTGGATGGACTCTGAGATTCTGTGATTTCATTAAATTTGGTTTTGGAAAGAAGGGGTTGAGGTGACCATTGTGAATTTTAGATTCACTTTTAGCAGAATAGTTTAAGGACAATATGAAAAGCGGCTAGAATTCTGTGATGAGACAGGGATGCTCTGTGTTGAATGTGGTGCCTGACCACTAAAATAACTCCTTTCTGATTTTTAAAAAGGAACACTAAGAAGGCACTGGAGACTCATTAGTGAGATTACTTTGGGTTTTCTGGTTTCTTTTTTGTTTATTTTCCCCTGGCCCATTTTTCTCATCTTTGTGGTAATAATTGTGCTGCATTTCTATATGGAGAAGGTCATAACTGGGAGGATATTGTTCAGACAAGGGGCATAGTATTTCAGAATTACATGTGGTTCACCAGACTAAAAGCTTCCTTGTTTGACAGTCACGGCCCTAGTCCAGCTGGTTCTGTCAATGTAAACAAAATTGCCCCCAGTCTATTCACTTCCCCATCATCTTAATGTAATAACTTGTGTAGGTTGAAATATTATTTTTACTCATCCAACTTTTTTTTTATATTTGAGAAGGAGGTAAGGGGATTTCATGAAACTTCTTTCGCCACCAAAGCAGATGCAATGACAGATGAGACTACCTACATGGGACAACTCAGAATGATAATTGAGCCAGAGGGAAATGAATATCTAATGAGACTTAAATTTACAAGGGGAAGAAGAATATTCCATGATCATTTTAAAGTTTTCTTTGTGTTTAACATTTGCAAAAACAGTATATCACAAATTGTAATGGAGGAAAGTTTCATCTAATTAAAGAGAGACCAATATTTCTTTCTTCCTTAGAAAGAAATATCACTGAAAAACAATTCCATGAATCAAGTACTCTGTTCATCAACCTATTGGGATTTTTCAAGGAAATATAATATCAGGGGTTCAGTTTGGTGCATATTTCAACCTTGCCAATTCCCTACACCACCCCCTATTCCACCACCCCGACTGTTACTTCAATTTGCAGGAGTAATTTCAGTGAGATATGTGCCTGGAAGGAGTCACTCTATTCTCACTAAAAGTATATTCTCCTAGGCATCCGCCAGACCCTGTGAATAACAGGTTTATTACATAGAATGTCATTAGATCCTCATTTCCAATGAGGACAGGACAAAAGAAAATTACTTTAGGGGGAAAAATGAGAGAAGAAATTGAGAGGAAAGGGGGCAGATTAACTTAAATGGGAGAATTAGAGGTGATGCTGGTCCTAAGTAAAAATAAGACAAAGTCATGGAAAATAAAAATAGTTAAAGAAGCTTGGGGAAATGAGAAAAGAAGTGAAGATATATCAACTTCTTTGGGACATGGCTTCATATCAGTGTCTTCTTGGTACAAGGTCAATGAATAAATGTAATTAATAGTTGTCTGTGAGCAAGGAAATAAATCCAGCTGGACAGCAGAGAAGAAGCATCACTGAAACACTGCTTGTTATTGTTGACAGACTTCTCCCACCAAAGAGATATGAGGATTTGCTCAGTGAAAAAAAAAAATATTTGAAGAGAGAATGAATCACAGAGAGAAACTGTCAATGGGAGATAAATGTCAAGGTAATTTGGTACTAGCTATAAGGATCCTCATATGAAGGTAGACAAAACAACAGAAACTCTTCATGCTATACATACTCAGGGAAAAAAATAAAGGATTCACAAATAGATGCAGTTGATCCTATTTCACTAGCCTCAGTGAGGGTACCTTTCTATTTTAAAGGTCAGGGAAGTGGCATAGCTGACTGACTGCTGGACTCTGATCTGAGTTTGAATTTTTCCTAGATGTGTGACTGTGGGGAACTCATTAACCTTCCTCAGCCTCAGTTTCCTTATCTGTAAACCAGAGATAATAAGTATCTACCTCACAGGGCTATTAAGGGAATCAAATGAAATTGTATATGGAAAGTCCTTAGCAAACTTCATAGTGCCATACAAATGGTAGCTTTTTTATTGTTTGCTTAATTGGGAGAGATTTGATATATTAAATTATATATCCCTAATATTAATTTATATATATAATTATATGTTATATATGTACATGTATGCATATACATATATACACATACATAGACATGTATCCATACACACATACATACACATATATTAGGAAATGGATAGGGAATAAATCTGTGATTTCAGTTATAGAGAATTCCTTCACCAGTGAGTGAACTTTAACAAAGGCAAATTGGTACCTTCTCTGTATCTTATGGAGGCATCTAGGTGGCTTAGTCTCCTGAAGTCAGGAAGACTAGAGTCAAATCCAGCCTTGGACACTTACTAGCTGTGTGACCCTGGGAAATCACTTAACCTCTGCTTTCCTTAATCCACTGGAGAAAGAAATGGCAAACCACTCCAGTATCATTGCCAAGAAAACCCCAGGGACAGTATTAGTGGCTGTGGTTCACAGGGCCATAAAGTTTGGGACAAGACTGGAATGACTGACTGAAGAAGCAGTGTAATTTATAGTTTTAGGGAGTTGTCTGGAGGATGGAGAGGTTAAATGATTGACACATAGTATGTATAAGAGACATGACTTGAACCCAGGTCTTTCTAACCTCAAGACTAGTTTTCTATTCAGTTTGCTTCTAACTTTCAGTGCAGAAATATGTGTGGTTAGGATTTCTTTTTCAGCATGTAGGGGTTTGGAGATACTTCCTATTTTACTCAAAGACAGCTGGTATTTCTATATCTGATGAAATAGCCTATTTGTCTGGGATTCTAGTGACCTGGAAGTTCAGAATTTTGGTCATAATCTGATATGATTTATTTGACTTTTAACAAGTCACTTTTCTTCACCTGTCTAGTTCCCTTATTCCATACAATGAGAGAATGGGACTAAATTATTTCTAATAACCCCTTTCTTATGCTAATACTAAATAAGGTATGTTTAATGAATCACAGGATCATAGATTTAGAACTGAAAGAAATTTCATTTGTCAGTCCACCACATTATTTTCCAAAGAAGGAAACTGACATACAGGGAAATCAAATGATGTTTCTCAGGCTCAAAAAGCAAGTATCTGTCATGTGGATTTATGATTCGACCCATGTATGAGAACCCACAACATAGGGAAAAATACATATGTATACACACACACACACACACACACACAAAATCTATAGCTGCTCTTTTTGTAGTGGCAAAGAATTGGAAATTGAGTACATGCCCATCAATTGGGGAATGGCTAAACAAAGTGTGTCATATGATTGTGATGGGATATTATTATGCTATAAGAAATGATGATCAGGATGCTCTCAGAAAAACATAGCAAGACCTACATAGACTGATGCAAAGTGAAGTGAGTAGAATAAGGAAAATATCATACACAGTAACAACCATGTTGTATGTTGATCATCTATGAATGAAATGATGTAAGATAATGTTGAAGGACTCATGATTAAAAAGCCTATCCACCTCCAGAAAAAAACAAAACAAGACAAAACTGATAGTCTGAATGCAGATAGAACTGTACTTTTTTACTTTAGTTTTCTTTTTTTTTTTTTGGCTTGTGTTTATTTCACAACATGACTAATATAGAAATATGTTTTGCATGACTGTACATATAATAACCTATATCAAATTGCTTGCTTTCTCAACAAGGGGGTAGGGGAGTGAGGGAGGGAAAGAAATTGGAACTATTTTTTTAAAATGTTCATTTTTAAAATTGTAAACTTAAAAAAAATGAAATATGTTAAAATGAGTCGATCT
This sequence comes from Dromiciops gliroides, assembly GCF_019393635.1. NCBI lineage: Eukaryota > Metazoa > Chordata > Mammalia > Microbiotheria > Microbiotheriidae > Dromiciops > Dromiciops gliroides. The sequence continues at coordinate 515,904,509 of NC_057863.1, forward strand.
TCACCTTATGGGCTTTTAATACAGTACCATAACAACTCTATCATACTGACTTTTTAGGATTAAACAGGAAGTGTCTTACATTTTCCTTTTTTTTTTTTTTTACTAGAGGTCAGTTATGTTTTGCAGAAAGGCTCTCTAAAACAATGAAACCTTTCAAGGCAACACAGTTTATGTCCCTTGGATTCTTGCACTAAGACTTTTGCAACACCCTGTATTGTTAAGTAAAGAGACTGGTAGGGCCAGAGGTAGAAAGACTTTTAGTTTAGAAGGCAGAAGACCCACAACCTAATTCTTACTGTTAGGCCAGCTAACATGAGGGAACTTGAACAAAATAGTTAACGTCTCTTTGCCTCAATTTTCTCATCTATAACATGAAATTGGACTAGGTAATCATGTATTTTTATGACTTGACTATGTGAGCTTGTTAAAAGGAATTTTCCCTTGTTGGGGTAGGAAATGGAGGGAAAAAAAAACAAATTCCTGTTAATTTTTTTTAAAAAAAGAGTCTGGAGAGGTGCTATAAATGAGGAATGTCATGTGCATTTTCAGACTGTCACTCTATTGTTAATTTTGCCTAACTGTTTTACTCGGTTACAAAAGAATTCTCAAGGAATTGAGATAATATGTAAATGTTTGTAATATAAAAACAAAACATACCAATAAAATTTTCAACAATGTTATAGATTAATTCATATAAAGGATTGCAGTGTTGTGCATATACATATATGCCAGTAGTTATCAATATTTTCTTAGTCATTTTTCCTTTTGAATAATGATAACATGCATACTTATAAAATAATGTTAAAGGTAAAACAAAGACTTGCTTATATAAGACCTGCTCAAAGATCCAACTAAGCCATATCATCCAAAAGTCACTTTGAGATAAGACAAAACAAATGAAAAATGGAAAGGACTTTTTAAGATTCTAAAATAAATATACTCATCATTAATGACAGTAAAGCTGTCACTCTGTACTCTAATATGACAATAGCCTAAGCATTACTTGAGGAAATTGAATTGGCTGACCTCTCAGCTCCTGCCTGGCTTTCTACTTATGATCCTATGATTCTAAGTAGAAATGGCACTAAAGTAAACAAATAATGGGAAGAATAGCCATACTGGACCAAATGCATATAAGGGAGGCCCACACTGGAAGTAACCATTTTGAGGTCTTGAGAGATTAATTTTCAAAATATTTTAAATGGGGGGAAGCTAGGTGGCACAGTGGATAGAGCACCAGCCCTGGATTCAGGAGGACCTGAGTTCAAATCCAGCCTCAGACACTTAACACTTACTAGCTGTGTGACCCTGGGCAAGTCACTTAACCCCAATTGCCTCGCCAGAAAAAAAAGAAAAACCACCACCACCAACAACAACAAATATTTTAAATGATGGAGACATAAAAATGCTTTGAAACCCTGTTTGGGGTTTTCTTAGTGGAGATAAATGAGCGATTTGTCATTTCTTTCTCCAGCTCATTTTACAGATAAGGAAACTGAGGCAAAGAGGGTTAAGTGACTTCTTCAGGCTCACACAGCTAATAAGTATTTGAGACCATATTTGAACTCGGGAAGAGGAGTCTTTCTGACTCTAGGCTTGGCACACTATCTACTGTGCAACCTAACAGCCTTAAAAAATCAGATTTGAAGAGTCCTTCCATTTTAAATGTATTATGGAAGGTGATTAGTTGCATTCAATTATTTCAGTCATGTCTGACTCTTTATGAGCCTTTTTAAGTGTTGTTTTTTAAAGATACTGGAGTGGCTTGCAATTTCTTTTTTCAGCTCATTCTACAGATAAGGAGGCCAAGCAAGGTACACAGGGTTAAATGGCTTGTCAAGGGTAACACAGCTAGTATGTGTCTAAGGCCAGATTTGAACTCAGGAAGATGAGTATTCCTGACTGTAGGACCAGCACTCTATCCACTGTGCCACCTAGCTGCACAAGTACATTATATGTCTCTGCAAATCCATGGAAGTAGAAGATGAAATGGCATGCATTAATAATTTGAGAATAGAAATAGGTCTTGGTAGAAGGTAAAATGTCTAAAGGGTAATGCTATGTGATAATCCTGTAAAATTAGGGGGAAGCCAGACAGTGAAGGAATTTAAGTATCAACTGTGGAGTTCTAGTTTTGTCTTATAGGTGATAGGGAGCTACTAGAGCTTTTGAGCAAGGGGATTCTACTCTGATATCTGTGAGCTCTTTTTGGTAGCTGTTTGGAGGAGGACTTGGGGAGAGAGAAAATTAAGGGTGACCATTTAAGAGGCTTTTGAAATTGTACAGAAAAGAGGAGATGAAGGCATGAATTAAGGTGGGAGCTATGTGAGGAGTGAGGAAAAAAACAATGAGAGCGTTCTTTTCGAATGTGCTATTTGGCAACTGATAATATACTAAGGGTAAGGAAGAATAATGAAGAGTCAAGGGGACTCAGATGGTAAACCTGGGTAACTGAGATGTTGGTTCTCTCAGCAGAAATGAAGTTCTGAAAAGCAGTGAGTTGCTGCTGTTGGTGCTGTGGGTATTGTTGTTGATAGTGGTGGTGGTGGTGTTTGGTGGTAGGAGGGATGAGTTTTGGTTTGGGTATGGTTATATTAGATTTCTATAAAATATTAAGTTGGAAATGCCCTGTTTGGGTTATGTAGCAGTGGAGAGCAGGAAAGAAAAGTATGTAAACTATCAAAAAAAACATGAATTCAAGTGAAGAATCAGGAAATGGGGCCATGATATAGGAAACTTGAGAATACTGGTGTTCAAGGGAACTAAGAGCAACACAAGTTTTTGGATGTCGTCTTCAAGAAATATTGTAAGAAAGTTTCAAAGGATTGGTTAAAAAATAAAAAAGCCCTACCAAATACATACACAAAAAAATCACAGGGTATCTACAAAGATGAAACCAAGATTTAACATCTAAAAATATCATAAACTCCAAAATTATCAAGATAAATAAAAGTAAAAGCTACAAGCTACCCTGAGTAGAAAAAAATATATTTCAAAAGAAAAACCATTAGAATCTTAATGGAATTGGTAAGGAATAAAATGGATAGCAGATATTCAAATATAGTATTTCTAAAATTAAAAAAGTATGAGCCATAAACCTAGAATTTCTTTACCCAGAAAAAACTTTTGTTTTTATTGACATGGTTTTATTTACATATTTGTATAGAGTGTGGAAAAATGTCTTTGAAACAATTGTTTGGGAAAATAGGTGGGGGTTTGGGATAGGGCTTTGGGATAGGAGTTTGTGATAGATAGGAGTCCTTAGGAATTCCTCTTTAAAGAATTACACCCTCTTGCACACAAATCCAATTAGAATAAAGTAATAGTTTATTTAGGGTGCTAGGGAAAGGAAACCAAGATAGAAATCCTTGGACTTTTCATGGGGAGAAGGCATAGCACAGAGGCATGGCTCTGAGATACCTATCTCCTGGAACAGGAGACAGGCAGGTACTTTTATAGAGGACCGATGGGGGTGATCATCTGACTGTGGAAAATTCCCTTTGTGTTGTTTAAAATCTAAATGTGTGGTTGCCTTAAATTAGAAGCTTTAGCACCAGTCCTTGGGCATTAAACATTTATTAAAGCATACCAGGTATTCATGTGGAGTTCAGAAAGTTAAGAAAAGGCCTATCTAGCCTAAAGTTCCATCCTGGTCTGGTTCTTCCTCAAGTCCTCCACCAGGAGCCTGCTTCAACAACAAACTCCTTTCAAACTGAGTATGGAAGCTTTTTACAGGTCTGGAGCAGAGGCAGTCCTTACACACTGCTTCAAGTTGATTCGCTGGTGTCATCCAAATCCATTGGTTCATAGGACCTGAAAGTGGTCTTGAGTTAAGTTCAAAGTCTTTAACTTCTGAGAACAATACCTTCTTAAGGGCTAGCCAGGTGTATTTACAATCTAATTAACTTGAAGTAGGCTAATCAGCAGTTCAATCACTCTCACTTAATTTAATCAGTTTAGATTAATCTCCAGGTGGGCCTTTGAGTATCTGCTAAATCCCATTATTTTATCACACCTTATTGGGGGAGGACCATTCCCCACTCATTGTGGCTGGAGGAGTTGGGTGAGGGGTGGCTATGGATCTCTCAAGCCATCTCTGTCTTCCACACACCACAAAGGCAGCAGTCACACCTAATCTTATCTCCCCAGGGGTGGGGGAGACTGGAATGAGGGGTGGTGGTCCTGGAGCTAGCTCAGTTCAGATCCTGGTGCCACTTATTTCTTTAGGTGTGTCTGTCCTTTGGTTTAGTTTTTCAAGGAGAAGGTTCTTTGATTTACCCCCCCAGAGAACTTCTGGGGTATGCTAGGCCTATAACACAATCAAGATAAAAGAATTGCTAACATATTCTGAAAACAGAGAATTGTAGGGACAAAATCACTAAAGGTATCAGCAGAGTGTTTCAGAGAATTAGGAGGAGAGAGGGAGGGAGGAAGAGGGAGAGGATGGGTCAGGATTTTCTCAATGCAAAGGTCCCATCTTTTATTCACAGATTTCAAGCTGATAGGTGCCTTGGAGTGAATAGTGCATAGTCTTCATTTTATAAATAAGAAAATTAAGTCCCAGAGGCACTGTGACTTGTAGGCAGAAAGTGGCGCATGTACTAGTATGTGGTTATATATTTATGTATATCTATTCATAGATGTCTGTATACCTACACATTCAAATATATGCACACACAAATATACAAATACACATTCATACAGTATAAAGGGAAGTAATATGAAATCAATTGGGAAAGACAGGGTGAAGTCAGATTTTGAAGGGCTTTAAGTGCCAAGCAGAAGAATTTTTATTTCATCCAGCTAGTTAGCACAGTGGATCTAAGACTATTTCAAATCCAGCTTCACATACTCTTACCATCTGTGTGACCCTGAATAAATCACTTAATCTCTGCCTTAATTCCTCAACTGTAAAATGAGGATAATAATAGCAACATTTCCCAGGGTTATTGTGAGAGTCAAATGTGTAAAGCATTTAGTACAGTGCCTGGCACATAGTAGGAACTACATATTCTAATAGCCTTGTTTCCCTTCCTCCTTCTATTCTATCCTTTCTTCCCCTACCTTCCTTCCTTTCTTCCATATGGAGCCAAAAAAAGCAAGTCATTAAAATTGGAGGGAAGGGGTGGGGGTAGGGGAATCAAAATGGGAAATACCAACACTAAGAGAAATTGCTTTAAGTATCCCTTTTTTTGCCTGGGGCTGGCCAGGTTTGTAAAGACAGCTATAAAAATTCAAACTACACATACAAGTGTAAAAAGAGGGAAGATAACACCAATTAATGTTTTAGGGGGGAAATGGAGCCATTTGAGGAGGATAATTGTATTTTCTTTTTTATTATTTTTTTCTAAGAAAAGCCATTTTAGATTTAAAAAAATTCATTAAGCATTTAACCTCTTTCTAATCTACTAATAATTGCTTGTTTTTAAACCAAGTACCTATTCCATAAAAGCTGCCAGCCTCAGGCAATGGATCAAACTTGAAGAAGATCATAGAGTCAGAGGGCTAGAGAGGACCTTAGAGGGCATCCATTCTACTCCCTCCTTTTAGGGGTTTAAAAAAAGGAAACTTTGTAGAGTGTCATGGCTGCAGTCTCTTACTAGAAATACTGACTTACTAAGGAGAGAGTCAACCTACCTAAGTTTGCTTGCTCCTCTGTTGAATAAAGATAATAGAACATAGGACTGGAGCGGCTAGGTGGCGCAGTGGATAAAGTACCGGCCCTGGATTCAGGAGTACCTGAGTTCAAATCTGACCTCAGACACTTAACACTTACTAGCTGTGTGACCCTGGGCAAGTCACTTAACCCCAATTGCCTCGATAAAAAACAAACAAAAACAAAACAAATAAAACATAGGACTATAGGAAGATAGTGTCAGACTTGAAAGGGACCTTCAAAATACATTTAATAAAATTCTCTGATATTACATGCATGCATGCATGTATATGTACATACATGTATATGCACACATACATGCGAATATACAAACACATTTCTAGAGAGACATATATGTCTATCTCTGTCTCTCTCTGTTTCTCTCATCTATCTATCTGAACTGAAGCCTAGGAAAATTATATGGGTAGCAGAATTGGGATTCAAATTCTCATCCTATCGCTCCAAGCTCAGTGTTTTTTCTACTACAACATACTGATACGTATGCACTAGATGGGTAACAAAGAAAACACTTTTTTAAAAACATAAAGCCATTATAAATGTTATATGATTAAAGTTCTCTATCTTAACTTCATTAGCTATAGGATGAAAAGAAAAACACAGACCTGGAATGAGTCATTATCTTGCTATTATGTTTTAATTGTCGATGTTGCTGTTGTTGCCATTGTTGTTGATATTATTGTTGTTGTTTTAATATTAGGTAAACTTGGAAGGGGATAAAATTATTTTTGGTATGGAATAAAAAGTTTGGGATGTAAGTTTATTCTCTTACTGAAGTAAGCTCACCAAAAGCATCTCTGGTACAAATCTAGTAGCAGATGGAACAATGGGGATGATATGTATTTGGTCTTGGTCCTGTAGAATTTTTATTTCTTCTGCTGGGTATGTCTCTGTATCTGTGTGTGTGTGTGTGTGTGTGTGTGTGTGTGTATCTGTCTCTCTAAGAGTTTTTCATTATACAATGTTTGGAAGTCATCAGGATTTGTAAAAGACATTGTTCTTAATTTCTAATGGGTCAATGATACATATTGGAGATTTGGAGCAAAAATTTTGTCTGTGATGGTGCTCTGGTTCCAACACTGTATACTTGTTGCATTCTCAATAACATCTTCGTGTGTGTATTTGAAGTGGAGGGATTTGTCACCTGTATAGTACTGTAACCTTCTGGTGCCTATTTCTAGTCATTTGATAAAATCTCTCTAGGGACTGAACAGATCCTAATTTTGTTTGCATTCTTCAGCTATTTCTTGCACAGTTACTTGCAAAAAGCTTTATTTATCAGTGAGTCCAGCATCTTTATGGATAGTCCATTTGTAATTTTTGTAACAGTAACCTGACCCTGAACTGCCATCATAAACCCCTCATTTTCCACAAACAGAACCACATGACTCCTGTATTTGTCTGGCCTGTCTTTGGCATGAGGTAAGCTAATATCACCCTTGGAGGGCCTATTTATTCCACACTTAGATTTCAGTTATTTTATAGGTTCCATCTAGAGCTATGCCACCAAATTTGTTTACAGTTGACAAATCATCTTATTACCTGTTATCAGATTTTACCATTGTTTGGTGAAGTTACACCTCCTAGGTTTTTGATTCATCTATTTTGTGCTCTATGAGTGTCTATGAATGTTCTTTTTTATTGTCATATCGTCATCATCGTTGAATTTCTCCAAATTAGATAGTTATTAGTAAGCTTCAAATTAGAAACTACATACCTCCCCCCTCCAACCTCACATTCTCTTGCAGTCTCTATTCCCTATATTCTGATTCCTCTCTCAGTAATGGTGTACATATATCTTCATGCCCTTTTTGCACTAGATATGAGAATACAAAGTATATAGATAGAAGGTAGAATTGGATTGGGAATACAACATGGATGATGAGTAACAATTCTGTGAGTGTTTCTACGGGAAAATATGTGATTCTAAGAAATATCTACCCCCTTCCCCCAAGGAATAAACATAACAAAATGTCTTTTGCTTTTTCATATAAATAACATATTTACAAGTAAGCACTCATTGGAACTATATTTTAAAAGATGCAATTTTACTAGTAACATGATATTTCTATATAAAAATACTAAAGGATAAAAACATTTAGTAAATACCCTCTGAAACCCCATAAACAAATTCAGATGGCCAGCATCAAGGATTTTGCCAGCTACTAGATTACTAACAATAGGGAGGTTGATTTTTGTTGTTGTTGTTGTTTTAAGTTCAACCTCTTTCTTCCAAATCAGTAAATTCTGATAAAGGCCCATTTACACCTTCTACAATTTCTGTTAACTAGAGCTATAAAATTTACAAATGAATAGAACAAACTTTCACAGCATTTCTCACAAAGACTGCTCTTGCTTGACATGTTTAGCACATCTATCTTATTGGAGAATAAAAGTAAGTCAGTCTGTGGAATCAGAGTCTTAAATACTAAACTGGGAGGAAAAGTATCCGTTTCTTTATTTCTGGTTGCCTTTGAAACTATTGCTAGAAGTCTCTTCTTTGACTTTAGATTTGGCTTTTTTGGAACAGAGGGCAATCAAATCCTGACCTAAACTTTGCAATTTGATGAACTTGATATTTTCCCATTTCTTCTGGTGTGTTCCTCCTTTAGGTAGTAGGAATTGACAGGTGAGATGTGAATGCTTACCTGTTTCAGATCAACTCTTTTCATGTTAACCATTAATTGCACAGGGATTCATCTTCCTTCACTTCCTTAGGCTGCATCTCTACAATGTTTCTGTCTATCTCTCTGCCTCACACACACACATGTACATATATATATACACATATATACATATATACATATATATGTACATATATATATACACAAATATACATACATTTGTGTATGTGTCTATATTTAATCTGTGTTTAAATGACCTTAAAGACCTTTGAGTTGAACCCCCAACACTATATTAAAAACATGAAACACAGAGAGGTTAAGTGACTTAGTGTTGGTCAAACATGTACAAACAGAGATATTATTTGAACTAAGGTCCTCTGACTCCAAAATTTATGCTCTTTCCACTATATTATTATTCTCTTTGGTATGTTCTTCCCACCCCTCCCACCCAGACTTTCCCCTTGGAAATAGAGTATCTCTTATCTACACTGAAGATTTCTAATACCATGTAGGCATTGAGCATAAGAGTGCATATTTAGTAAGGACAACCCTTTGCTTCACCCCATAGAACAAACAAAGAAAATGCAAAGTACTTGCAGAAGCTCATAATGAATTTACATCATTATCCTTCCTGGTTGGTGAGTACAACCATCTCTCTAGGCTCCATCAAACTCATACTTCCACAATGTGATTTGGATACCCTGTAGCAGAGAAATGAATTTAGGTTCAACTTTTTCCCTTAACATTCCAGTGAGTCACTGTGTGGTTCCTATATTCTTTCCACAGATCTATGCAGATCTGTAACCTTATGGTATTTTCCCTCCCTAGGAACGCCCCTTTCTCATTCTCTAACAGAGATATCAAACTCATAGGCAAAACTGAAGTGGGCCCCCTTAAACAGATTAAAATGTAATTGGAATGTGTGACAAAATAAATTGAAAAATTGAACATCAATAATGTTAATTTGTAGTTTTCTAAGGGAATATGCAGCCCACAATGATCTGTTTCTATTTGAGTTTGAAACCATTACTTTGGAAGACTAGGGACAAACTTGGCCATATGATTCCCTTTTCTTGGAGAAACATGTTTAAGGACATGTAACCTCTGATATTGCCTCTCTGAGCTAGATCCATAAGCTCTTGCTACTCTACCATATCTTCAGTTATTGCATCTTCTTACCTTTTACTCATCCCCATAAAATCTTAAGTCCAATGACACTAGACCACCTGAACAAGACAATTCACTTTCCCAACTTCTTTTTCTTCGGCTATGCCCCTTCCCTGGAATGCTTTTCTTCTGCATCTCTGCCTCCTGGTTGTCCACACCTTTTTTTTAGTTCCAGCTAAAGTCGTACATTCTCCAGGAAGTCTTTCATCATCCTCATCCTTCTTAATGTTAGTGTCTCCCCTTGATAGATTATTTCCAGTTTATCCTGTTTAGAGCTTCTTTTTACATAGTTATTTGCATGATGTCTTCCCAATTGGACTGAGAACTCCTTAAGAACAGGGACTGCCTTTTGACTTTCTTTATAACCTCATCACTTAGCACAGTGCCAGACATATAAGCACTTAATAAATTATTCTTGACTGGTTTTTGAGAAAATAATGGGATTTGGCAGATACTCAAAGGCCCACCTGGAGATTAATCTAAACTGATTGAATTAAGTGAGAGTGATTGAACTGCTGATTAGCCTACTTCAAGTTAATTAGATTGTAAACACACCTGGCTGGCCCTTAAGAAGGTATTGTTCTTAGAAGCTAAGGACATTGACCTCAACATGAGAACACCAAGTCCAGTGAACCAATGGATTTGGATGATGCCAACCAATCAACTTGAAGCAGTGTGTAAGGACTGCCTCTGCTCTAGACCTATAAAAATCTTCCACACTCACTTTGCAGGCAGTTCATGGTTGAAGCAGGCTTGTGTCAGCATACTTGAGGAAGAATCAGACCAGGCTGGAACCCTAGGCTAGATAGGCCTTTTCTTAACTTTCTGAACTGCATGTGAATACCTGGCAACCACACATTTAGATTTTAAACATCACAGTTGGTGACCATAAAAGGATTGCTGAACCCCTCAACCTTCTGATCTTCATGTTGGGTAAGAAATTTTATGTTTGTACATTTCTCCTATTTTCATTGATTTTGTGTGCCTGTCCCTTTAAGTTTTCAATTGGTTTTCTTCTACTTGCTAAGTACCTAAGTAACTGCTAAGTACCTGCTTTTCTCTAACTTTAGTCTGGTTAATCAGACAAATGGGGGGTCTGATAAGATCAGGTTAAGGCTTCATTATTGTGGGTTTTCTATTTTGCCTTATCTTTACCTGCTTTTGCCTTTAACTAATAACTTTATAAAGCATTGGTCTTATGAAAGGACCAACAGAGAAAATAAAGAGGTTGAAGAAAAACAAGAGAAACTTTATCATCATCATATTTCAAGAATCTGTTTCTATTGCCATAGATAGGGACATATTTTGCAGAAATGCAGAAGTAGACAGCAAGATATTAATATGAGATCTGGATATTTTAGATATCTAACTAAAAAATGTTCTAAATTGACCCAGAGAAATAATGTCAGTTCAAATGTTACATAAGGGTTTCCTTTTTATGCCATTGTATCTACATTTTGAAATCAATAGTATTAGTTTATATTTATACAGATTTTCATTCTTTTTAAGATTGTTTTAAGCCAGTTTGAGTTTCATTGTCTTTATTCTTCCATGTGTATTTTGTTCTATTCACATATCTCTCTATTTTTGAACCAATAAAGGTGGCCTTGATTTCATAATACAATATCAAGTCTGGAAGTATTATTCTTCCATATTCTAAATAGTTTTGTTTTTACAACTGATTATTTGATCAAATTATATAAAGTATTTCCTTAGTAAATTGATTACCATGACAAGCGTAAATTCCAGAAATACTACTTTTACAAAAAAAAATATTATTTGAAATTATTGCATGTTGCCTATTAACTTCCTTCCTAAACTAATAATCCATTTTTTTGGTATTAGACAGTATTCATTAACTTTCTAAGGGGTCTCCAATTTACTACTTCTACACTGAAACATAACTTTCAATTAAATCCAAGCACCTTTTATTAGATATACATCTAGAAGGTATGAGAAAATAATGGGATTTGGCAGATACTCAAAGGCCCACCTGGAGATTAATCTAAACTGATTGAATTAAGTGAGAGTGATTGAACTGCTGATTAGCCTACTTCAAGTTAATTAGATTGTAAACACACCTGGCTGGCCCTTAAGAAGATATTGTTCTCAGAAGCTAAGGACTTTGAACTCAACATGAGAACACCTTCAAGTCCAGTGAACCAATGGATTTGGATGATGCCAACCAATCAACTTGAAGCAGTGTGTAAGGACTGCCTCTGCTCCAGACCTATCAAAAGCTTCTACACTCAGTTTGGGGGGCAGTTCATGGTTGAAGCAGGCTTGTGGTGGAGGACTTGAGGATGAACCAGACAAGGCTGGAACTCTAGGCTAGATAGGCCTTTTCTTAACTCCAGGTGTTCTCTTTTTTCTAATACCTAGTATGCTTTAATAAATGCTTAATGCCCAAAGACTGGTGTAAAAGCCTCTAATTTAAGGTGACCACACATTAGATTATTTAGACATCACAGTTAGATTTTAAACATCACAAAGGACACATTGATATGTATATTATAAGTACTCCCATAGCATTTCAACATATAAATAATATGTATATATGTGTGTGTATATATATGTATATCACACTTCAGTGTTTTTTTCTCATTGATATCATCATAGTTGATTATTGCTGCATTGAAGCTTATGAGAGTATAGGCTCAAACTGTTGATCAGTTTCAATGCTTTTTTGAGAACACTGCACTAAGGGCTGAGGCAGAAACTGGTATATTTCTCCCCTTCCTCTTCAGTCTACTTATATTTATAAATATGCATCTACCTATTACATATCTCAAAGTTATCAGGCAATTTTCAAAGACATCTGTCAGTGATTTATTATTTAATTCATGTACAATCTTTGATGCTGGGTAATATACCTTTGAATTCAAATTACTTATTAAATATCAGATTTGATACTTCCATGCTGGATTATATTTTATCCATAGTATAATGAATGGTATTATGTGATGTGCTATGTCATTAGTACCAACTAGTGGTTGGCTGAATATGTGACTTCATTCAGATGTCTTCTCCCTTCCTCTCTCTCTCTTTCTCCCAACAGGTAGAGCACAAGTCATGCTATTTCATCCTGTGAGATTCTTATCCATGTCCTCCCATAAATCATCTCCAAGCAATTAATCCAAAGTGCTAGCATTTTTGCTCCCTCCACATTTTTGACATGGAGTAGATATTTTGGATCACACAAATATCGAATGACATTCACAATTTGGCTATCGAGAAGTCATTAGGAGTGGAGGAGCTGTCCAGTGGAGGGCATCAGGGATCTGCCAGCTGCAGAGTTGAGGTTCAGTGGGCAGAGAAAGCTAATGGAGAACCCCAGGAGCACAGGCAGTGACAACTTGGAGACTAGGACTGAGATCATGGAGATAACACCAATAGACAACATTCCAGAAGATGAATCACCCAAGGTGGGTATAGTTGAAAGACTAAGTCTTTGCTACTCCATTGATGGGGAAACTGGAGACCAGAGAAACCAGGAAGAGAGGCAGCAGGGAGATGAGGAGAGAGATTTGGGACAAGTAGCTAAAAGCCAAAAGATTCATCCAAGAGATAAAGCTTATGAATGTGATGAATGTGGAAAAGGCTTCAGTCATTGCTCAACATTGAAGAAGCACCATATGATTCACACTGGAGAAAAGCCCTATAAATGTAATGACTGTGGGAAAATGTTCAATAAAATGGGAAACCTTACTGTACATAATAGGATTCATACTGGAGAAAAGCCTTATAAATGTCAGGAATGTGGGAAAAGTTTTAGTACCTCTTCAAATCTTAATGTTCATAAGAGGATTCATACTGGAGAGAAACCTCACTTCTGTAATTACTGTGGGAAATTTTTCCGAGAAAGGTCCACACTTATTAAGCACCATCAGATTCACACTAGAGAAAAGCCCCATAAATGTAATGACTGTGGGAAAACCTTCAGTCAGATGGCAAATCTTACTGTACTTGAGAGGATTCATACTGGAGAAAAGTCTTATAAATGTCAGGCATGTGGAAAAAGCTTTAGTACCTCTTCAAATCTTAATGCTCATAAGAGGATTCATACTGGAAAGAAACCTTATTTCTGTAATGAATGTGGGAAATTCTTCCGGCAAAGCTCTGCACTTATTAAGCACCATCGAATTCACACTGGAGAAAAGCCTTACCACTGTAATGACTGTGGGAAAACCTTCAGGCAAATGACAAACCTCATAGTCCATGAGAGGATTCACACGGAAGAGAAGCCTTATAAATGTGAAAAATGTGGGAAAGATTTCCGAATCTCTTCACAACTTATTGTACATCAGAGAATTCACACTGGAGAGAAGCCTTTTAAGTGCAATGAATGTGGGAAATCCTTTACTGAAAGAACAAAACTTACTAAACACCATAGGATTCACAATGGAGAAAAGCCTTATAAATGTAATGAATGTAGCAAAGCCTTCTCTGACAGGTCAAACTTTATTAGACATCAAAGGATTCATACTGGACAAAAAATCTTATAAATGCAATGTCTGTTGGAAATTGCAGGGAAAGTTCAAACTTTATTTACTATCATGTCATATCAGAGAGAAGCTTTATAACATGTCAAGAATGTGAGAAGTTATCTCACATTTTCAGCCTTATTATACTTTAGAATATTCATATTAGAAAGTTGTATATGTGTAGTGATATTTAGAAAAAGCTTCCTACCTCTTCAGACCTTATACATCAAAAGATTCCTACTGGAGAGTAACCTTATACATTTGATCTATGTGATATAATGTTCAGACAATACTGAATCCTTGTCAAACACTGGAAAATTCATATCAGATGGAATTCACAGAAAGCTAATAAATAAGGAAAAATTCTTTTATGTTAACTCAACAATAAAAATACCTATTGTGGGGTAAAAACCTTATATCTCATTTATAAATTCAAGATATATGTTTATGTTACATAATGTAGCCATTTTGTTTGTTTTTTGATCCATTCTGTAACTCTTTGGAAATGGGGAATTTGGACCATGCATGCCTATTGTTATAATTAATAAATATTAATTTTCTTCTGAAAAAAAGTCATTGGCAAATCTAAAGACAAACGAGAGTATGTGTTGTAGCAGATAGAAAGTTGGCCTCAGGGTTTGAAACATCTGAGTTCAAGTCCTACATCTTGAAAAAGTCTTTTAACTGCTTACCTAATCTGTAAACTCCTGGCTGGCTGGCTATCTGTAAAACTATAGCTGGTAAAGCTATAGCTGGATATTAGCTGCCTAAGCCAGTCTGTAAGGGCCATTAAAAAAATTCCCCAACTGCTTCTCCCAGACTGATAAGCAAAAGCCTTTTTTTCAATTAAACACAAAACAGGATTTATTTATGAGAATAAACTAAGAGGTAAATACAAAGAAAAATACGACCTGACTGCATTTTACTTTCTCCCTGCCGCTGTGAAATTTCCTCCCTCATTTCTCACCTGTGTGTATGCTGGCCACTGCTGCAGCTGCAGCCACACCAGCCACACCTCCCTCACCTCCCTCGGATTGATTCGCTGCTTGTGCTTTCTCTTCGCCTTCATCTCTCGGTTGCTCCCCCCTTTCTCTCCACATCTCCCTGCATCTCCTTTCTCAGTCCTCTCTGTAGCTCCTTCTTCACTTCTTCTATGGACCCCATTTCTTAGTCTTCCCCTTTCACTGTCAGCTATACCTGCTCTCCAGTCCTCTTTCTCAGTCTTCCCCTTTCTCCATAGTGCCACTCCAGCCTCTCTACACCCCAGGCTATAAAACCCTTATCTCCCCCATGAACCACAGGCCAGAGGGAGCCAGTGCACAGGTTTTTGTGCATATCCTGGCTGAGCTGAGTGTTGGTGCCAGAGGCCTCTATGCAGGTCGTGCCTGAGGGCCCTGAGGCAGTTTTGGGGAGAGCAGTCACGCTGGGCGTGGGGCGGCCCATTTGGGGTGCCCAAGGCTAATTTTAGCCTCTTACAATCTAGCAAATACAGGCTATATAAACTTTGGGAAGTCACTTGACTTGTTATTACCGCAGAAAAATCTGTAAGACCACAAATTGTAGAATGGTTTCTGATCTCATTGTTGGAAGGAGTTTTCTCATCAGAAGTGTCCAGCCTTCATTGACTAAATCGTTGAGTATTATAT
Organism: Dromiciops gliroides; assembly: GCF_019393635.1. NCBI lineage: Eukaryota > Metazoa > Chordata > Mammalia > Microbiotheria > Microbiotheriidae > Dromiciops > Dromiciops gliroides. Next base: position 515,920,104 of record NC_057863.1, read on the forward strand.
CCTCCCCCCCAAAAAATGATAAGACCATAAAAAATTGATGAGCATAATAACAGCATAAATTGTCAGTTATTCTATATTTGCAAATGCTTTAGTGATTTTTAAATTGCATATATATTTTGGAACATATATAATAAATCTATAGTATATTCATATAATCACAAGTCTATATACACATTTACATGCATGGAATACAAATATGACATAGCAGTATAACTACATTCTTTTAGTTCTAGTTCTGCCACTTGTTATCTTAAAAAGATCTCTTAACTTTTATACCTTGGTTTCCTCATCCAAAAAATGGGAATAGTAATATTAGTCTTACCTACTTTATTGAATTGTAAGGCAGTGAGTTAACCTTCATTGGAGATCTTAAAGGCTAGACAGTCACTTGGCTTTCTCATGTAGTAAATTATACATTGATTTTGGTGGTCTCTCAGGTCCCTTTAAACTCTGGGATTCTGTGAAATGACACAACATACAGGCATGGTGTTTTATACCTCCTCAAATCTTTACAAAGACTATATAAAAAGTGGAATCAATTGGTTATATCTTGAGAAGAACAAATAATAGCCATCTTATTCAAGACATCTTGCCCACCCACATAGAGTAGTACTTTAAATTCCAAAGCTTACTTCTTTGTGATTAATGCATTCACATATACTGTAGATGTCTTCACATATATGATAAACTATACCTCTGTAAAGTGAGTAGACCTGTTTTGTTTGACTTCAAAGGGAAGAATTAGAGACAATGGGAAGAAATTATAGAAAGACAGTTTTCAGCTTGACTTAAAGAAAAGGAATTCCTAATTGTCCATCCTCCTCCTTTGCATATATATGAGTCCACAAGTATGAAACATTGCATATAATGTCAGGTTATTTTTAATGCATTGATCTATTTTGATGAACTAAAAGTTCAAGAGCAAAAACCTAATTTTTAAATAATCTTTATAAGGAATGATTCTCTTGAAGGAAGCAAGGGGAGTGATACAGAGATAAATTTAAGCGATATAAAAACAAACAATATCATTAAACATCTATTATTAAAAATATATTACTAACTGAGCTGTCCTGGTATGGAATATAGTGGCTTCCCCCTAAATAAAAATCTTCAAGCAAAGCCTGGGTAACTACTTTCTGAGCACATTATAGAGGCGATTCTTAAGAATATGGACTCTGACATTCTGTGCAATGTGACATTAAAGCTGTTAAACCCTAATTTGTGGCTTAGCGTGTCAAAAGCCAAAACTCTAGAAATATCAGTGTGCTTCATATGGTTATGTACTCAAACTGCATTCCTTCCATCTCTTTGGTATATAGGGATATGTAGGTGTGTGGAATGGATAGAGTACTGGGACTGCACTAAGGAAGACTCTCTCTCTCTCTCTCTCTCTATATATATATATATAGATATAGATATAGATATAGATATATAGATATATAGATATATAGATATAGATATATATACACACACACATAAAATCTGTGTATCTGTGTGCTTATATATACACACCTGTATATAGATATGCATAATATGAGTATGCATAATACTCTGGGTGTATGTATGCATGCATATACATACAAACAGATCTGTTTATATGCATTACAACTGAATTCTGACAGCATTTGAAGAGTGTGTGGCTTTTGGAGCAAATTCTGCCATTGTTTCTCACCTGCACAGCTGTGTATGCCTTTGCTGTTACCTTTGTTTGATTAATATTGTCATCCAATATTGAGTTTTATGTGTTATTGCTTGTCCCAAATCTGTTCGTTTGCCTGGGCTCCCTAAAGACCTTTAAAAAACAAACAAAACAAAACATGATATTAGTTCTCCTGGGGCTGTTGCTGTAAACAGCTTTTTCAGGAAGTAAATAAATTAGTCTAGGGTGCTAATTGCAACCACAAAATTATGTTAGAGAAACATTTCCTACTGGCTTTGGACTACAAATGTCTCAGTGTAAAAGCAGTTAGTTGGCCAATAGCTTCTTGAAATAGTAGATGTAAATTTTAATTTGAGAAATCTACCTAGATGCTGTGCTCCATGATGTTTGGTGATGTTGCATTAATGTTGTGGTTTTAATGACAATGATTCCTGGCTTGTACACTTGGGGATTCTACTGGGAAGTTCTATTCCTATGGGAGAAAATATGGGGACTCAGAACTACAGGATTTAATTAAGCAAATATGAATTAGAGTAAAGATCAAGGAATAAACTACAGGCAGACAGTCTGGATTCAAGGACAATTCCTAGAAGATAGTAAGTTACTTGGGGTAGGTAAGAAGGTTAGGGATAGGGGCAAAATAATTAGTAGATAAAAAGGGAAAATTATAACATAGTTATACTAACTTCATATGAAGCTCTTAGTTGATCCCAAATTTGTCCTTTTGAAGGATCTGTATATGATTTTGCCTTTGAGAAGATCATCTGGAATAGCATTTTTACATGGGATAAAGAAAAACAAATAGCCTGGCCTTTATATTTCCCCCAATGAATATCACTGTGATCTGGTGCCCCCCTGTATTTGAAACCAGGTAAATTGTACCTGGATTAGACAAGATTCACAGAAACCTTACTTTCTCCCAGGAAAATCAGCATGGATCTTCTAAGCCACAAGGCCAATCTCCGTGCCACAATAGCAACAGAGAGAGGACAATTCATTAGGCATTCAAACCACGGGTCTCCCAAATTTGAGCCAATTAATCTCTTTGATAATCTATTCTTCTCTCATCTCTGATTCCTATAGATTAATCAGGAAGGGCATCCAATATGTATCCTTGCCATAGAGTCCCAAGTCTGACCTTTAATATGAAAAAAAGTTTACATATAATCTTTTCACTCTACAAATTAAGTAAAAATGTTACTGTTCTTATTAATTATTTATATCAAATTGAGTTTGGAAAATTGAAATGAAAAAATGATGAAATATAGATTAAATAATATGTGATCCTAAAGTTGTTAGGGAGCCTCTGGAGTTTATTAAGATAGTAACACAGATAAATTCTCACTTAAGGTTATATTGGAGTGGGGAGAAACTGTGGCCAGAGAGACCAACTTAGGTATCCATTATAACACTGTGGACCAGAGGTGATGAGGACCTCTACCAGCATAGTGACTGTGCAAGTAAACAAAATACATGTGAGAGATATTGTGGAAGCATAATTGAAAAAATAATTGAATGTGGGGAGTAAGAAGAAGTAAGAAGTTGATGTTGACACTGAGGTAGGGAACATGAATAAATTAGATTAGTTGCACCATTGATTGAAAAGGGGAGGTTGTACAGAAGGATGGACTTTGGGAAAAAATATTATAATGATTAGGCTGCTAGGTAGTGTATTGGATAGATTGCTGGGCCTGGAATCAGGGGGACTCATCTTTGTGAGTTCAAAACTTGCCTCAGACAGTTACTAGTTGTGTAATCATGGGAAAATTACTTAATCCTGTTGGCCTCAGTTTCCTCATCTCTAAAATGAACTGAAAAAGGCAGACCACTCTGTTATCTTTGCCTAAAACCACCACCACCCTCAACAACTACCACACATCCAACCACCACCAACAATAACAACTACAAACAACAACAAATGGGGTCATGACTAAAATGAATGAACAACAACAATACAATGATACTTGGGATGTAGCTCACAACCCATAAATGACTATCTTAGATAAATGAAAAGTGGAGGGGTAGGGAAGTGAAGGGTTCTAACATAGTACTGCCCTGAATAACAGATGTGATCTTCAACATGTGACCTGCCACATCTACAATGTGATCTGGGAGCAAGGCATGGACCTGCTGCAAGTGAGGGCAGATGATTTTTCCTCAATAACTCAATCATTGCTACTGCCATGGGAGCATTGGTAAGAAGCTTGTTAATTTACACCTCAAAGGGAGAGGGAGGGAGAGAATGGAGTGGGGTAGAGAAAAAGAGTTGGTGTGGGTATGTTAGAGAGAGACAAGCCTCACATTGGCTAATACAAGGAGAGTGGAATGCAACTTATCTTCCTATCCTCTCATCTTCCCACATGCAACTAGTTGTTCATTTACCCTTTGATGTCAGGTCATGACTCCTACTTTGGAAATTAATGCTTTAACCTACCTTATACACTAAATACTGACATTAGACTTGAATCTGTAAGAAAATTATTAATAATAGGGGTTTTGTGATTCCCAGAGGCCCCTGCTGAGAGAGCCTGGCCTGAGCTTTCTTAAGGTCAGCCCAGAGTCGGGAAGTTACCTCACTCAAAACCACACCCACCTGAAAGCCTTGTTCCTGACAGAGGATCTGTTCTCTGGGCTCTGACCTCAGCATGACTGAACTGAACCACCCACCCTCAAATCCAGTGAACCAATAGATTTGAGTGATGCTAGCCAATTATCTTTGAACAATGTCTATGGGCAGGCTCGCCTACTGCCTGCAGTAAACTTGCAGAGACACTGGCTCTCTTTGGCCCTGGAACTTGGTGAGAGCAGACACAGACCAATAAGGTTCCCCATTTTTTCTTTTCTCTCCTATTTCCTAGCTAGGCTTTCCTATCTTTCAGAGTCATGCACCCTCTCTTTACTAATACTTAATATGCTTTAATAAATGCTTAATGCCCCCAAACTGGTGTGGTAGCCTCTAATTTCTAAGTAACAAATATATGATAAACCCCAGCTAATTTTCCCTACGCTTGGGACAGAAATAGGGCAATCACATATAGTTTTACTCGCCACAAATTTGCAGAAAGAAGAAGTTGAGTTAACCACCCCTTGCAGCATAACTGGTGAGTCTATGACAGCAGTAAATAGGACTGTTCTTAGACATTCTAGAACAAAGGGAAACTGCCTACTAATTAGCAAATTCAATACCATGTGAGGCACTCTTTACCCCAACTATGCTGTCTTTGTAGGATTGGTCATATGTATTGGATGTAGGCTGTGGTACTTGGAGGGTACCTTTGTCCTATCTTGATTCCAGATATCTGCAATTCTGCCATTAAAGTATCCTTCCAAAAGGCAGATACCTCTCCAGAGGTCCTCTGTCATATGGTGAATCTTTTTGCCTGGCTTTCAAATTTAAACTTTATTTCATTCATAGCTTGAAGTCAACTTATTTGCAAGGTCAAAGTAAAAGATGAGACTATAATAAACAGAATTAAAACTTTGATTTGAAAAAGAGAGGGAGACTTTTGTTTTTAAGAATAGAGAGCCAACTCTGAGGTCTCAGAGCGAGCAATGAAAAAGATATTGAGTTTAGACGAGGTTCAGGATTAAGAGGCAAAAAAAAAAGCATAATAGAATTTTGCTCTCTGCTCATGAGAAACCATGGGTATCTGTAGTAAATAGTGTAGGTGGTAGAATAGCATCTGATCAGCATCAGATTTTTCTTTGTCTTGGTGAGGCAATTGGGGTTAAGTGACTTGCCCAGGGTCACACAGCTAGTAAGTGTTAAGTGTCTGAGGCCGAATTTGAACTTGGGTCCTCCTGAATCCTGGGCCGGTGCTCTATCCACTGTGCCACCTAGATGCTCCCAGCATCAGATTTTTGCTCAGGTTTGGACTGACACATCTAGAATGTATCAGCAGACTGGTCCTGTTGGAATCAACATTTTATTCATATATGAACTTTGGAAGAACTTTTAACTCCCTTTGATAATTATCTTGTACTAAAATATAAATGGCTTGAGGGAAGGGATTGTCTTTCTTTTCCTTTTGTTTTTGCATTCCCAGTTTTTAGTACAATGTCTTGAACATAGCTTTATCTATATACCTAGCTGAGTCATAGTTTTGAAAAAAAGTCTTGGTGCATCCAACCCCCTTTTCATGTTTGATATTGATTTTAGAGTTGACAGGATCACAGGATATCAGAGTTGGAGAGGACATTTGCCGGAGTTGCAAATGAGTAGAGCAGGGGTCTCAATTCATGCATCAAAGACAAACTTTAATCACAGGATTCTAAATTTATATACATTCTCAGATTCATCCAGATGGTCAGTGTGCCTACACCAGTGGAACAAACTTAAACAATGTACCATAGAACTTTCACAATGATGAATACAGGAACAAACTATTTTTAACTGAAATAGTGTTCAGTGCATTCTGTTTGATTAATATGTTTGTTAATAAGTAGCCAGGCTACAGCCTTGGAGTCAAGTTGCTGGCTTCCAGCTGGGGACCCTGAGGTTGTTGCTCAGGTACAGTAATCATGCTGTATTTTGTTAACACATTCCACTCTATCCCCTACAGATATTGAAGCTTATCTATTCCAAACTTTACCAGAGCAGATTCGCTTCAATAGCATCCCCCAAAGGGGCCATTATTAAGCCTCCTCCATTTGACTAGCTCTATGTCTACAGAGCTTATTACTTGCCAAGTCAACATCTTCAGTAATTTCTTTGAATGGTATCTAAAAATCACCCTTTGAGTACATAATATAGTGGGGAACCAAGCAGCAATATAAGTTCTGAATGGATCCAGTGTCAGTCAGTCACAGGCATACAAGTGTATGTGGTGGCTTCCCTCACCCCATAGTCTCAAGAGCACCCATAGGTAGCTGGAGCATGGATTGAGTTGTGTGCCCTGATTGAGAGCCCAAATCTACTAGGTCTCTGTCCCTATATCTAATTGTTATTGCTTGGTAGATTCTCAGGAACTGAGAGGGAAGGGGACTTTAAGAGTAGTTGGTCATTAAGTGGTCTACACAACTAACTCCCTGTGATTAGTAAAGTTTACTAACTTTATACACCTAGATTTGGAAGTTTGTAGTTTGTTAAGATGGTAAGAACTGTTGGATATGTACGAAAAATTGGAAATATAGGATTCAAACATGGAGTTACTTCTGTCAGCTAGGGCCTACTTGTTGGTAGGCCAACCCTCATACTTAAGAACTTAATAAGTGCATTTTGATGATAATTATAATGATAGATTTTGCAAATCTTTTTTGGAGAATAATTAAGGACTTCAGATTAGGTGGAGAATGTAGGATGGATGACAGGTATCTGAGATTATTACTCTCTGATAGTCTACCTCACATGTTGAGATCATCAAGCAAAAATTTCAATTAAAAAACATAGTTTAGCACGGCTGCAATATGTCCTGCCAGATGTATGCTAATAAGCTCCAAGGTGAGAATAAATCTATGGAAGTGTTTGCAAAGTGAGAAGTGTGGTTCAGCTCTTTTTGGGGTGGTTATTATTGTTTACAAGTGTGAAAGGAGCCTTGGAGAATCACAGCAACAGCTTTAAAATATTTTAAAAGTCATAACATAGAGTCATCTGTTGGCATGTGAAAAGCAGTTTGCTTTGGAAAGTAGAGTAAAGATGGCTCATCCCCATGTTCTTTAACTTCAGCTAGTTCCTGGACTAGGGATTTGTTAATTATAGGTTTTTAACCATTAGTGACTTGGAGAGAAGAATGAAACAGGCTGTTGTACTCTGGGTGAGCCAATATCCAAAACTGACCCTTTCAAGAGAAGTCAGCATAGTGTGGTAACAAGAACTCTGGGACCAGGAGTCATGGATTTGAAATGAAATGCTGCACTTTATGGGTATGGTACTGGACAAGATTATTTTAGCCCATTTGGACCTAGAATTTTGTTTATATTTTATATCTGTAAGATGATTCACTGAGTTCTCTTTCAGTTTCAGCATTGTTTGAGTCACAGGTTCAAAGCTAAAAGGCACTTTAGAGTTCATTCTCTCCAACACTTTTATTTTACATATTAAGAAACTAATAACTAGATAGGTAAAGAGGTTTGCCAAAGATCACAGAAATAGCAAGTATTTCAGCTGGGATTTGAGCCTATGCTTCTGAAACAAAATCCAGCATTTTTTCCCCATATATCACAAGGCTATGAAGAGAAATATACATAGAATGGGGAATACTAAAAGTTAAGTGAAGGTGACATTAAAATAGGTCATCAAATCATAGAATCTCAGTTGACACTGAGACAGAGGTAGGCCATGTCATAGCCTCTAGCTTAGACCCTGGTCTTCAGTGATGACTGAGGGTGCCCCATGAAGGCAGGGAGAAAACCTGATGTTTCACTCAGAATTCCCAGAAATCGCTTATGAAATCCATGCTTAGTGGTTGGCTATTACTATTAAGCAGTAAACCTGAAACTTGAAATGCCTCTCTGGTCCAGAGATCACACTATTTTTCAGTTCTAAGCAGGTCATCCCAGCGATTTTTTTTTTTAGCCACAACTCTTTTAACATTAACTGAAAAGTTATTCTCATGTCAGAACTACAGTAAAAAACAGTGGCCACCAGCCTGACAAATCTAATCCCTCTCTCACATTTCATAGAACTGGGTTATTGAAAGTAAATTTCAGGTGACGCATAGGGTAAAGCTTTACTCTTTGTTTATTGCACACTCTAAATTACAAAACTCCAAAACATAGCCACCGAATAGAAATGAATTTATTAAAATTCACTGATACCAGCCTAATCAAAACATCATTCAAACCTGAGGGAATCCTGGATGATTTCATCAGACACCCTTGTTGTCCACAGCAATACCTGTGACTCTTAGAATCCCTCCAATCCTTCAAAACTTAGCTCAAACATCATCTTCCTCAAAGGCTTTATGCTGGTCCCCATAGGTAATGGTCATTAGATTTGAACAATTATGAGACTAAAGGAAAGAGAAAACAAATTCACTTGAATGATGAAATCAGTAGCCAGCCATTGACAGCTTCTATGGTGAAACGGAAGACCAAAATTCAAACTCAGAAGAGTTTGTCAAAAGGCCTACAAGTGAAGACTCAAGTGGAAAGATGATCCCAACAGGTAATGGGTCTCCTCTAAGACTACCTTTCATGTACTCTGCTCTAATATTATAATGATTGGAAGCCAAAATTGTTTGGACCAATTTTTAATTGGGGAGTGTTAGCTAAGCAGCTTGCTGCAATATTGGGGCAAGGAAGGAGACCGGCAGCCTCCCTCAAAACAGAACAGGATTTATTTTAACAAGAACCTACTCAAAAAAACACACACACACACACAAACAAGATCAGTAGGATCAAGGGAAAGGGAATACAATGGGGAAAGGGAAATTATACAACCTGAAAAAATACTACAGCCTAGGAATCAGCTGAGAATATGCAGCAGAACTTCTGTTGCCTCCCAGCGTCCAGGTAGAATGCCCAATTCTCCTCCCTCAATCCCAGAAAAACCCCACACAGCCCCAGCCAATGGGATGGCTGCTCTGACAGTCACATGACTGCCCTCACTAGGCTTCCAATCATTATAATTTTGCCAGGCCCACGTAGGCATTGGCAAGTGGTGATGACATGAAGTGTCAGTGCCATGGCAACGGCTACAACCAGTGGGTGGAGCACCGTGTGGTTTGCGGAGCACCAGGCCAGTGCATTCCAAGGCATAAAAACCTCCAATAACAATTAATTCTTTACATATTTAATAATAATAATAAATACAAATTAAGGAAATTCTTCTTGAAGGGGAAACACTTGAGCTGAGCCTTAAAGGAAATGAGTTCTAAAAATCAGATATCAGAAGATGGGACAGGGAATGTAAATGACCTCCATTGAGAACTGAAAACAGGATAGTTTGACTTGAGTGTAATAAGTGAGCAACATGAATGACTATGAAAAGTAGATGATTGTTAAAGAAAAGGTATATTACAAAGGACTTTAAATGCCAAATCAGTTAATCATTCAACATTTAATATGTGCATATTATGGGCCAGGAACTGGGATACAAAGACAAAAATGAAAATCCCTGCCCTCAAGTTTCTTACATTCTCAGATAAGGAGAGATAACCTTTACATATATAATAAGCACATGCAAAATATATTCCAAAGAAATTCAAGCTAACTTTTAAAGGAATAATAATTTCTGGTGGCAGAAGGCTAGGTCAGGAAAGGATTTGTAAGAGATGCTGAACTTTTAAAGAAACTAGGACTCTAAAGGATGCAAAAGGAGGACATGTATGCCAAGCACAGGGGGGAGGGGCAGGATAGCCTGTACAAGGGTACATAGATAGGAGATGTAATATTATGTGTAAAGGAGTTTGTATTTCATCCTAAAATGAAAAACTAATAAACCTTTTGAGCAAGGGGATGAAAGGGACAGACCCATGTTTGGGGAGGGGAGAATCTGGCCAGAAACAGATTAAGTCTGTAACATCTTTCTGATTTTTAAAGATTTTTCAGAGATCAATGATTTAGTAATCACATCCACCAATTCTTTCAGGACCCTGGAATGTAGTTTACAGGGTTGATGACTTGAACACATAATGCAAAAGTAGCTGCTATCTTATTACCCATCTACTTATCTTGAACAGCTCTAAACTGTCTGTTGGTCATGATGGTGACCTGTTTTTTATCCATAGTTCTCCTTGGCAGAGAAAACAGAAACTAAACAACATTTGAGTAGTTCTATCTCCTCTTTTCCCTGTTCTATCAACATCCCTTCTATAAGAAGCCATAATCTAGGTCTTTTCACCCTAAATACTAACCCATATCCTGTGTCCTTCTCACTATTCCATACCACTGCTGTAAATAAATGACAAAGAGAAACAACATAGATTGACATTTGGCATAAATAAATAGATTGCTTCAGTTTAGTTAGTTGATGAAACATTTGTCATCTAAAAGGGCTAAAGCTTTTAGTTCACAACCATGTTTACCATCAATCTTTAAGAGAATTGTAGGATCTCTTAGAGTCACAAATTCTACTTAAAAGAATAAAGTAATTCATTTTTCATTCATTTATTTACTTTTATGCAGGCAAGCAGTGCAAGGGATTGTGTGCAGGGCCTGGAATTAGGAAGATTCTTCTTTTTGAGTTCAAATCTAATTTCCAACAGTGTATAACCTTGGGCAAGTAACTTAGCCCTCATTGCCTCAGTTTCCTTATCTGTAAAATGGGCTGGAGAAGGAAATGGCAAACCATTCCAGTATCTCTGCCAAGAAAATCCCAAATGATGTCACAAAGAGTAGGACATGACTGAAACAATTGAACAACAAATTTACTTTTTCTTTTTCTTTTTTTTTTTTTTAGGGCAATGAGGTTAAGTGACTTGCCCAGGATCACAGCTAGTAAGTGTCAAGTGTCTGAGGCTGTATTAGAACTAGGTCATTCTGAATCCAGGGCCAGTGTTTTATCTACTGCACCACCTACCTGCCCCAAGAAGAAGTAACTTATTGAAGGAGATCGGATAGAATGGGATTGCTTGTGAGGTTAGAGAGGTTAGGCTTGGTAAGGAGTTAGGCAACCTCTTCATGTAAGACAGAGATAAAGGCAGAGAGTGGTAGAAGGCATCTGAGTGATGGGAAACAAAGGGAGTTCATAGAAAGTTTCCACAATTTTTTTTTCTATAAAATATGAGGAAAGTTTTTCTGCTGGGGGGGGGGGAAGGGTAGTCATGGGAGGTTTGAGAAGGGATGAACAAGTTTGGAAGAGCTGCTGTGGATTGTGAGATAGTGAGTTGGTCAGATAAAGGAATTTCAAAATTCTTGAAAATGGATGTAGTACATTTGTGGGTGATGACAAGATCAAGGGTATCATCCAATTACCTTTGTATATGACTGCCATGGGGTAATGGAGTAGATACTGGGAAGTGAGTAGGTTGAGAAATTAAGTGACTAGGATGTTTGAGCACAAGCTGATATATATGTTGTACCCTAGTATGAGGGCAGAAATGAAAAGGAAAGAAAAATTGTAAGCCAGATTCTGAATTTACCAAGGAAAGAGTGTGAGTGAACACTAATTGTGAACCCTAATAGGTTATCTTGACACTTACTAACCGTGTGACCCTGGGTAAGCCACTTAATCATCATTTCTCTGCAAAAACAAAAAAAGTTGCTTCTTCTGTTGGACCCATGCTCCCTATTATCTTCAGTATCTCCCTGTCTACTAGCTCTTTATTGCCTACAAACATACTCATGTCTTCTCCCATCCTCAAAAAACTCTCACTTCATTCTCCCATCTCCACTATCATCCTATAAATTTCTAGCCCTTTAAAACAAAACTCCTTAAGGAGTCCCTAAAATAAGTATCTACACTTTGTCTCTTCTCACTATCTTCTTAATACCTTACATTCTGGCTTCTTACATCAACATTCACTGAAACTAATCTCTCTAAAGTTCCCAATTACATAATCATTGTCAAATCCAATGGCTTTTTTCTCAATCCTCATTTTTCTTCACCTCTCTGTAACCTTTGACATTGTAGAGCATCCTCTTCCCTTTAATATTCTCTTCCCTCTAGGTTTTTGGGACACTACTCTGTTCTACTTCTTTTACATATTGGACTTCTCTTTCTTGGTTTCATTTGGTGGATACCCTCTAAATGTAAGGTCCCACAGGTTTCTGTCCTAGGCCCTTTTCTTTTCTACCTCTATACTACTTCACTTGGTAATTGAATCAGCTCACATGGATCTAATTATGATCTCTACATTGACTTGCAAATCTACCCATCCTGCCTTAACATCCTCCAGTATTGCATTTTTAACTGACTTTCAGACATCTCAAACTAGATGTCCAGTAGATATCTTAAACATGTATAAAACTGAACTTATTATTTTTCTCCCTAACTCCTCCCCCTCAAACTTTCCTGTTATTGTCCAAAATACCACTATCTATCCAGTCTCCCAGACTCCCAAAATTGATGTCATCTTAACTTCTCACTTTCTCACCCTCCGTATCCAATCCCTTGACAAGTCCTTGCAATTTTAACTTTGTAATATCTCTCAAATATGTCCCCTTCTCTCTTCTGATTCTGCAACCACCTAGTCCTTATCACCTCATGCATGCACTATAGAATAGTCTGCTGACGGTTAAACATGCCTCAAGTCTCTCCCCACTCCAATTCACCCTCTATGCAGCCCAGGTGTGACTATGTCAACTTCATGTGCACACATGCACACATACACATTCGGTAAACTCCAAGCGCTTCTTATCACTCCCAATATAAAATATAAAACCCTGTTTGGCATTCAAAGTCCTTCATAATTTACCCCTCATATCCTCCTTTTCAGTCTTCTTATATTTTACTCTTCAATCCATTGACACCGGACTTTTGGTTATTCCACAAATAAGCCATTCCATCTCTGGCTCTGGGCATTTTATTCTGGCTCTCCACCATGCCTGAAATACTTTCTCTCCTGATATCCAACTTCTCGATTCCTTGATTTCCTTCAAGTCCCATCTAAATCCCTAACTTCTACAATAAGTCTTTCCCAGCCCCTCGTATTTCTAGTATCTTCCCTCCGTTAATCTTTCCTATTTATCCCATTGGATGTGTGATAAAATAATGGGATTTAGCAGATACTCTAAGGCCCACCTGGAGATTAATCTAAACTGATTGAATTAAGTGAGAGTGATTGACTGCTGATTAGCCTACTTCAAGTTAACTAGATTGTAAGCACACCTGGCTAGCCCTTAAGAACATATTGTTCTCAGAGGCTAAAGACTTTGAACTTAACTCAAGACCACCTTCAAGTCCAGTGAATCAATGGGTTTGGATGATGATAACCAATCAGCTTGAAGCAGTGAGTAAGGACCTCCTATGCTCTGGACCAATAAAAAGCTTCCACACTTAGTTTTAGGGGAGTTGAAGTAGGCTTGTTGGCAGAGGACTTGAGGAAGAACCAGACCAGGCTGGAACTCTAGGCTAGATAGGCCTTTTCTTAACTTTCTGAACTCCACATGAATACTTGGTATGCTTTAACAAATGCTTAATGCCCAAAGAGTGGTGCTAAAGCTTCTAATTTAAGGCAACCACACATTTAGACTTTAAATAACACAGATATATGGGATGTTCATGGTGGATTAAAACCTCTGTTGTGTGAGCTTGCCAGCAGTCCTTTTCAGGGATCCAAATCCATCCTTGGTGTCTACTTTCACTTAACTCACCTGTGTCTTCAAGAAATAGTAGTATCCCAACTGAAACCATCTTGGCAGAAGGGTTAAACTTGGTTGAGGGTAACCAACAGGCCTGAAACCTGCCAGTGAGTTGGGTGGGTGGGAATATGTCTACCCCAAATATGTGAAGACTCCTCCTGGCAGAAATGGTGGCTGAGAACAATTTGTTCCAACAGCTATGAAGGTGGCTCAAGCAGGTACTGTGAGGATATAGAGCTTAGTCAGAAATCAAAGATGGCAAGGTCTTATACTGCATCCCTGGCCATCACAAAGACTTTTATCTTGCCACTGAACTTCAATGACTCTGGAAGAGAGCATAAGGCTGATGGCTTTGTTCAACTGTACCTCACTTAAATCCCATTCATGAACAAATCAAGATATCACCTTGAAGTCACTGATCCTCTTCAAAACAAAGGACAGACAACATTGTTTTTTCATATTTCCTTGCTTTTTGTATCCCTTATTAATTTGTAAGTTCCTTAGAGAGACAGTCCTGTGTCCCTTTTATGTACCACCAGTACTTAGCTCAGTGTCTGTCACATAGTAGGTGCTTAGTTAATTTTTATTGACTGATTTATGTGAAGCCTCTCCAGCTCTGCCCAAGTACTAGTACCCTCTATCCTCACATATGTTTTTTTTTACTAACCTTGTATTAATTCTTTTAAAATGTATTCAGAATACACATACATGGGGGCAGCTAGGTGGCACAGTGGATAAAACACCAGCCCTGGATTCAGGAGGACCCGAGTTAAAATCTGGCCTCAGACACTTGACACGTACTAGCTGTGTGATCCTGAGCAAGTCACTTAACCTTCATTGCCCCACAAAAACAAAACAAAAACAAAAACAAAAAAAACCCAAAACAGAATACACATACACATGCACTTGTATTTAAATTAAAATACAAGCTCCTTCAGAGTAGAAATGGTTTTATTTTTTTTCTTCTTATCCATCTAATAGAACACATTAGGTACTTAATACATACTTGGTAACCAATTGATTAGTCTTGCCAATGAACTTGTCCCACCCCACTGTACATCATACTCTTCCATCTACTGTACATCATACTCTTCCATCTACTGGCAGGCATATGATTTGTAAACTAAACACTAAACACTCGTGTTCATTTGTTGTTTTATTTTTGTTTGGGGGCGGGAGGTGGAACATCTTTGCTCTTTTCCCTCTGGAAGCCTTATTCCTAAAACTAATGCTTCTGGAAGACATAATTTAGATGGCAATCACTCCATCACAGTTTTTTAATTCACTTCTATAAAATATAAGCTGAATTGTCTAAAACCATATTATGCTGCTATTTCCTCCTCATTCTTTTTTTTTTTTTTTAGTGAGGCAATTGGAGTTAAGTGACTTGCCCGGGTCACACAGCTAGTAAGTGTTAAGTGCCTGAGGCTGGATTTGAACCCAGGTACTCCTAACTCCAGGGCCGGTGCTCTATCCACTGCGCCACCTAGCTTCCCCTATTTCCTCCTCATTCTTAAAACATTTTTGAGTCTTTCTATATTGTAGAATAAAAATGAAGAAATGTCTTTTTAGGAATGCAGGTTATGAGAAGAAAGGAACCCTTACATTCTTCTTGCCAGTTTCTGTACCTATCTCAGCCCCAGTCAGCTTCCTAGTTCTGGAAACATGATCAATTCAATATACTTTCTTTTTTTCAATATATTTACAATACTTCTATAAAGGATAGATCAAACTCCTCCACTATTACTTCACTAGCTATCCTTGTACAATGTCAAATCCAAATACACTTTTACAGTTTCCATTTTCCTATATCTATGGTTGAGCTCACATCATTAAAATGGGAGCTCCTTAAGGACAAGGACTTTCTTCACTTTCACTTTTATACTCTGTGTTGATCACAAACTACATACTTAGTAAATGATCTTCATTTGTAGTAACATTTTTATGATAGAAAAAAATCAAGATAGGTGGTCTTGTTTGGGAAATTCCTAAACATTACAGCATATGAATGTAAAGGGATATTATTGATCCTTTGGAAATGAAGAATGGGAAGAACTCAGAAAAATATTGGAAGATAGGAATGGATTGATGTTGATTGAAGGAAGGGAAACTAGGAAAATAAGATACACATCATTAACCCAATAATGTAAATGAACATGAATAAAACAATAATGAAATTAAATTTAGTATTACATTCATCCAATTCTATATATACATAGGCATTGCCTTATATTCATCTGATTATATATAACTATATGTATGCATATGTATTTACATATACATATTTCTAGATATATGTATATACACATATGTATAATATATACCATGTGTGTATAAATTTATACATAGATGTCTCTGTGTATGTATACATACACACATACCACTATTAGTGACAAAAGAGATGAAAAAAATAGACCTCCCTCCTTCCATCCTTTTGTTGGAGAGGGCAGGAACTATGGTTGTGAGATATTACATGTGTTGTAATATTCTTCCTGTATTATTTTGCTCCACTCTTTCTTTGTTACAAAGGAAAGTGTGAAGGAGAAAGTGGAGGGGATGCAACGAAAAATTATGATATAAAAATAAAAGACATGAATAAATCTGTAAAATTACCTCTTGAAAATTTGTGCTTCTACTAGGGAAGGCTCATTTCTCTATAGTGCCCAGGCCAAAAAACGCCATAGAGTTTGCCTTATTTCAGATGGCCTACAAATATGCTAGATGGCCCTAATATGCACTCTAATACCTGCTCTGCAACAAATATGTTGCATATTTTTGTGAGCTTCTTTGTCTCTCCTGCAAAACAGGAGACTGATACTTGACATTTATTCAACCACTTAATAGAGCTGCTGGTGAATAATTCCAAGATACTCTGGAAATCTGAATGTATGTGTTGAACTTGCTGACCTCTAAGAATTCAATTACAACTTGCTTAATAAATGTATGATTCAGACCTTTCTGAGATAGCCTATTCAACTTCTTCAACCTTTCCATTTCCTGGAAACCACCTGTAAAATCACTTGGGCATAGTGGCAGGATACCCCTGCCATGGCCTCACTGACCACCAGAACTGTAACAATATACTGGGCTCCAGCTCCCTTAGATAGAAGTAAATTGCAAGGGCTTCCAGAGAAGGGACATCACAAGATTTACATGGTTGACCAGACTCATGGAGAATTTCTTAAACATTTGCACTAGACAGTAAAAATGAGTTCATTACAAGGAGGACAGAGTATTAAACCAAGCTGTAAAGAAATCAGTTGTACCTATAGCAATCAGAGAGGAAGTACAAGCTGAACCTTAATGAAATTGTGAAATAGGAAAGACTTTTCTTGGATACCTTTGGCCTTCTTGTACCTTTCTCTTCTCTATATAGTAGTCTCTTTCCTCTGCCTCTTTCAGGAGCAGGGGTTCTAAATTTTTTTAGTTTATGCATGTCACAGACCCCCTTTGCTTAAGAGGAAAGGCTATAGATCTCTTCTCAGGATGTTGTTTTTTTAAAAATATTTGAAAAAATACTAAATTTCACTTAGAAATTAAAAATATATTTTTTTTCTTATCCAAGCTCAGTGAGGACAACAATTTAAGAACCCCTGTGCTAAAGCCTATGAAACTTTGTATTTGTGCTCCACTCCTCCTGACATTGTTCTTGGGAAGTTATATCCTAGTGTGAATTTCAGTAAACATTTGTTCTCCTGAACTATGGTCACTTTAAACCCAATATCTTATTGGGAAACCAAAATTCTGATCCCTGACTAAAGGGAATTCAGGTTTCCAGGAACATTTTAACTCCTATCACTTCAAATTTCTTACTTTGGGCAATGACTTCCCTTTTGAAAGCATCTCTTTCCTCCTTTGTCTAAGAAAGTAGTTGGACTATGTGACATCTGAGGTCCTTTTTATCTTCACACCTATGATTCCTTCCATATTTATATCCTATAATTTTTGAAATGAAAACACATAGGATTGCCTTTGAATAAAGATAGTCTCAATACAATGGCCTATTGTGAGCAGAGGTATATACTGGCAGCCCTGAGGGTGAATTAATGTTACCAATACCAGTAGACTCTCTTAGAAACTGTATAGCATGGTCATTAAAGGGTCAATGGCCTTTGAGAAGAACTACCAGTTTATGTGTTGATTTTTTTATTTTCTTATTTTTTCCTCTTTTAAAATACAATTGCATTTTGTTTTCAGGTGCATAGTCTCTCTGTTCTCCCCTCTCCCTTCTTCACCAATTGAGAAGGCCTTTTGTGCTGCCCATATTTGTTCTGCAGTATTTCATTGTGATTTCACAACATTGGATATGGGCCCTCCCTGTACTGGAGCAGATGACAACCCACAATATTTTTTCAATTGGTTGACTTGTTCATGTATTTCTTTACCTCTCCCATAGAATCCTTTCTCTGTGTTGATTCTGTTTATTTTTACATTTTGTGACTCCTCCATTGGTTAACTCCTATGTTCAACACATGGCTGGTCTACTTTTTGTGATGTTATATTTTCATAAATGTTTTCACTTATATCATCCTTTGAACATAGCTCATTATGTTTTTTGTTTTTGTTTTTAAGCGAGGCAATTGGGGTTAAGTGACTTGACCAGGGTCACACAGCTAGTAAGTGTCAAGTGTCTGAGGGCAGATTTGAACTCAGGTACTCCTGACTCCAGAGCCAGTACTCTATCCACTGTGCCACCTAGCTGCCCCTGACTGTAATGTTCTATTAACATTTTGGGTCCTTGGACCATAAAACACCTATGACAGCTAGATGTATAATGGGTACAGCCCTAGACTTGGCATCATGAATAAAAATCCTGCTTCAAAGATTTATTAGCAGGGCAGCTAGGTGGTGTAGTAGATAGAGCACTGGCCCTAGATTCAGGAGGACCTGAGTTCAAATCCAGCCTCGGACACTTAACACTTACTAGCTGTGTGACTCTAGGCAAGTCACTTAAGCCCTATTGCCTCACCAAAAAAAAAAAAAAAAAAGATTTATTAGCTGTTTATCTTGAACAGTTTGCTTAATTTCTATCTGCTTCAGATTCTTAAATTTAAAATAGGATAATAATAATACTTCCTGGGGTTGTTGTGAGGATCAAATTACAAAATATTTGTTAAGTGCTTAGCACAGTGCCTTAAGTTAAATATTTCCTTCCTTCCTTCTTTCCTTCCATGCAAAATGCTGTTGTCAGAAGAATAACTTTTAAATGATACACATATTCAAAGAAACTCAAGCATAATAATTATAATAATTATAATTAGCATTTTATATTGCACTTACTATGTGATAGGCACTGTACTAAGATCTTTACAAATATCTCATTTGTTGCTCATAACCCTGGGATCAAATTTCTATTATTATCATTCCTATTTTATGGTTGTGGAAATTGAGGCAGTGATTGTCATTTGTTCAAGGTCACATAGCCAATAAGTATCAGGGGGTGAATAAAAACTAAAGGAAGTCTTCCTGACACTATGGCATCTACTATAGGTCTATAACATATGTGTCTACATATGCCTGTAATGATATTATCTCACATCTATATAGTAATTTTTGATTAACAGAGCATTCTATGTGTATTATTTCATTTGATCTTTATAAATGTGACTTCAAATTAATTATTATATATCATATTATATGTGATATATTATTAATATTCTCATTTTACAAATGAGAACTGTTTCTGAGAGACTGTGAATACTCCATGGTCTCACAAAGAATAAGTGGCAGAGCTGAGATATGATTCTATGTTGGACTCCAAATCTTTTAGTATTAGACTCAGGGTTAGAAGACTTGGCAATATTGCTGCCACTGAACAGCTATACATCATTGTGTCAATCACTCCACCTAACTGGGACTCAAGCTCCTTAGATAGGAATGGTTAGAACAGATGATATGTTGAGTACTTTTGAGCCCTAGTTGTCATTAAATTTATGAGCTGCTTGGCAATACACACAAACACATGTATGTATGTATGAATGTGTGTATTGCATATATATATATATATATATATATACATGTGTATATCTGTGAGTGTGTATATGTATGTATAAACATGCATATGTGCATAT